>NC_060121.1:727271114-727587185 GCF_021461395.2 Schistocerca americana | reverse complement strand
GAGACAGCTGGAAGAGCAGCTGAAAGGAATGGACAGTGTCTTGAAAGGAGGATACAAGATGAACATCAACAAAAGCAAAACGAGGATAATGGAATGTAGTTGAAATGAATCGGGCGATGCTGAGGGAATTAGATTAGGAAATGAGATACTTAAAGTAGTAAAATAGTTTTGCTATTTGAGGAGCTAAATAACTGATGACGGTCGAAGAAGAGAGCATATAAAACGTAGACTGGCAATGGCAAGGAGAACGTTTCTGAAGAAGAGAAATTTGTTAACATCGAGTATAGATTTAAGTATCCGGAAGTCGTATCTGAAAGTATTTGTATGGAGTGTAGCCATGTATGGAAGTGAAACATGGACGATAAATAGTTTGGACAAGAAGAGAATAGAAGCTTTCGAAATGTGGTACTACAGAAGAATGATGAAGATTAGATGGGTAGATGACATAACTAATGAGGAGGTATTGAACAGAATTGGGGAGAAGAGGAGTTTGTGGCACAACTTGACAAGAAGAAGGGACCGGTTGGTAGGACATTTTCTGAGGGATCAAGGGATCACAAATTTAGCATCGGAGGGCAGCGTGGAGGGTAAAAATCGTAGAGGGAGACCAAGAGATGAATACACTAAGCAGATTCAGAAGGATGTACGTTGCAGTAAGTACTGGGAGATGAAGAAGCTTGCACAGGATAGAGTAGCATGGAGAGCTGCATCAAACCAGTCTCAGGACTGAAGACCACAACAACAACTGCATAAGCGCTTCTGAGGTACCAGGTATCGACCCATGCCGAAACATACATATCAGTACGTGGTGTAGCCTGCATGGGCAGCAATGCAGCTACTGACTCCGGCATCCAGTCGATCGTACAGGTGGCGAATACAGTCGCGGGATATGTTTTCCACGCCTGCTCGACCTGTTCACCTAGTTCTCAAAGAGCTGCTGGTTGGCGAATTGCAGGAGTCACTTCTCGTCCCATCATATCCTACACGTGCACGATAGCAGACAAGTCCGACGATCGTGCTGGCCAGGGAAACTGCAGCACGTCTTGCAGAGCACGTTGAGTTTCGTGGGCAGTGCGTGACCGAGCATTACCCTGCTGAAACAACGCATTACCTTCCTGTTGCATGAACGGGAAAAGGCCGTATCTAACAACATTCTGCGTGTTCAGAGCGCTGGTTAGCGTACCCTCCAGACACGCCAAAGGTGGACGAGATTTGTAGCATACCGCACCCAAGACCATAAAGTTTGGAGGTTCGAGTCCTCCCTCGGGCATGTGTGTGTGTGTGTGTGTGTGTGTGTGTGTGTGTGTGTGTTTGTCCTTCGGATAATTTAGGTTAAGTACTGTATAAGCTTAGGGACTGAACACCTTAGTAGTTAAGTCCCATAAGCTTTCACACACACATCATAGGGTTTGGGATCTGTGTGTCTCAGACGAAGGCACTCTACGAGACAGTGCTCACCAGGTGTACGTCGTACGCGCAAACGACCATCACTGCGTGCAGACAGAATCTGATTCATTACTGAAGACCATGGTGTGCCATTCCATCTTGCAAGTGATCCTCTAAGAATACCTGTCGAGCCGCGCACGTCGACGCTGTGGCGTGAGTGGAAGACGCACTAGAGGTGTGCGTGTCCCTCTTCCCACAGCTAGTAACCGGTTCGCAACTGTTAGTGTTTACGCGTCTGGGCTCACAAGTGTGCTGCGGTAGCTGTGCAATCTGCCAGTGCCGCCCTTAAAATACGACTGTACCGGCGGACGTCTGTGCTGTATGAACGTCCAGAACCTTGTTATGAGCCGGCCGAAGTGGCCGTGCGGTTAAAGGCGCTGCAGTCTGGAACCGCAAGACCGCTGCGGTCGCAGGTTCGAATCCTGCCTCGGGCATGGATGTTTGTGATGTCCTTAGGTTAGTTAGGTTTAACTAGTTCTAAGTTCTAGGGGACTAATGACCTCAGCAGTTGAGTCCCATAGTGCTCAGAGCCATTTGAACCATTTGAACCAACCTTGTTATGGGTGTGAGAATGTTCACGTGACACCAGCATCGTTGCACAACCGCCGCAGCACGTCCACCTTGTGGCAATTCTGCGTAAGGGCCGTTCCGCTACTCGGAAGGCAACAGTCTCACCCCTTGAAACTCGCTCAGTTGGCTGTAGGTAGTACGACTGCTGATCTGTGGTGGTGGTGGTGGTTAGTGTTTAACGTCCCGTCGACAACGAGGTCATTAGAGACGGAGCGCAAGCTCGGGTTAGGGACGGATTGGGAAGGAAATCAGCCGTGCCCTTTCAAAGGAACCATCCCGGCATTTGCCTGAAACGATTTAGGGAAATCACGGAAAACCTAAATCAGGATGGCCGGAGACGGGATTGAACCGTCGTCCTCCCGAATGCGAGTCCAGTGTGCTAACCACTGCGCCACCTCGCTCGGTTGCGACTCTGTGGCACGGTTGCCTGCTTGCTTCACACGTCTGCACCACATTGAACCTTCTGACTGTGAGCATTGCCTATTACAGGGTAGACACAGATGGTGCTCTGGTAGCTATGCCTCTACGCTATGTGTTGGAAGACGACGTTGAAAGTATTATCAGTATATCTACTAAATCCCAGGTGGTATATGCCGTCATCGGATCAAAATCGCCGTCGTATTTCCAGATATATACTAAGGCTTTTTCCCTGCAGTGTAGGACTTGGACACCGAGTATCATGGATGCTACAAATTTATGTCTATCCATCACTGAGTCTGTTGTTGTTGTTGTAGTGGTCTTCAGTCCAGAGACTGGTTTGATGCAGCTCTCCATGCTACTCTATGCTGTGCTAGCTTCTTCATCTCCCAGTACCTACTGCAACTTACATCCTTCTGAATCTCTTTAGTGTATTCATCTCTTGGTCTCCCCCTATGATTTTTATCCTCCACGTTGCCCTCCAATATTAAATTGGTGATCCCTTGATGCCTCAGAATATGCCCTACCAGACTATCCCTTCTTCTAGCACTGAATCTACGGTTTTGAAAAATAGGTTGTAACGTGAATCGGCTACATCATGTACGTGAGCGAGCGAGAGGCTACGTGGGCTTTCCGAGTATGTTCAAAAAATGGTTCAATTGGCTCTGTGCACTATGGGACTTAACATCTGAGGTCATCAGTCCCCTAGACTTAGAACTACTTAATCCTAACTAACCTAAGGATGTCACACACATCCATGCCCGAGGCAGGATTAGAGCCTGCGACCGTAACAGCAGCGCGGTTCCGGACTGAAGCGCCTAGAACCGCTCGGCCACATAGCCCTGCTCCGAGCGTGTTATTCTCATCTTTTCGCAAGTTCCCATGCCAGACAGTTCTGCGCTGTGGATTTTCCCCACTGCTCATTTACCCCTATCGTTCACCAGCAGCACCAGCCAGTTCGGCAGGGTCCTCGTCGAAAGCCTTCGTTTCGACGTAAGTTTGTTGGCGAAAGCTACATGAGTTCTATTCACCGTGAGTGGTGGAAGTAACTACAGCAACGAAAGCAAAGCCATGCCTTCTCAGGGCGGTCACAGCTAAAAAGAAAAGAAAAAAAAATGCTTAGAGAATGTGATTAGTACACAATGCTGTTGTGCGTAAATTCCCAACGGAGTAAGTGCCAAGGTGGTTTACAAATTACAAATTCCACGATCGTGGCTGAATAACATCATGTTTGGCCATCTGACAAAGCGGATCTGCAGATTAAGAGACTATTGCATAACTGAAGGAAAACTGTCAATGTAGGAAAGACAGTGCCTGTTTTCCAAAAATTTAAAGAGGACTTCCAAAATTTGAAAGATAAAGGCTTAGATCTAGGTTTAAGTTAAGTTTCATAAAAGAGAAAACTATCAAAATGGTCTACAGCGACCCTCAATTATCTTTAATTACTTATTTAACTTGTCGTAAATTACAGTGGCTGATGTGGCTTCTCAATGATTATATAACAGAAAAATCATCGCGTTTCAGATTTTAACTTCTAGTAGCAAATGTGAATACCATGAGCTCTAATTGACAATCGACACTAGTATTACGCAAAAAGGGGATGTAACAGATGAGACTTCTGCAATTCTGAGTGAAGCCTTATGCACTCTTATGCGGCATCACGTGCGTTCATTACCTTGTCGGTGGTTAGTCAGCGTCAGGAGACGGCGGGTGGCGCAGCTCCACACACCTCGCCGTCTCAGAAGCAACTCTTTCTAACTTATCCTTACAACAATTTACCAAAGTTGGTTTAAGAAAAGCTATCTGGCTGTGTTTTCAACTGACCAATCAGGGTCTCAATGTTAATCTTAAGCTCTACCTACAAAAATTCTGTCTATCCAATGAGAAACGTTATACTTTTCGTGGTGGGGCAATGTTTTTAATGTTTGCTACATAACAGGGACGCGTATATTCTCACGCTAAAACTTGCAGCTGGTGTGGCCCTTTTAGTGTTATCATAAGATCTATACTGTTCTTCTGGAGGGCTCTATCTTTTAACATGGCCTGGGGGGTCATCTTGGCGGTCGGACGACGATGGGGGTGTCCGTCCCTTATCGTAGCGCCTTCTAGCTTACACGACTCTGTTCTCGGCTTCTGTTCTCGTTTCTACCCTCGGAACTGCGTCTGTTTCGCGGTGGGAAGATATGACAAGCATTTAGGCGTTCTTGTGTTAGTCTGTGGTATTCCATTTGCTCACTCGTTGATCGTATTACTTTGGTTAATTTAATGTCAGGACATACTGCCGGATTTGCTATCATGTCAGGTTTTTCATGGAAGGTGTTGGGTTTGCCTGACACCTTACAGGTTCATCTCTTAATACTGCGCCCAGATATTTGAACTTCCTGACTTGACGATAAGAAGCTTCTGTTGTCTGTAAGGCTAGAAGTGGTTCTTGAGTTTCATTATGTCTACTGTGTAGAACCATGTATTTCGTCTTGTCACGATTTGAAGTCCAATTTTCCTCGCTGTTGTTTCCAGAATGTCAGCCATTTTCCCTAATTCTTCATACGACCCAGAGAGTAGCACTATCTCATTGGCATATCCGAGGTACTTGATGTTCACATCCCCAGCCTGGACTCCTATGAGTTCATTAGATGACATCTCTCGAATTACCTTCTCTAATACGGGATTGAAAAGAACAGGTAATAGTCCATCGCCCTGCCGTAGCCCAGTTTTTATTTTGAATGTTTTAGTCACCTTATTTCCTATTTTTACCTTTTCTTTAATATCCATCAGGCAGGCCTTCCTGAGGCTTACTAGTTTCTTGGGAAAAACGAACTCTTCCAGACACCTCAGCATACTTTTCGATGAATGCAGTCGCATACTTTTCTGAAGACGACAAACAGCATGTGTAGTGCTTGGTCAAACTCCCACCTTTTTTCTACGATCTGGTGTAGGACAAAAATTTGGTCGATAATAGATCTCCCGTGACGAAATCCTCCTTGTTATTCTCCAACAATGGTGTCTGTCAATGGTTGGATTCGATCTACAAGACAATTTGAGAAGATCTTACAACAAATATTGAGCAGATTGATATGGTCAGTCAATCGATGGAGAATCTTAATATACCAGCTGAAAAGTGGAACTTTTTAACTAGCGGCACAAGATCAAAAATGTTGTCGAAGGCTGGTGTAGGACACTAAACTCCTCGATAAATCAAAAATATCAGAACATACATTTCCTGAAAGAAGCTAAAAGAAGGAGCAGTAAATGTTACATTTGATACTAGAATAGATTCCATTGGCCTGTGTCTTCAATAAAGAAGGTACATGGTTCTTGACAGAAGGTTAAAAGACATTATGAAAATGGCTTCCTTACAGAAAATTGAGAGGAATTGAAAATTAGGACAAGAGTGTAATCGTTTTCTGCAGAGGTATTAGAGAAAAAGGTACAATAAAAAGGTAATAAAAATCGAAAAGCAAAACTACAAGGACCAAAAAAAAAGAAACATGGCGATGTGCTAAGTGAATAGCTATTCCTAAGCCCACGATCACCTGTGGTCTAGGGGTAGCGTCTTTGATTCATAATCAAAACGTCTTCGGGCCTGGGTTCGATCCCCGCCACTGCCTAAATTTTGATAAATAATCAGCACTGGTGGCCGAAGACTTCCGGCATTAGAAGTCAGCCTCATTCTGCCAACGGCCTTGTCAAAGAGGGCGGAGGAGCGGATAGAGGTTCAAGGCACTCTCTTGTCCTAGGGGTGGGAAATTGCCCCTAAAGGCGGAAGAATCATCAATGATCAACGACGTGAGGATACAGAAGGCAATGGAAACCACTGCATGAAAGACACGTAACGTGTATCCACAGGACATGTGGCCTGTAATTGCGTAAGTGTCATGATGATCTCTCCATTGGCAAAAGATTCCAGAATAGTCTCCCATTCGGATCTCCGGTAGGGGACTGCCAAGGGGGAGGTTACCATGAGAAAAAGATTGAATAATCAACGAAAGGATAACGTTCTACGAGTCGGGGCGTGGAATGTCAGAGAAGCTTGAACGCGGTAGGGAAACTAGAAAATCTGAAAAGGGAAATGCAAAGGCTCAATCTAGATATAGTAGAGGTCAGTGAAGTGAAGTGGAAGGAAGACAAGGATTTCTGGTCAGATGAGTATCGGGTAATATCAACAGCAGCAGAAAATGGTATAACAGGTGTAGGATTCGTTATGAATAGGAAGGTGGGGCAGAGGGTGTGTTACTGTGAACAGTTCAGTGACCGGGTTGTTCCAATCAGAATCGACAGCAGACCAACACCGACAACGATAGTTCAGATATACATGCCGACGTCGCAAGCTGAAGATGAACAGATAGAGAGAGTGTATGAGGGTATTGAAAGGGTAATGCAGTATGTAAAGGGGGACGAAAATCTAATAGTCATGGGCGACTGGAATGCAGTTGTAGGGGAAGGAGTAGAAGAAAAGGTTACAGGAGAATATGGGCTTGGGACAAGGAATGAAAGAGGAGAAAGACTAATTGAGTTCTGTAACAAGTTTCAGCTAGTAATAGCGAATACCCTGTTCAAGAATCACAAGAGGAGGAGGCACACTTGGAAAAGGCCGGAAGATACGGGAAGATTTCAATTAGATTACATCATGGTCAGACAGAGATTCCGAAATCAGATACTGGATTGTAAGGCGTACCCAGGAGCAGATATAGACTCAGATCACAATATAGTAGTGATGAAGAGTAGGCTGAAGTTCAAGACATTAGTCAGGAAGAATCAATACGCAAAGAAGTGGGATACGGAAGTACTAAGGAATGACGAGATACGTTTGAAGTTCTCTAACGCTATAGATACAGCAATAAGGAATAGCGCAGTAGGCAGTACAGTTGAAGAGGAATGGACATCTCTAAAAAGAGCCATCACAAAAGTTGGGAAGGAAAACATAGGTACAAAGAAGGTAGCTGCGAAGAAACCATGGGTAACAGAAGAAATACTTCAGTTGATTGATGAAAGGAGGAAGTACAAACATGTTCCGAGAAAATCAGGAATACAGAAATACAATTCGCTGAGGAATGAAATAAATAGGAAGTGCAGGGAAGCTAAGACGAAATGGCTGTAGGAAAAATGTGAAGACATCGAAAAAGACATAATTGTCGGAAGGACAGACTTAGCATACAGGAAAGTCAAAACAACCTTTGGTGACATTAAAAGCAACGGTGGTAACATTAAGAGTGCAACGGGAATTCCACTGTTAAATGCAGAGGAGAGAGCAGATAGGTGGAAATAATACATTGAAAGCCTCTATGAGGGTGAAGATTTGTCTGATGTGATAGAAAAACAAACAGGAGTCGATTTAGAAGAGATAGGGGATCCAGTATTAGAATCGGAGTTTAAAAGAGCTTTGGAGGAGTTACGGTCAAATAAGTCAGAAGGGATAGATAACATTCCATCAGAATTTCTAAAATCATTGGGGGAAGTAGCAACAAAACGACTATTCACGTTGGTGTGTAGAATATATGAGTCTGGTGATATACCATCTGACTTCGGAAAAGCATCATCCACACAATTCCGAAGACGGGAAGAGCTGACAAGTGCGAGAATTATCGCACAATCAGCTTACCAGCTCATGCATCGAAGCTGCTTACAAGAACAATATACAGAAGAATGGAAAAGAAAATTGAGAATGCGCTAGGTGACGATCAGTTTGGCTTTAGGAAAAGTAAAGGGACGAGAGAGGCAATTCTGACGTTACGGCTAATAATGGAAGCAAGACTAAAGAAAAATCAAGACACTTTCATAGGATTTGTCGACCTGGAAAAAGCGTTCGACAATATAAAATGGTGCAAGCTGTTCGAGATTCTGAAAAAAGTAGGGGTAAGCTATAGGGAGAGACGGGTCATATACAATATGTACAACAACCAAGAGGGAATAATAAGAGTGGACGATCAAGAACGAAGTGCTCGTATTAAGAAGGGTGTAAGACAAGGCTGTAGCCTTTCGCCCCTGCTCTTCAATCTGTACATCGAGGAAGCAATGATGGAGATAAAAGAAAGGTTCAGGAGTGTAATTAAAATACAAGGTGAAAGGATATCAATGATACGATTCGCTGATGACATTGCTATCCTTAGTGAAAGTGAAGAAGAATTAAATGATCTGCTGAACGGAATGAACAGTCTAATGAGTACACAGTATGGTTTGAGAGTAAATCGGAGAAAGACGAAGGTAATGAGAAGTAGTAGAAATGAGAACAGCGAGAAACTTAACATCAGGATTGATGGTCACGAAGTCAATGAAGTTTAGGAATTCTGCTACCTAGGCAGTAAAATAACCAATGACGGACGGAGCAAGGAGGACATCAAAAGCAGACTCGCTATGACAAAAAAGGCATTTCTGGCCAAGAGAAGTCTACTAATATCAAATACCGGCCTTAATTTGAGGAAGAAATTTCTGAGGATGTACGTCTGGAGTACAGCATTGTATGGTAGTGAAACATGGACTGTGGAAGAACCGGAACAGAAGAGAATCGAAGCATTTGAGATGTGGTGCTATAGACGAATGTTGAAAATTAGGTGGACTGATAAGGTAAGGAATGAGGAGGTTCTACGCAGAATCGGAGAGGAACGGAATATGTGGAAAACACTGATAGGGAGAAGGGACAGGATGATAGGACATCTGCTAAGACATGAGGGAATGACTTCCATGGTACTACAGGGAGCTGTAGAGGGCAAAAACTGTAGAGGAAGACAGAGATTGGAATACGTCAAGCAAATAATTGAGGACGTAGGTCGCAAGTGCTACTCTGAGATGAAGAAGTTAGCACAGGAAAGGAATTCGTGGCGGGCCGCATCAAACCAGTCAGTAGACTGAAGACCAAAAAAACAAAAACAAAAAAAGAAAGCCTGGATAAAATTTGAAGGAAACTGTTAGTACAAAAAGTCCAGCAGAGCCACATCCAGCTTCCTTTGACGGTGGGTAAACACGCGGCTGAAATATTTGTGGTTAGAAACCGCCACATGGACTACATGGGTCAGAAAGCCCACAGTCTGAAAGCCCAATTACCCTCCGAGTTACTGCTATGAGCCACGGGCAGAAAGAGGGGGGAGGGGAGGGGAAGGGGTGTTGTCTTGCACTGGGCCACTGGGCAGAGGCTATCTGGAATTTCCGTGACGGTTAGGTAAATTCTAACATCGCGTCCTTGTGAACGCAGAACAACATGGCCAAGATCAGACTGCACTAAAACCTTTGAATTTCACTACAAACACGAAAACCACTTCCAGAGTTACAGAAAATCTTATAACAGCGTCGAAATTACAATAAACCGACGAATTCAGTAAAAGTATTATCATGTTTATGCAACAAATGAATACAGAGTTACTAACATTTATCTGTAAAGTTGTTTACGACAACAGGAACAAAAGCTATATGGACAAGCTACTGTGCATATGATATACCATTGGATAGATCTTATGTTGAATAGACACACTAATTGTTATAAACAATTTATGTAATAGTTACTTATAAAGTGCCAAAATAAAGAGTTCTTCGCCAATACACGATAGATTAGTATCAGCATGAATGAGTAGCCCTATTATTGCAATTTGTTTATGTTTATAAGGGGGTAGTTTGTTTTGTTGCCCCAGATGATGATTACATGAATATTTTGTCAGCATTTGTAAGCGGTGGGTCCTTGAGGTATGGCAACACGCGAACACCGAGAAATAGATTTAAACAGTTTTATTAACAAAGGCAGATTATAAAACACGCACGCTACGCGCACCCATCATCACTGTGGCTGACATCCTAACACCGGCTCCATGGTGAGCTGAGAAAAGCGACATATCCGCGCCCGACGCCGCGCTGTTTAATATGGCGCGCTGCGGACGGCAACCAGTGGCGTACTCTTTGCCTCGCACAGCCGCCGGATACGCGTGTACTGACCAAGCAAATTGTCAGCATTCTAGATAGGCCGTCTCGCGAGCGCGTGTTACGTACTGTACGGCTGTGCGCAACCCGTAGACTCTTACATCACTCTCCCCAGAGAAAAGGAGCAACCATAGGTGGCTCAAAACAACCTCCTGAGCATTACGAATCTATTTCGCCATTTGTGGCAGCAGAAGGCGTTGCAACATGTATTTTATATGTAGACACAGTAACGTTCGATACAGAGAAGCGTGCCTTCAAAATGACAATTTCATACATGACAAATGCTGTTAATAAAAGACAAATTAATAAAAGCAGTAAAAACACAATACTGACATTCAAGTACGCATTAGCATTACTGGATGAATCGAAGGACTTAACTCTATTTACTCCTACAATGAAGTTTAACTCATTATTGGAAGAGATTACATTTTCATGGATGTCCTTAATTAAATTATGATCTTCAGAAAAGCTTGTTATGGAATGCTTTCCATCTGTTAATATGTATGAATCATTGTAATAAACAAATAATACACTAGGCATATCAAATAGTTCACATGATAAATCACAATTTGTGGCATTCTAGATTAATCTTCTATTGATCAGTTTTAGTGTAAAGGTGTATCATATGTTTTACATGTAAATCTGACATAAGGGTGCAGTTAGACGAGAAAATTATACCTTCTGAACATCGTTTAAGAAATGGATGATGAAGATGTGTTAAAATTCTAGGGCAATCATCTCTTTGGGGATGATTCATAAACAATTCTTTCTCACAGCTGTACACTCTACTATCTAAGAATACTGCCGATTCAGAGTAAATTAAATTATGACTATGTTTTCACGTATACAAATCATTTGCCGGCCGCGGTGGTCTCGCGGTTCTAGGCGCGCAGTCCGGAACCGCGCGACTGCTACGGTCGCAGGTTCGAATCCTGCCTCGGGCATGGATGTGTGTGATGTCCTTAGGTTAGTTAGGTTTAAGTAGTTCTGAGTTCTAGGGGACTGATGACCACAGCTGTTAAGTCTCATAGTGCTCAGAGCCATTTGAACCATTTTTGAACAAATCATTTTCATTTAGGGACACAAAATATCTTCAACCCTTGCTGATCAGCAGATAATCATTCAGTACGTACTTTACATGAATACCTGCCTGTCTCCATTCCACAGGGTAAGTATAAATCTTATACATTTCAAAATTATGCTTTGTTCTAGCAAATGGGAATAGAAACAATAACAATTAATTCATCTTCAATCATTAAAGAGTGTGTGGTGGTTAACTTGTAGTAAGCATATAAAATGTAGGAGTTAACAAGGTAAATCGTAGTACATGTTGCATCTAGCTTTCGTTCAACTAATAGTAGGATCTGTAAAAATTGTTCTGGATGTAGTAGTACACTGCTCAAACCATCATTTGAACTACTTTCAAAGGCTTTTCTTAAGTTAAGGGCATCAGTTCTAGCATTTGAGAAACTATCAAAAATCCTTAACAAAAGAGTGTTTAGATCTAAGTGTGCACTCACAGCATTTGACCCTTGGAATAGTTCTTGGATATTTGCGTTCGTTTCGTTCTGAATTACGTGGAAATATAAGATAAATTGCTTTACAATCTGTTCAATGAAAACTGTGTGGTTAGTAATGGTTCTTTGCATATTCTTTAATACGATAATTTCATTAGAGAGGTTAGTTGAATCTGTACTGGACTGTTGATCAAGAGCTAATATTTGGCTTCAACTTCCAGTAGATCTCGACTAGTTAAAGTACCAAATACAGTACGAAGGATTCACCCTCCAAAATCAGACCAGGCACATTTACGCCTAATTAATGTTTTATGTGACAAAAGCTTTAAAAAACAGTAAATCTCTTGTTCATAATTAGCAAATGTGGACTCTACCTGCATTTTGGCTGTGATTCAGTTATTATACCAAGATGTACCCATTTCCAAAATTGTATCATTACCCTTAACATAACGAATTAGGTAAATTTGCTTCTTTACAGAATTGAACTGTTGCTGGATTTCACTGAAATTGTACTTGAGGACAAGTTTAGCATTAGTTGATGAAACTACCATGTCTGATCATGGTTCAGACAAAACACCTGTATTCTGTGGTACTATTACTACAGCATTCGTAGAATACGCTATCATAGCAAACATTACAATAAAAATGAACATGGTTAATAAGTTCTAAATACTAGAGTTAACAATGAACATAAAATAAATGAGTTTCTGGTGGTAACCTGTGGAATATAAGGTTTAGTTTCACTTGTGCACTCTTGTAATAGCTTCATTACTAAATTTTCACAACACATTCACATAAGCACATGGCTGGAATAAACACACGCATTGCACTCTCACACACTACACATGTTTACGCAGATTGTAGGGGTGTCTGGAACAAGATCGCTCGGAACGTGGCGATGCCCCGGCCTCGACGTCTGGACTGCATCCTCGCGATTCTCGATTCCTGGGTTTGAGAGCAGCAGGTCTGCCTCTCGGTCGGTCCTCGTCGTCTTGCGATTCTACAGGAAATCTACCCAGAAATGACTTTACACGATTTACATGAACGACAATCGAACGAAAGGGCAGTTGGATCTTAAGAGATTGGATATCCAAAACTTCTTAAACTTTTTGACTTCACTCTTCTTTAACACCACGTTGCTCAGATACACAAGGTCTCCAAATTGACACTGTGGCACTGCTGCTTGGCGGTCGTGTTGTCTTGCTTACTGAAGAAAGGATTGATGGTTTCGCTGTTTCACTCCCATCCATGCTTCCTTTAGCTTGCGTGCTGGATCCCTTATATGTTCATTGATGATTCCAACAGTTGATCGTGCAAAAAAAGGTTCAAAGGGCTCTGAGCATTATGGGACTTAACTTCTGAGGTCATCAGTCCCCTAGAACTTAGAACTACTTAAACCTAACTAACCTAAGGACATCACACACATCCATGCCTGAGGCAGGATTCGAACCTGCTACCGTAGCGGTCGCGCGGTTCCAGATCGTAGCGCCTAGAACCGTTCGGCCACTCCGGCCGGCGATCGTGCAAAGTCCAAGGGTGAATGCATTCTTCTTCCGTAGACGATCTCATGTGGACTTAGGCCAGTTGAGCTGTTCATATTAGCATTGTAATAACTTGCCAAGTACGGTAAACAGACACCCCAATTGTCATGTTTGCTGCTCACATAATTGCTAACCATGTTAATAATTGTTCTTTGGACTAGCTCGACTCTTCCATTTCCTTCAGGATGTGCTGGTGTAGTCCTTAACTGAGTTATTTGTATGAACTTACAAGTCTGTTTAAGTAATTCACTCATAAAATTCGTTCCTTGATCTCTAATTATACTTAATGGCGATCCAAACTTAAGAATCCATTCTTTTACAAAAACTTTACCTATAGTCTCAGCACTCTGATCAGGTATTGGTATCATGAGAAGGTATCTAGAGAAATTATCTAACATTGTCAGTATGTATTTGTTTCCATCTTTAGTGTAAGGCAATGGTCCGACAACATCTAGTCCTACTCGTTCAAATGGTTCACTTGTCTCTGGCAGTTCTTGCAGTGGTATTCTGCTTTTTCCTACATTATTCCGTCTATTACAGGAATAACATTGTGAAACAAACTTGGAAACGTCGGCTTTGCGGCTCGACCACCAAAACATTTGAGCTATTTTAAGGTTTGTTGCTTTTTTACAGCAATGTCCTGAATATAAAGAATCGTGTTGTTCTCTCATGATTTGCTCTTTCATGCTTTCTGAAATAACAAGGCGGTTTCCTTTACTAGTGATTTTGTACAATAATCCATCGATTTTGACAAAACGCTGATCATTTTTCCATAATTTGCATTGTGGATCTTGTTCTTGATCTGCCTTTAACTCTTCTTCTCGACTTATTGTAACAACACAAAGATTGACTTTTTGACTCATTGCATCAGCATTCACATGTAGTTTACCAGGTCAGTGAATAACCTTAAATTGGTACTCACTCATTCTTAATGCCCATCTTGTTAACTTGGAACTTGGATCCTTTAAGCTCAATAACGATTTAAGTGCTGCATGATCTGTAATAACTGTAAATTCTCTTCCTATTAAGAAACATCTGTTGTGTGTTGTACCAAAACCAAAGCACAAAGCTCCTTCTCAGTAGTGGTATAATTACATTCTGCTTTGTTTAATTGTCTGGAAGGAAATGAAATTGGATGTTCATGACCGTCAACTTCTTGAGACAAGATTGCACCTATGGCAAAATTGGATGCATCTGTTGAAAGAATATAAGGTTTAATGAAATCCGGATAGGCTAACACTGGGGCTGTGGTTAGAGCAGTTTTAAGTTCTTCCATTGCCTTTCTGCATTCTGTTTACCAATTAAATGTGGCTCCTTTCTTCAGTAGCTGTGTCATTGGACGTGCTATATTCGCATAACCGGCTATAAATCGTCTGTAGAAATTTAACAATCCCAAAATGATTGTAGTTCTTTCAAATTCTGTGGTTCAGGAAAATTCTTTACATCTTCAATTAATTTTGGATCAGGTCGAACACCTTCACTGGTTATAACATGACCAAGATAGTTAACTTTATTTTGCGCAAAATGACATTTATCTATTGACAAAGACAGGTTTGCACTTCTTATACGCTCAAAAACATCTTGTAGTCCCTCAGTATGCTGCCTCATGTTTTCACCAAAAATTATTACATCATCAAGGTGAACAAGTGCTTGTGTTGGGGTGAGCCCTCGTAAAACTGAATCCATCAGGCGTTGAAATGTAGCTGGAGCATTATGAAGTCCAAACGCATACAAAGATACTTGTATACTCCTGTTGCTGTTACAAATGAAGTTTTTGCTTGACCATCTGGACGCACTGTTAACTGGTGATAACTACTTGTTAAATAACATACAGAAAAAAATTAGACATCAGCCCAAGTAATCCAGTGTTTCCACAAAATCTGGTAAGGGGTAAACGTCGGGTGTGGTCACAGCATTCAATGATCGGTAATCAACCCAAAAACGGAATTGTGTTCTCCAGAAATTTACTTCTTCTTTACAATTACAACAGGCGAACATCACAGTGGGTCTGAAGGGTCTCTTGGTTTTATAATTCCGGCTCCTTTTTGTTCTTTAGCCATGTCTTCTACCAACTCTCTTTGATTAAATGGTATTCGGTAAGGTTTCTGTGTGATTGGGGCTGCATTCCCTGTATGAATACGATGCTGAAATAAATGAGTGACAGGTGAATTTGCACGTTCTCGGACTAAATCTACATATTCCAACAAAGCAGGCGCTAAAATCTTGTGTTCATCAGCTGGAATGTTCCATCTTCTTCCAAATCTTGCGCTTCAGTTCATTATTAACTTCATCTCCTCGTTTTAATTTTGCGGTACCATTACAAAAATCTGTGTTTACAACTGCAGCACTTGTTACCTCATCCGGAATCTGTATTACGTCACTTTTACTTACGCTCGACACTTCAGCAACTTTTGTTCCTCGTGGCAAAACAACATCCTCATTGCTCATATTTTTTATTGTAACCGGGACTTCTGCGACATTCTGTCTCCCAATTGCAGCGACACCTACACTTGTAGCAACATAACAATGCATTCTATCCAGTAACTCAGTTTTCTCGGATCGCTCAATTAATAACAAAGTTCCTTCCTTGCATCGGGGTGACTTAACTTCATCGTAGATTGTCTTTCCTGCTCCCTTGGGAATTTGCTGAGGCTGATCAATCTGAACATCGACTTGGACGGTTTGAACTGGTGAATCGTTTGGGCGGTCCATTCCCACGACGTCAGTATTGCTGCTCCTTTGAGTACGCTCTGAAGAACGATTTATTAGGTTGTAGTTGCTACGGCCTAGTCTGATCTTTCTTTCTGCGACAAATATCTCTGCCTCGTTAGCGGACAAGAAATCGAATCCAAGTACACCGTCATAACGCGTTTCGTTATTTGAAAATACTTGCACCCTTGTTGTGTATTTATCTTCATCTTTATTTTCAACTTCATCTTGGCCTTGGCCAAGAATTAATTCTACGTCAACTTCTCCGTAGTTACGTAGCTTTCCTCCGTTTAATCCTCGCACTTTTAATAGCGGCGGTTTCAATTTATCCCGTTTATCTATGCCACACTACATTAATGAGGTCTGTGCTCCTGTGTCAATAAGTAGTTTGATGTTTCTCTCGCGATATACAGCACCTACCACGAAGTCATTTTTGGTCTGATTTTCGCTGGAACTAACAGAAATCACTGTCTGTGGCAAGGGGTGGGCGGAGTGGTGGCCCGTACGTCCCCGTACTCGTTTAAAGATCGGGCAGATTGTCTGTTGTTCGCATTGCCTTTCTTCTTGTTGCGACAATCTCTTGAAAACATGGCCCTGCATCCCGGAATGATAGCAGATTCAATTCTCTTTACAATCCTTACGCTTTTGACCCAGCTTATTGCATCTGTAGCATTGTACTATTGTCTTGAAAACCCTACGTCCTTGTTTCTGCACCTCATTCGGTCGTCGTAGTGCTTCAACGAAACCAACGGCTGGTTCTACTGCTTTCTGAAACGTTTTACATCGTGCCAATCGAACAGCGTTGCTTACTTCCTCTCCTTACAACCCATCAATAAATGTGTCCAAGGCTCTCTGATCGGCTTCGAACAACTGAATGCGATTTTATTTTCATCTTCTGCTAACTCGTACATTTGAGCGTTGATGTTTCAAATTCTGTCGACAAACCACTCGATAGATTCGTCTCGTCGCATTCGCAAACTTTAAAGCTGCTCTCTGTAACATCTGATCGCGTTGTTACGTTTAATCTCTGAACAACAGTCTTTCTAAACTCATTGTAATCTTCTGTTTTCACGCAAGTAGGCTCCGCGCTAATTAAATCTTGTGCTGTTCCGTTAATTCGTAATTTGGCAACCACTAGCTTATCGGAATCTGTCCATGACCCTAATGGGCCGGCACCTTCAAGTTTACGAAAATAAACCTTCACACCATCTTCGGGTTTCCCGCTAAACACTGGTACTGATGGCAATAATGAAAAATTCTTTATTGTAGTTGTAACTGTACAGCATGAACTATCATTTGACAAGTCTTTTGGAATGTTACGCTCGCTTCTTTCTGCTTTTAACTGCCGAATCTCTTCTTGCAGTTCATTAATAACAGTTTGTAGATCGACAACGTTACTCTGACTGGATTGCGACATTTCGTCTAATTTGACGCCAATGAGTCACTCAAATTTAAAATAAAAATCCATCACTACCTTTCGTATTCTAGCCAAACTGGAGTAGACCAACCTGAATTCCAGAGTTGGATGTCCCCGCGTAGTCGGAAGATGTTCATGCTGCTGCTGCTCGAAGTTCACGTTGTGTTGCACCTCTTCAGGACTGTAGACTTTCCATAGTTATCCCCATGCTGACACCACTTCTATAAGAGGGTAGTTTGTGTTGTTGCTCTGGATGATGATTACACGAATATTTTGTCAGGATTTGTAAGCGGTGGGTCCTTGAGGTATGGCAATAAGCGAACACCGAGTAATAAGTTTAAACAGTTTTATCAACAAAGGCGGGTTATAAAACGCGGACGCTACGCGCACCCATCATCACTGTGTCTGACATCCTAATTACGGTCGTATCGAAAGGCTCCATGGTGAGCTGAGAAAAGAGGCATATTCGCGCCCGAGCCCGCGCTAGTTAATACGGCGCGCTGCGGAAGACGGCCAGTGGCGTACTCTCTGCCTCGCCACAGTCATGTTACTCTGTCGCCTCGCACAGCGTCCGGATACGCGTGTACTGACCAGTCAAATTGTCAGCATTGCAGATAGACCGGCTGGCGAGCGCGTGTTACGTACTGTACGGCTGTGCCCAAGCCGTAGACACTTACATGTTTCTTTTATACAGATTTTAATAAGCTGTTGTTTCTAAGAGGATTGTCTGAGTAGCGTAGTATATATCGCAATGTGTAATACAATAATTGCAGTTGATTATTCTGCAATGTTTTATCTGTAAGAAAGAAACATCTGTTTGCAAATTATCTAAGAATATGTTATATATATCTGAAATGTATTAACATTGTAAAATTTATATTCTGTATAATGGTGGCCTAGTCTTGAGACGCTCACTTTATTTTAGCCCCAGGTCACATGAGAAGTGTGCCAGATTAGCAAGCAGAACACAGTTCATGGTCTTTTGATGTTCGTGTCTGACTAGATAAAGTCTTTGGTAAGCTTTGGGAAACTAGTGAGCCACAGAACTTTAAGTGAAAGCTTGTAAGTAGAATTACACTGTCCATTCACATTCATACGGCGACCTGTGAAAAGACTGAATAACCCCCTTTTGCAACGCAAAAGACAGGAAGACAGTCAATGAGGTTCTGGAAGATAATGAACAGGCTGAGGAGCCATGCTAACTCCAGTGCCCCAGCAAGCTGCACTAGATTTCTCAGTTGAGGAGCTACAGCGCGTACAGACAGAGTGAGGTTGTTACAGATACTCGATAGGGTTTTAATCCGGGAAGTTAAGAGGCCGGAGGAGTGCGGTAACTCGTCCTGGTCTCTTTGAACCAAGCACGAAGAGTGCGCACAGAATAACTTGGTTGTTAGACGTGCAGTCGACAGGTCAAACATTGGGAGAGCGATAGTAGTTGTAATTGTTGGCAGGCGGTCAGCACACTGCAGGGGAAGTGCCGAATGCTGGAAGAGAAGTGCCGTTCTGAACTGAAGCCAACTCTCACATATTTTGTAAATGTTACGTGGAGCCACTCCACGCCAACACTTAATGGTGACCATCCGAAAGCATCTACTGTCACTCCTGCTTTTGGATTACTCTTGTGCCAAGTTAAAACTTGCTTCTTTTGCCAAAATACAGCGGATTTTACACAATGTCAACACACTAACATCTTGTGCAGTGGCAACTGCGAAAGAATTTTGAAACTGTGGATTATTAAGTGAAAAACTGAGGATAAGTAAGGTCAATAGCTTATGAAAAAGCACATCCTCAGTACAAAAATAATCGTGTAATGTCTTCACTTGTATTTATCCAGAACTCGCAGCATTTCTCGTTTCACAAGCTACTGATGACCCTTGAAATTTCAGTCTTTCATCGAAAAAGTCCATAGTTAATCAAGTAATATGGTAAATAATGAAGTTTCGCATAATAGTCATATGGTAAAATGCTCTCCTCTTTTCAAGCAGTCATTTGCCAAATTACCGTTTCGTTATTTCAAACCGTTTGTGAAATATGAGGTACGTGATGAACATTTCATTATGGCTTAATGCTAGCGGACGAAAATCACAAATGATATGCTACATTAGATGAATTTTCTCTAGGTTGGCGACAGATAGAGACCTCCACCCAAGTCTAAGGAAAACTTCAATACGTTGGCTAAATTTCATATCTGGCAACATATCATGTAACGTGCACCAAACACAAAATCATAGCGACCCCTATTTTTCACTGGAAACTTTTTAGAATTTCACGTAGTACCGGTATCTTACTTTTTTGTAAATATCACAATAACTATGACGATTAACAAAATGATGGGCACACCCTCATGAATGTGAAATATAATGCTGTACGTAACACGAAAATAATTTTTTTTACCGAATAGTTTCTGTAAAGTCGTTTAAGAAAGACTGCAGGAAGTAAGCCGCAATTCTGTCATCGCAGCGTACGTCAACATGCCGAAAGCAGGCCTCCCGTTCCTGACAGACGAATGAATTCACCCAGCGCCTCAGTCGAAAATTGGTCACGGTGCATCAGGCACCGTATCCTGTGCATATTCCACACTGCAATCTGTGTGTCACACTGCATTGTCCTGCTGGTAGATGCCATCGTGCTAAATAAAAACAAACTGCATTTAGTGGTGGACTTGGTCCTTGAGGATGGATGCGTACTTGTGTTGACCCGTTTCATCTTTTGTAATGACGAGATAACCCAGGGATTACTACAAAATAATAAATACAGACCATAACGCTCCTTCCTCTGGCCTGGACCCTTCTGACGATTGTTGCACAGAGTCTGCTTCCTGACGTTTCACGTTTTACACACTAATGGCCGTTTGTCTGTTGGAGTATCAAGCATGATACATTTGAAAAGGCTACCCATAGCTGCGATTCTGTCGTGCAAATTCAATCCTTTGTCACCAATGAACAGTCGTCAGCATGCGTGTATGAAACAGGTGCCTATCGCAGACGCCCATAAGCAGCAACGTTCGCTGAACAGATGTTGAGGAGACAGCAGGCCCTTGGTTCATGTCGGTGGTCAGCTGCTCAGTAGTTGCACGTCTGTTCTCGCCTGTGCACATCTGCACCACCATTGTTTATTCCTGTCACCTATGGCCCATGGTGCACAACATTTGCCTCGGTGCTGGTTCTGGACAGCGTCATTTTGTCGCGCACTGTGCACTTTGACCACGACAGAATGCGAAAATTAGCCGTTTCGGAAATGCTCCACCTTCGGCCGGAGAACCAGTTACCATGCACTCTTAGACACCATATCCCCCTGTTTCCGAATTACGTCAACTAATGCACTGTTTACCACATCCTCAATGGTTCAAATGGCTCTGAGCACTATGGGACTTAACTTCTGAGGTCATCAGTCTCCTAGAACTTAGAACTACTTAAACCTAACTAACCTAAGGACATCACACACATCCACGCCCGAGACAGGATTCGAACCTGCGACCGTAGCGGTCGCGCGGTTCCAGACTGTAGCGCCTAGAACCGCTCAGCCACTACGGCCGGCCACCACATCCTCCCAACGCACTTTATATCCTCCACTGCTAGTACTCCCACCTCCAGTCTGTAATGATTATTGGTGTCGAACTTAGGTGGTGGCCACATTAATGTGACTAGTCGGTGTTTTTCGATGTGCTCATATTCGGGACCTACTAATTTTTGAGTGTAATGGTTTCTGACTTGGGAAATATTTGGACGGTGAATGCTAGTATACCTTTCAGAGACTGAACTTTGTCGTGGTCAACAGGTCATTGTATATAGTCCTGCCTGAACTTTGAATTTTAGGAATTTTACGCAGTTTGGCTGATTTTGGTGCACTGCACAGTGTCTTTGGCTTACATTCATCATTGTCTGTGAACACTCTGCTTTCTCCGCTAGGTCAGTCGTTTCATTCCTTATTGCTTCACTGTATTTAAATATCTGCATAGGTAAGGCCACCATTGGAAGTAACTCCTTTTTGATCTGAATAAACTGATTGTGAACTTTAATCCTGGGACTGGGCAACACCATTGTGCTGAGGTATCAATGCTTTCTTATCTCCTGTATTTAATACTCTAGTCATTGAATTATGTGCTTTCGTAGACTATTCACTGATTGTTCATTTGGCATGCCATATGAATAGTGCTTCTAGAAGGGCTTAATGCGACAGTGCTGAACCGAACCCCTGGTTTTCAGGTCGTGCTCTCAACTCCTACTCTTCAGTAGCAACACATTGATCTCAGCCGACGAATGATTTTTCATAATTCGTCAGCTACTGAAACTTCCACTGTAGATGCAGTTGTTTGGTCTTGTCCAAAATTACAACACATGTAGTTTGTCTAATTGCAAAGTCTGTCTCCTTTGTAATGAAGCAAGTCACTCTGCTAATACTGGTGGCAGGAGATGGACGGCAATGAAATTTTGGGATTTCCCCGCCGAAATTCCGATATTCAGTTTTCTCCCCCCATTTCTGTATCTCGATTGGAGGTACGCTTAATTTGTAGTTCCCCTAGCAAATCGTATGTGAACCTTCTCAAATACAGTGTTCAATACTAACTCCATAAAAACGGTTGTTTGATGCAAAGATTCATTTCGGTTCTGCTCCCTGTTCCTTCCTAAAATTTGGTCTATCGATATTAGTGTTCAAAGCGTTCCTCAATATATCTTGAAGGATTCATCTAGGAATTTTAAATAACAAGCGACAGTTTTAACTGATTTTTCTTACGCAACCTGTTGCTTGGCGGCCTGCAACTGTTCTCGAGTCCATTTCACCTTTTCTATAGTCCGTTTTCGTACACGTTACTGAAACACTATGGCTACTGCCTCACTGATATGTATCATAACTCATAACCCACACCCGATAAAGTCGAAACAGATAAATATAATTGGATGAATAATTAGTAATTATGGGACAGGAATGTATGTTTCCTATTCTTCTTCCTTTATCAAAATCGTACGAGGGTTGACGGAAAAGTAATGCCTCCACCTTTGTAAATCTTCAGCAGTTGGCAGCATTGGTATGAGGCAGGTACTGTCTTGTTCTGTACCCTCTTCTCTACATCTCCAGTTGGCGGGAAGCCTTAGCATTGAACGATTGCTTTGTTACATTGTAAAGTGTGGAGCCCTGCGCAAACGGTCGGTCAGTGCGAATTAAGCAACGTGCAGTCATTGAATTCTTGACAGCAGAAAGTGTCACCCCAAAGGAGATTCATCAGAGCATGGTTCAAATGGCTCTGAGTACTATGGAACTTAATATCTCAGGTCATCAGTCCTCTAGACTTAGAACTACTTAAACTTAACTAACCTAAGAACATCTCACACGTCCATGCTCGAGGCAGGATTCGAACCCGCGACCGTAGCAGCAGCGCGGTTCCGGACTGAAGCGCCTAGAACCGCTCGGCCACATCGGCCGTTATCAGAGAATGAAAACAGTTTATGGTGATTGTGTTGATGTCAGTACTGTGCGTCGTTGGACGAATTAGTTTAAAGATGTTGAGGCGGGAACATCTGACCTGCGTGACGAACAAAGAATTGGACGTCCTGCGACAGCAACCACCGAGTTTCACAAGCAAAATATTGACAGATTGATTCAGGACGACCGTCGTATCACTCAGAGAGAAACTGCAAGCACAATCGGTATTTCAAAGAACGTGTGGGTCATATTATTGCTTTGCTTGGCTATCGGAAGATCTGTGCATGATGGGTAAACCGGATGCTTTCACCTGAAATGAAAGCGCACAGACATGGCATTTTCCAGGAACTCCTCTCGCGTTACGAGAATGAAGTTGATGCCTCTCTCCATTCAACCGTCACAGGAGAGGAAACGTGGGTACACCATTGCGACCCGGAGACGAAACGTCAGTCTATGGAATATCGACACAATGACTCGCCCCAGAAAAATAAATTCAAGACGCAGCCCTCAGCTGGAAAAACCATGGCCACAGTGTTCTCGGACGCAGATGACGTTATCCATGTTGATTTCCTTGATCGTGGAACAAAACAAATTCAGAGCGTTTCATCACAATGCTCTAACTCTGAATCTACGGCTAACAAGGGTCCAAAAGGAAAAGGGAATTTTTTTCTCTGCAGAATTACAACGACAAACAACACACTTCACGTGCCATCACAGCAGACCTTCAGAGACTGAATCTCACCACCGTACGGGATTCTCCATACAGTCCAGATTTAGCACCGTCTGACTTCCATCTGTTCCCGATAATGAAAGACGACCTGTGTCGACGTCATTATGCTTCTGTTGAAAACGTTGAGAGAACTGTGAGACTGTGGTTGCACAAACAAAGTGTATACTTCTTCGTAACGACTTCAGAATACTTGTTCATCGTTGACAGAAATGTAGCCAATTGGCTGGTGATTATGTGGAAAAGTGAATATTGTTAATTATAGATCACATTCTATGGATTATTTCTGCATTTGAGTTTTTAAAATATTGCCATCCAAACCCTATTAACGAAGGTGGAGGCATTACTTCCCATTCATTCCTCGTAATAGAAGTTGAGATTTTCCCTTAGTTGTCTTTCAGAGTCCCACCTGTAGTTTCAGAGTAACTAAGCAGTGTGTCTTTAGTTCTGTGTTTTGCACACACAGTCGCAGGGCAGAGAAGGTGTGAAAAATCATTCAGCCAAGGTTGTTGATAGTCATAACTGGGAAACCTCTCTGGTCTATAATAAGACAGGTAGAGTGAGCGAGGAAACGCCAGCGATGGCTTTTCTCTTGCAACAGGTCCCGCCCATTCAGTTCCCTTTATATCTACCAAGTACACGCTCCCACACCAATAAACCAATCCAGAGTACAGCGTAAATTCTTGGTCTACGTCGTATAGTGCACGGTCTTTCATTCCCGTTGATGTATACGTGTTTTGCCAGTGGTTGTTGTAGGAGAAAACGTGTCGCGCGTTACGTTTTATCGCGTTGTTTGTTTGTGCTAGCAGTGTTGTGATGTTAGAAGTAAAAATGAGTGCTTTTAAATGTGAAGTTTATTGAAACGAGTATAAGGATCCCAATATTCCGAAGCGACACATTTCCAAAGCTCACCAATAGCAGCTGAATCACATCACACCTCCTGTCAGAAATAATGCATCGCCGTGTGAAAATACTTTCAAAATTAATATATTACATCCCATACTACGTAGAGTAGGGGTAAATACTCCGTAGTGGAAACTCCCTCCCCCCGATACTGCTTCTTTAGTAATTTACTTGCGGTATATGTACTACATCATATGCTTAAAAACACTAGTTGGAAACTTCTCTATTATCTAATGTAGGTTTTCTGAATCTACTTTGCAGTCATTTTTATAATGAGGCGTTCGTTAAAGGTGATGACTGGGTGTTGTGTGATGTCCTTGGGTTAGTTAGGTTTAAGTAGTTCTAAGTTATAGGGGACTGATGACCATAGATGTTAAGTCCCATAGTGCTCAGAGCCATTTGAACCATTTTTTCGTTCGTTAAATATGGCACGAACGTAGACATCAGGCTGCACTACAAATGAATTTCTTATCACGAGTTATTTCACTCACTGTCAGCCAGAATTGCATTTTTCGTAGTTTATTTCTGATATACGTGCGCAGTATGAATCAAAGTATTCGTCGGTGGCTTGTCCATTATCTTATAAACCTTTTCTGAGTTTACCTAGCGGTTTTTAGCTTTTACGGTTAAAAGTACTTACATATGTATAAGCGGACGAACCAGACAGCCCTAATGTTTAACTACCTATTGCCGTTCCCCACCTCAGTGCCTCCTACAACAGTTGCTTCCTCCGCTAGGTTCAGTTAGCTTCCTAACAGGCTGCACTAGTTACTTCCGTGTCGGCTGTCAAGGTGGTCGCCCCGAGTTCTCGGTCCTATGCTTCCATGCATTTGTTTGACGTCTATGTGACACCTCATGACTAACTGGCCCGACTGGCACACCTTTACGTTTTCTTAATTATCTTGTGGAAGATGAAGATGGAGCTTTAGGCCTTGAAACTGTTCGTGTATTAAATAAGAAATTACTGGCAGCTAAAGCGGATTTCTATTCTATTAACACAATTTTATTTCAAACATTAACGGAAGATGAGAAATTATGGCCGACCAGCATATGTAGGTACCTGATTGTCTGTAACAGCGCACTCATCAGCTGTTGTACTTGACTCTTCCGTTAATGCTGAAACACGTCTCATACCCCACTGCAAAGTGGATGATTTCGCCTAGAGACAATACGAGTGAAAAGAAGAGTCAGGGATGCAATTATATGCAAGAATCGTATAAAAAAATGTCCGGCGAGTGGAAAATAAATTATCTGACAAGTTTTCTGAGGGAGTACATTCGGGAAGAAATACATGAAACGCTATTTCGCTGTAATTCAACTTAGTTTTGTGTAGATGGACAGAGTGAAAGCACCTTCCATGGTGAGTCACCGATCCTTACACTTGTAATTCTTTTTGTAACCTATTCATATTCAACGTTATGTCAAGACGGAGGTGGTATATACTCCAACATAGAACCAAAACTTACACTATACATTTTAAAGTTATGTGGACGTGCACAAGTTTTTTTTTATATCGTCATCTGGTAAAGCCTACTTGCTGCACCGATTAATTTTGCAGTAATCTAATGGCTTCGTAATTTTGTTCTCATACAATCTGAATAACAAAGTAATAGCTGAAGACATTTTTATTTGGTCAGTGTTATCGTGAACATCATTAAGATTATGTTGTCGTAGCTTTCCTACCCAATGTTCATTTTGATATGTTCTGTGAGACAATAACTGCAAATCCTTAGAAAACTAATTACAGTTCCTTGAAAGCTTCTGTTCCTAATATACACTGATGTTTCTTATTTTTTACCTATGTATTCTTTCTTGCAACTATAATACAGCCTACTATAAAGAATTAAGGGTTTGCTTCTTTGCAACATCTAACATTAAGATTGTCTCATTGGCTATTGAGAAATGCAACTCCTGTTTGAAAATTCGTAATTCAATGTTTATTCCTGACAATATCACATTGGATGTTCCAAGACTTGATATTAATGGTCAAGCATTTACTGAAATGTAATTTGTGAGAGTCCTGTGTCCATTTGTATTGCTTTCTACTAATATATCACTCTGTTTTGCAGATACGTGATATAATATTTTTCATTTTTTCCTTCTTGTGCTCATAAGGAATTATTGTTTCAGCTAACGCATTGTTTAGTCTATGAGAGCAGCTAGTAACAAATTCATGCACAATCAAGAATTAAACATAATGCAGAAGTCTATTGAAGGATGGTGCATGCTTATACTCATCATTTATGTGTGTTCCTGTCAGCTGAACAACAAATTTCGGGTACAATAGAAAATCATGATACAAGTTACAATACATGATTCACATAGAGACTTCTCAGCCATATACAAACTACAAGGTGGAGTTTTTATCATCTCGTAAAAAATGTCCAGCGCATATGAAAATAGGAATTTTTGGTAAATGCTGTATAATGGACACCCTTCCTCTTATTTTTCGTAATTTATGTATGTAAAAGATTCATTAAAATATTCATTTGAGATATGGCCATTATCTAGTCCACATTTTCTTAATTTACCTTGAAATTTTAGTGTTTTTGATGAAAAGTATATTAAATATGGGAATCAGCTTTTAAAACTGGATTGAATGTGAACATTAGCTATGCTCTAAGTCAGTCTATTACTACAATCTATATTTTGCAATCACATTCATTGGATCCATCAACTTACAAAAAAATTATCACATTCGAACGTAACCTGTATCTTGGGCCTAGCAGTGAGGTGGGGGGGAGGGGGGGGGGGGAATTCAAGAATCACACTCTCGCCGAATTATGACCCCCTTATACATCAGAAACCAAACTAAATGCATAGTTTGTGAGACACACTTTAGTTATCAGTCAGTAGACAGCTGTATGTGTACCCCCAGTTACAATGTGCATATCACAGGAAGATTCCCTTTTGGATTATGCACATGTGCATTTGTAGATTATATTTACAATGGCCACGAGCACCTTATAATAATATGGTAACAGCATTTTAAATAAGCTACCCCAAAAGTCAGCACCTGTTTCAAAAGCGGTAGGTTCTATGAGAACGAATGTTGACCCTCAACTAAATTTGCTCCTAGAGGAATACTTCAAATGGGCTGGGGATGGGGGTTATTGCTCGACTGTATGAGGAATGTGGTGAACAAACATTGATAGTTTGATCTATTTAAACTACACAAAAGGTAAACATTTTCAACTTCATCACCTCTGCTTTCTTTCACATTTGCTGCATTCAGCGACCAGGGTGACAGATGAAAAACTATGGGACGAAAAGCAACCAGTCTGAAGAGGTATATAACAACTCTGTGAGAATACGCAGGTCTGCAGATTTTGTAAACTGACAAGTTTAGACATGTATCTCTCAAGATAAAGCCCTGTTATTATGCCTCTAATCCAATTATAGACATGGAACGTCTATCTCTGGAAATTAAATTTACATTAATATGGAGTAGGGCCCCACTTTCTCTAGCTACAGCCCCCCAGCCCCTCCCCAACCTTTCCCTTCCTGCTCCAGATTGTCACCAGCCAACAGTCAAGGTGGCCAGGGCCACACTGATGTCCTGCATAGAATAAAGTATGAGACCCAGCACTTCTATTTGCATCTATCCGCTAAATAAGTCTATTTCCATGTAATTATTTTCTTTAATATGTACAGTTCACAACAGTCTATTCATATAGTTATAATGTTTAGTTTGCACATGTAATACAGATTTTTCAAAAATTTAAAACTTTACCTTCCCTCTTACCCTATCACATTACAGGCAAAATAAATGCATAAATAAATAAATAAATAATTAGCATTATGTCAGTGAAATTAGTTTCATGTTTATTTCTTGGAATGCCCCATGACAGAACACACTGTGGCAGTGTCTAATATCAATTATGATAAACAACAGAAAACGTAAAGTGGTTGTTTACTCAAACTGCATTGAAGTATAAATGCAAGCTTAGTAGTATTTCCTCCTTGTAAAACATGGGTTTCTATCCAACTTTTGCACTGTAATACATTGAAGGAAAGTTATGAAAGAGTGGAAATTCTACAAAAAAATTGTAAGCTCTTCAGAAAAGTTTTAAGGGTATCAAGAGTACTGGAAAGCATGAAGAACATACATTAAAATATAATAACACTATGTATTATTTGTCTCATGCAATCACTCCCTCCCAGCGTGCTTTTCTCAACCATGTCACAGTAGCCAAAGTAATAGGAGACATTTTGGTTGGAATAGCACTGAAGAAATTACAATCGTTCTTTAAAAATGAACAGCATATTTCTAGGTCTAAGAATTTCAACATTTGAGTTTACTGAGGCAATTGCAAAGAGTTTACATTTGCTACAACACTAATTTATCACACACTACCAGACACAATTCTTTAAACTCACTAAAGAACAACTCAAATTAGATCTTGGTTTTAATTCACAGTGATTCAATTGGAACAATTCACAAGTTAAAATTCACCAATTACAGATGCAAATACTATATTGATGAAGTACAACACATGTCACATGTGGTTGTATCTGACTGCTTTCATCAAGTATTTCTATTTTATCTCACTCTTACATTCTTTAATTTTGACAGACTAGTCAGAAATACACAAACAATACTAATTTTACTTTAAAGTTCCCAGCAGATTAAAACTATGTGCCATACCGAGACTCGAGCTTTGCTTATTTGTATACAACATGGACTTCATACGGTCGAGTTAACCGACAGCACCCTGGCTTTATTACCAACATAATAATTGCAACAGGATTCTTTATTGTTTGTCAGATCTGACACTGTGAACAGTTTGATGAAAATTGGCCCTCATTTCAATTAACATCACATTTTTAAGAAGCTGCAGAAGAAAGACAAAAAAAGGTGACATGGATCATATTTCTTTAAGTTTAATTTTCTGTTTTTTGGTGCTGGTGACGTTTTGAATTCACATATTCGCTATACAAGTTTTTATTTGTTTGATAACACCAACACATTTTACATAATATTTGGAAAAACGGAATATAAATAATAAAATAAAATTTAAAGGCAATGTCACCCCACTCTAGCTCCACCTGAACTTAAATCATAGTACAAATTTCAGAGCCATCTCTTAGTTGATCCCCAATTAGTCATAGAGCTTAACACTGTCACTGAATCTTGTTCTGTAAGTTCTAAGTTTTTCACTGAGTGTTTTATTTTTAAAATGTTTTGTAACTTGTTCAACTTCTGAAGCTTCTTTATAGCTTCTTGTTGCACAACAAATGCTTGTTACTCTTTATGTTCCCTAACCTTAACTACAGATATCTGACGGGGACTGTAGTTAAAATGCATTATAGAGTACTTATTAATAGTGATCTATGCTATTTTATTCACAAAATATTCACAGTGGTCATGGACTTTCTCAGGAGATTCATTTCCTTTATTAATTATGTCTTCCCATGGATTAAGAACTGTAAAGAATGACTCTTTATGTGAGCATTTTGTTTTTTGAAGTTATGTTTCCAGTTTATTCGTGTGTGTGTGTATGTGTGTTGTTATCTCAAGGTATGATTGTTTCAATCTTCAATTCACATAACGATTCCCTTTAACAGGTCTGTATTTAATTAAGAAGCTAAAAATCTTGAGTATAACCTTTTCTGTCTAGGACTTACTATGAACAAAGAATGCAGGCTACAGACAAGGTACCTGAAATGGAATGAAAATCACGTAAGAATAGTGACACTATAACTTTTGGTTATCTCACCATATTTCCATGATGGCGGCATAACCTCATTTTAGGCTGTAGTCATTGACCCAAATTGACAATGTGATGTACACGAGTAACTTACACCGAATAGGAAACAGAACAGAACAGAATTTGTGACATTATATATCCACATTAACATAAACCCACCATCACCATAAACTATGGATCTTACCAACGTAGGTTGGATTGCGTGCCTCAATGATACAGTAGGTGCACGCACAGTGGATGAGTATCTATCGAGAAACCAGACCAAACTGTGTATCCAGAATAACGATTGACTGATCTGGCCTTGTATTATTAGCCATCGTGTTAGTCATTACTTTTCCCGAGTGCAAGCTGCTCTCCTGTGCTGTTTAATGATGATGGCATACTTTTGGATCAAATATGTGAGAGGTAAAATAGTCCCCATTACAGATTTCTGTGTGGGGACTACTCAAGAGAATGTCATCTTCAACAAAAACGAAACTACAGATAGGAGTGGAAAATATAATATTCCTGCATTCAGTAGGCAGACAAGAGAATATAAAAGAAAGTAGACAAATTTGCAACAATAAACGGCTCCTCGCTGTCTATTCTGGCGATGATATAAAGTCTTCGCCTAATTATTGTACAATAAATTCGACTCTGATGTGTTAATAAGACAGACAAATGATTCCTTGGTTGAACATAGAACATTCAACGTTAAATAACATACCTCAACTACTGATAAAGTTTCACTAACAGTGATTATTGTCTGTAAAATTCAAACAGTAATTTCTAGGCTGTAGAAAGCGACTATGCGATTAAGCTATTTGAAAACAGCTGAAGCCTCCTTAATAGTGATTATCAGACATACAATATGAAATTAAATATAATGGCTGACATACACAGACAGTGTTCACAGATGAAAAGTAACAGAAGATGAACTCCGTAATAACTTAGAAATAATAGAAGTTTAATCGACACATCATGCGCTAAACCAGTCGGACAGTTGCAGAACTATTTAACCGGCAAACTGAGTGAAAGTCCAGACTCAGTGCACAAATTCGGACTCCAAATCAACTTCACATGCAAAACTACGTGTTGTTACTACACTAGTGGCAGAAATAAATCACGGTCCTGACTACTGCAGAAAAACACTTAAGTCCACGATGAAGTCACACTGCTGGACGATACAAAAAATATCAATCACAGAAAAAGTGCGTGGCTGGGTCACCGTTCAGACCAGCCTAGATCTTCTTGCCTCAGTCTCGTACCAAACAGTGAGAGTGTATAGGATGGCCACTGCCCTTTTAAGACCTTGGACCAGGCCTCCACTGAAACAACCCGCATATATGTCACTTTGTACTTTCACCAGCCTGATTCACAACTTTTTATACATAGATGGATTAAAACTTAGAATGCGCCATTAGCTGTGCACTAATATTCTGAAGAAAACCGACGCTTTAAACTTCACTTTACATGCTGTAGTTCACCCAAAATTTAAAGTTAAACAAATTGCAAAGTCTTCTTGCAGTGCTAAAAATCAGTTAGTAATCTCCGTGCAGTCAATTATTACAATAAATATGTAGATGGCATCACTTTTTTACAGAATTTTTCCTTATCTTTCTTTTACAGCACTCAGAATTATGAAAAATATGATATTTTGTGAGGTAAGAGGAAAACTACACAAATTAATAAGCAATTAATTAAAAAACAATAAAAAATATAAACCTTATGTTCTATATTTTGGATGTGATGTGTATGGGCGTTCGCCAGTGCATACTGTCCTGTTTATTGTGTACGTCTCTTGTATTAAATTGCGTGTTGTTTGTAATTAAAGCTCAGTAAAAAGGGTCCTAAAGCTTAATTAATTATGAAGTGAGTAATTCAATCGATCCGCACTACTGAGAGTTAAAATTTGAGGGCTTAATCTCTTCTGTACCATATTGTAAAAATTGTTAAAGGTTTATTGAATTTCAGTTATGTATATATGATCTCGGTGCTGTATGACAGAAGTCATGGGATGTTGTTGTTGTTGTTGTGGTCTTCAGTCTGGAGACTGGTTTGATGCAGCTCTCCATGCTACTCTATCCTGTGCAAGCATCTTCATCTCCCAGTACATACTGCAACCTACATCCTTCTGAATCTGCTTAGTGTATCCATCTCTTGGTCTTCCTCTACGATTTTTACCCTCCACGCTGCATTCCAATGCTAAATTTGTGATCCCTTGATGCCTCAGAACATGTCCTACCAACCGGTCCCTTCTTCTTGTCAAGTTGTCCCACAAACTCCTCTTCTCCCCAATTCTATTCAATACTTCCTCATTAGTTATGTGATCTACCCATCTAATCTTCAGCATTCTTCTGTAGCACCACATTTCGAAAGCTCCTATTCTCTTCTTGTCTAAACTATTTATCGTCCACGTTTCACTTCCATACATGTCTACACTTCACACTTAAATTTATACTCGATGTTAACAAATTTCTCTTCTTCAGAAACGCTTTCCTTGCCATTGCCAGTCTACATTTTATATGCTCTCTACTTCGACCATCATCAGTTAGTTTGCTCCCCAAATAGCAAAACTCCTTTACTACTTCAAGTGTCTCATTTCCTAATGTAATGCCCTCAGCATCACCCGACTTAATTCGACTACATTCCATTATCCTCGTTTTGCTTTTGTTGATGTTGATCTTATATCCTCCGTTCAAGACACTGTCCATGCCGTTCAACTGCTCTTCCAAGTCCTTTGCTGTCTCTGACAGATTTACAATGTCATCGGCGAACCTCAAAGTTTTTATTTCTTCTCCATGGATTTTAATACCTACTCCATCTGGTTTCTGTACAGATTGTAAAAAGCCTTTCGCTCCCCTGGATAGCAATTTACAAATATCAAGATGACGGTAGTATCACGTACAAACTGTATGAAGGACAGTCTGCTGGCAGAGCTGTCACTGTACTCAGTCTGATTTTTGTTAAACGTTTCCGACGTGATTATGGCCACACGACGGAAATTAGCAGACTTTGAACGCGGAATGGCAGTTGGAGTTGGACGCAAGGGACGTTCCATTTTGGAAATCGTTGGACTTCAGTCTTCCATGATCCACAGTGTCAAAAGTGCGCCGAGAATACCAAATCTCAGGGATTACCTCTCACCATGAACAACGCAATGTTAGAGTTGTCAGTGCTAACAGATAAGTAACACTGCGTGTAATAACAAAACAAATCAGCGTGGGACGTTCGGCGAACTTATCCGTTAGGACAGTGCAGCGGAATTTGGGGTTAATGTGCTATGGCGGCAGACGACCGATGCGAGTGACTTTGCTCACAGCACGACATCGCCTGCAAGGGCTTGTTCTGAGCTCGTGACCATATCAGTTGATCCCTAGAGGATTGGAAAGCCACGGCCTGGTGAGATGAGCCCCGATTTCAGTTGGTAAGAGCTGATGGTATGGTTCGAGTATGGTGCAGACCCCACGAAGCCATGGACCCAAGTTGTCAACAAGGCGCTGTGGAAGCTGGTGGTGGCTCCATAACGGAGTGGGCTGTGTTTACATGGAATGAACTTGATCCTCTGGTCCAATTGACCCCATTATTGACTGGAAATGGTTATGATCGGCTAATTAGAAACCATTTTCTGCCATTCATGAACTTTTGTTCTCAAGCAACGACAGAATCTTCATAGATGACAATGCACCACGTCACAATTGTTCGTGATTGGTTTGAAGACGTTCTGGGCAATTCAAGTAAATAATTTGGCCACCCACAACATTTATTGGAAGCAATCGAGAGGTCAGTTCTGCAGAAAATTCTGCACCGGCAACACTTTCGCAATTATAGATGGCAATAGAGGCAGCATTAACCGGTATTTCTGCAGGGGACTTCCAATGTCTTGTTGAGTCCATTCCACAATGAGTTGCTGCACTACATCGGGCTGAAGGACGTCTGACACGATATTAGGAGGTATCCCATGACTTTTGTTTATTACAAATCCTATCTGCATACTTGTAGAATCGTGTTGATCTCTTCTTAATTTGACATATCATCCCCCTCTGCATCTATCACAGTTTGTGAAAAAACGAACGATATAAAGCATTCAATTGCGCACGCTAGCGGCGGAACTGACGTTACATCCACTAGTTGATCGGACAGGTGTAAGTGTCGCAGTCGGCCGCCACTACGGGCCACCGATACACCGGTGGTCCATAGCCCTGCTGGGAGCTATGACCGCCCAGTCTTCACGCCGGAAAGTGCGTGTACACCAAGGGCCACTCACATTCAGAACCTGTTGCCCACGCTTAAGTACAATACGTTGTGTCAAGGACTGAAGTTAGATGTGGTGGGAATTAGTGCAATGAGTTGGCAGACAAGTGTTTTGGTCAGGTGAGAACTATGTTACAAATACAAAATCTAGTAGGCGTAATACACGAATATGTCTAATAATAATGAACAAAAAAGCAGGATTGCTGTTTAGGTAATCTGAAAAGCATAGTGAAGGCATTATAATAGCAAAGATAGACGCGAATCGAACACTCACCATAGTAGTGCCTGTTTGTAAGCCAACTAGCTCCGCAGATGACAAAGAGATTGAAATAACATATGATGAGAAACAGGACATTTTCGGATAGGAAATGGAGATGAAAATTTAATTTTGGTGGGGACTGGAATCCGATATCGGAAAAAAGGCAGAAAAGGGAAAATAAAAGCAGAATATGAGAAAAGGAAAATATGCGGAAGCTGCCGCGTAGAATTTTGCCCAGAACATAATTTAACCATCGCTAATACTTGGTTTAAGAATCATGAAAGGAGGTTATCTACTTGGAAGAGGCCTGGGGATACTGGAAGGTTTGAGGTTTGTTATTTGATGGTCAGACAGAGATTTCTAAACCAGATTTTAAACTCTTTTTCTTTTTATTTCTGCGAGTTGTCTACACCAAGCTGCGTCTCTCGCACCCAAGTCTGAGTCTCCGTCTACCCTGCCAGTCCTCATCTTGCATGGGCCTGTCCTGCATCACACGGCTCATTCCATCGTTCCAATGTAGCCGGGGTCTTCCTCTTTTTCTGAGTCGTAAAGGTCTCCAGTACCTATTTTAGAGGGCCATCTTTCCTTCCCCTTTCATCTAAAATGTCCATACCATGTTAGCCGTTTATTTTAAATTCTGTATGCAATATCTTTTGTAACTCCCCTACGTTATCGTAGCACTCCATTTCTTATTTTGTCTCTTCTCCTTATGTCTCCTTATGGAGAATTCCCACAGAGCACCATACAGAGCAATTGTCTCAACTATAGTTTCGTATATCCTCGTTTTCAAATTTTATTCCAGATCCCGGAGTGTTACTGCTTAATTGCCATCTTTCCCTTCCCTACTCTGTGCTTTATTTCCTCACTGCTTCCACCTTTATCCGAAATCATTGTCCCTAAATATTTATATGAATGGCTACAATTAAGATCCATCATCCACAATTAGATCCCTTCAGTCTTTGTAAAGTTAATTTTCAGGACCTACTGCTCAAATTCTATTTAAGCTTTCTTAACATATAAGACACATCTTCTTTTTCCTCGGCGTAGATATCCTGATCGTCGACGAACTTTAGGGAGAACAGGGTGTCATCATCTACTGTATTTCAAATGTTTTTGCACTTCCGTTCCAATTTTTTTTTGTGCTTCACACAAAAATATTTTAAAGAGAATAGGCGCTAAAGGCATCCTTGTCTCAATCCTTTGTTAACTACGTTTCTGTGGTAGTAACTTCCCAACTTTAACACAAGTATTATTTGAATACGGCTTTCCACCAGCTTGCACATAACATGTATAAACGTTTGCTTCCCACATCCTAGACAGTGGTACACTGTCATACGCCTTCTGCAAGCCTGTTGTTGTTGTTGTGGTCTTCAGTCCTGAGACTGGTTTGAAGCAGGTCTCCATGCTACTCTATCCTGTGCAAGCTTCTTCATCCCCTAGTACCTACTGCAACCTACATCCTTCTGAATTTGCTTAGTGTATTCATCTCTTGGTCTTCCTCTACGATTTTTACCCTCCACACTGCCCTCCAACACTAAATTGGTGATCCCTTGATGCCTCGACACATGTCCTACCAACCGTTCCCTTCTTCTAGTCAAGTTGTGCCACAAACTTCTCTTCTCCCCAATTCTATTCAATACTTCCTCATTAGTTATGTGATCTACCCATCTAATCTTCAGCATTCTTCTGTAGCACCACATTTCAAAAGCTTCTATTCTCTTCTTGTCCAAACTATTTATCGTCCATGTTTCACTTCCATACATGGCTACACTCCTTACAAATAGTTTCAGAAATGACTTCCCGACACTTAAATCTATATTCGATGTTAACAAATTTCTCTTCTTCAGAAACGCTTTCCTTGCCATTGCCAGTCTACATTTTATATCCTCTCTACTTCGACCATCATCAGTTATTTTGCTCCACAAATAGAAAAACTCCTTTACTACTTTAAGTGTCTCATTTCCCAATGTAATTCCATCACCATCACCTAACTTAATTCGACTACATTCCATTACCTCGTTTTGCTTTTGTTGATGTTCATCTTATACCCTCCTTGCAAGACACTATCCATTCCATTCAACTGCTCTGCCAAGTCCTTTGCTGTCTCTGACAGAATTACAATGTCATCGGTGAACCTCAAAGTTTTTATTTCTTCTCCATGGATTTTAATACCTACTCCGAATTTTTCTTTTGTTTCCTTCACTGCTTGCTCAATATACAGATCCAATAACATCGGGGAGAGACTACAACACTGTCTCACTCCCTTCCCAACCACTGCTTCCCTTTCATGTCCCTCGACTCTTATAACTGCCTTCGAAGGCCGCGGTGGTCTCGCGGTTCTAGGAGCGCAGTCCGGAACCGCGCGACTGCTACGGTCGCAGGTTCGAATCCTGCCTCGGGCATGGATGTGCGTGATGTCCTTAGGTTAGTTAGGTTTAAGTAGTTCTAAGTTCTGGGGGACTGATGACCACAGCTGTTAAGTCCCATAGTGCTCAGAGCCATTTTTTATAACTGCATCTGGTTTCTGTACAAATTGTAAATAGCCTTTCGCTCCCTGTATTTTACCACTGCCACCTTCAGAATTTGAAAGAGCCTATTCCAGTCAACATTGTCAAAAGCTTTCTCCAAGTCTACAAATGCTAGAAACGTAGGTTTGCCTTTTCTTAATCTTTCTTCTAAGATAAGTCGTAGGGTCAGTATTGCCTCACGCGTTCCAACATTTCTACGGAATTGAAACTGATCTTCCCCGATGTCGGCTTCCACTAGTTTTTCCATTCGTCTGTAAAGAAGCCGCGTTAGTATTTTGCAGCCGTGACTTATTAAACTGATAGTTCGGTAATTTTCACATTTGTCAACACCTCCTTTCTTTGGGATTGGAATTATTATATTCTTCTTGAAGTCTGAGGGTATTTCGCCTGTTTCATACATCTTGCTCACCAGATGGTAGAGTTTCGTCAGTACTGGCTCTCCCAAGGCTGTCAGTAGTTCTAATGGAATGTTGTCTACTCCTGGGGCCTTGTTTCGAGGTCTTCAGTGCTCTGTCAAACTCTTCACGCAGTATTATATCTCCCATCTCATCTTCATCTACATCCTCTTCCATTTCCATAATATTGTCCTCAAGTACATCGCCCTTGTGTAGACCCTCTATACACTCCTTCCACCTTTCTGTTTTCCCTTCTTTGCTTAGAACTGGGTTTCCATATGGGCTTTTGATATTCATACAAGTGGTTCTCTTTTCTCCAAAGGTCTCTTTAATTTTCCTGTAGGCTGTATCTATCTTACCCCTAGTGAGATAAGCCTCTATATCCTTACATTTGTCCTCTAGCCATGCCTGCTTAGCCATTTTGCACTTCCTGTCGATCTCATTTTTGAGACGTTTATATTCCTTTTTGCCTGCTTCATTTACTGTGTTTTTATATTTTCTCCTTTCATCAATTAAATTCAGTATTTCTTCTGTCACCCAAGGATTTCTACTAGCCCTCGTCTTTTTACCTACTTGATCCTCTGCTGCCTTCATCCCTCGAAGCTATCCATTCTTCTTCTACTGTATTTCTTTCCCCCATTCCTGTCAATTGTTCCCTTATGCTCTCCCTGAAACTCTGTACAACCTCTGGTCTAGTCAGTTTGTCCAGGTCCTATCTCCTTAAATTCCCACCTTTTTACAGTTTATTCAATTTTAATCTACAGGTCGTAACCAATAGATTGTGGTCAGAATCCACATCTGCCCCTGGAAATGTCTTACAATTTAAAACCTGGTTTCTAAATCTCTGTCTTACCATTATATAATCTACCTGAAACCTGTCAGCATCTGCAGGCTTCTTCCATGTATACAACCTTCTTTCATGATTCTTGAACCAAGTGTTAGCTATGATTAATTTGTGCTCTGTGCAAAGTTCTACCAGGCGGCTTCCTCTTTCATTTCTTACCCCCAATTCATATTCACCTACTACGTTTCCTTCTCTCCCTTTTCCTACTGCCGAATTCCAGTCACCCATGACTATTAAATTTTCGTCTCCCTTCACAATCTTAATAATTTCTTTTATTTCATCATACATTTCTTCAATTTCTTCGTCCTCTGCAGAGCTTGTTGGCATGTAAACTTCTACTACTGTGGTAGGCGTGGGCTTCGTATCTATCTTGGCCACAATAATGCGTTCACTATGCTGTTTGTAGTAGCTTACCCGTATTCCTATTTTCCTATTCATTATTAAACCTACTCCTACATTACCTCTATTTGATTTTGTGTTTATAGCCCTGTAGTCCCCTGACCAGAAGTCTTGTTCCTCCTTCCACCGAACTTCACTAATTCCCACTATATCTAACTTTAACCTATCCATTTCCCTTTTTAAATTTTCTAACCTACCTGCCCGATTAAGGGATCTGACATTTCACGCTCCGATCCGTAGAATGCCAGTTTTCTTTCTCCTGATAACGACATCCTCTTGAGTAGTCCCCGCCCGGAGATCCGAATGGGGGACTATTTTACCTCCGGAATATTTTACCCAAGAGGACGCCATCATCATTTAACCATACAGTAAAGCTGCATGCCCTCGGGAAAAATTACGGCCGTAGTTTCCCCTTGCTTTCAGCCGTTCGCAGTACCAGCACAGCAAGGCCGTTTTGGTTAGTGTTACAATGCCAGATCAGTCAATCATCGAGACTGTTGCCCTTGCAACTACTGAAAAGGCTGCTGTCCCTCTTCAGGAACCACACTTTTGTCTGGCCTCTCAACAGGTACCCCTCCGTTGTGGTTGCACCTACAGCACGGCTATCTGTATCGCTGAGACACGCAAGCCTCCCCACCAATGGCAAGGTCCATGGTTCATGGGGGGGGGGGGGGGGGGGGCAAGCCTATAAAAACCATTTGTGTCTCCAAGTTGTGTGCCACTCTCTTGTCAGTCACCTGTCTGACCGAAAGCCTCTCTGTTCTTCTGTTTCCTCAGTTTATCACCTAATTCTAGTTTTTAGTATCTTATCATACAATCTTGATACAGAACTGAGAATTGTGATGGCTCGATAATTTGTGCAGTCTTCCGTGCTTCCCTTTTTAAATAAGTTTCTGATGTTCTTTAAACTCGATAGGCATTTACTTTCCGCTAAGACAGCGTTTAAATAGTTGTGCGAGGTGTTCAACTGCTCCATATTATACAGCCCCAGGTCCTGGTGCTTTCCCATTTCTGAATTGCTGAACTGTGTCTTGTACTTCTGCTGTTGCTATCCCCTGTACTTCTGTGTCATGATCGTTGCCTGAAAATTAGCATACATCCCGTATTCGGATCAATCTTGTTTAAACAGTTCTTCAGAATGCCTTTTCTATCTATCTAGGCTTTTCGGCTGTAAGTTTGCACTACTCCTGTCGTTTGTCCTTACTTGTTTTATAACCTTCCATGCGTCTTTGTACAATGATCTCCCTATGAAGCTATTAATTCCTTCACATTCAAAATCCCTCTTAGCATTCTTTGCTCCAGTTACTGCTTTCTTTGCCTCTCCCCTCAGTTTTACATTCCTCCTTCTATCATCAGCCTTATTGGTGATAAGCCATCTGTTATTGGCCTCCGTTTTCTCCTTCAGCTTTGCGACAATACCGTAATTTCATCAATCAGTCGCTTTTAAATTTGCCAGATATGTTCTCAAATACTCCGTGAGTTTCATTGGTAGCTTCATGAATAGCTCTCACAATTGCCTTATACGTTACTTCCACTGTTATATCATCAGTATAATGTAGCTTCCCACTCAATCTAAGCTTGCATAAGAAGGCAACTGAAGGATCCGGTAGTAAACGTAGCTCATACAGTCGTTGGTCCAGTTTTTCTCCATTCTCATTACAATTGTTTTGCCACCATCTAATTTTTGGAATGGGCAACCAAAGTGCACACCGAAGCCGGAAACAATCAGATCCACACCCTTGCTCTTCTAAGCTTTGCAGTCCTCCATCTTTGTACGATTACTTTCTTGCTCGATAGCATAATCGATTATAGATTGTAGCTTCCTTGCAGCTGCGTGCATTATATTTATGAATCTCTTTGGGTTGAAAAAAGTTGTTCCATATCTTAAGGCTGCGTTGTCCACACATTTCTAGCAGCCTCTCTCCACTATCATTCACAATATCCTCCCCAAATTTGCCTATAACCTTGCCAGCATCCTGCTTACCTACTTGTCCATTAAAATCTTCTAAAAGATACAACTCCTTCCTAATGCTAGCGCCATCTAGGAAGTATGTCAAATCATTAAAAAATGAATCATTTCAGCGTCAGTAGCATTAGTTGTGGGTTCAGATGCTGCAATGGTCGCTACGTCCTATCCTTTTAGCTTCATATCCACACTGACCATAAGACATTTCAGGGACGGGTATGGACTCTGATCATAATATTTTGGTTATTAGGTTCAGATTAGAAGTGAAGAAACAGCAAAAAGGTAGGGACTTAATGAAATGTGTCTTGCTAGCTTGAAAGAAGCAGAAGTTCTTTGTATTTTCAGAGGAAGCATTAAGTTACGATTACCTGGATATGGGGTAAGGAATAAAATAGAAGATGAATGGGTATGTTTGAAAGATGAAACTGCAAAGGCAGTAGAGGACAAAATAGGTATAAGACAACATCTGTTACAGATTTTTGAAGAACAAAGAAGCTATTGAATTTAATAGAGAAAAGGAGGAAAATAAAAATGCAACAAATGAAGCAGATGAAAGGGTATATTTACATCTGAAAAGTAAGACTGGCAGTAAATGCAAACTAGCAAAGCAAGAATGGCTAAAAGACAAATTCGAGGGTGTAGAATCACGCATGACCTGGGGAAAGACAGATACCGCCTATAAGAAAATTAAAGAAACCACTGGAGGAAAGAGAAATAACTACATGAATTTTGAGAAAGATGGAAACAGTCAAGGGTTATAGGAGGAAGGGCATTACTATAGGAAAGGAAGAGGATGGAATACAAAATTCGATACTGCGAGAAGAACTTGAAAAAGCATTGAAAGACCTTGGTCGAAGCAAGGCCTATGGAGTAACGACGATCCTTCAGATTTTTTTTATCGTTGCGGAGTTAGCCTTGACAAACTATTCCACATAGTTTGCAAGATATATGAAACAGGCGAAATGCCTTCAGAATTCAAGAAGAATGTAATAATTCCAATTCTAAAGAACGCAGTGCTGATAGTTGTGAATGTCAAGCAACTGTCGGCACAATAAAGTCACGGTCGCAACATACTGACACTAATTATTTGCAATAGAATGGATAAACTAGAGACGCCAACCTCCGGGAAGATCAGTTTGGATTCTGAAGAAATGCATGTGTGGCAATACTGATCCAACGACTTATATTAGCAGATAATATTAAAAAGGAAAACACTCAGTAATGTTCTGCAAAATTATATATGGTAAAGTAGAACAGCGGGGAATGTTATGCTTATAAACATTATCATCTGCAAGGAACGTTCGCAAAGGTAGGTTAAGGAATGGCAAATCTACGTTTACAGCATTTGTAGATTTCGAGAAAGCTCTTGACGATGTGACCAGAATAAACTCTTTGCAATTAAGATGGTAGAAGGGAAAAAATATAAGTAGCGAAAGGTTACACACAATTTGTACAGAAATGACACAGTATTTATGACATGAAAAGGAAGTAGTGATTGAGAAGGGAGTGAGACAGGATTTTAACCTACCCCGAAGTTATTTTGTCTGTACACTGAACAGGCACAGAAGCAAACGAAGAAGAAGCTTCGAGAAGGAACTAAAGTTTAGGGTGAAGAAATAAAATCTTTGAGGGTTGCGATGACATTGTAATTCTGTCAAAGATGGTAAAGTACTTGCAAAACCCGTTAAATGGAATGGACACTGCCATGAAAAAAGATTATCAGATGAATGTTAACAACGGTAAAGCAAGTCTAATATAACGGAGTCTAGCTAAACCGGGCCACGCAGTGGGTATTAGTTCAGGAAACGAGACACTAAAAGTAGCGAATAAGTTTTCCATTGGGCAGCAAAGTAACTGATGATGGCCGAGGTAGAGAGGATATAAATGCAGACTGGCAATAGCAAGGAAAGTGCTCCAGAAAATTAATCTAATTGTTAGGAAATCTTTTCTGAGCGAATTTTTCTGGAACGTAGCTCTGTACGAAAGTTAATCGTTGAAGATGAGACGCCAAGACAAGGACACAACAGAGGCCTCCAGTAAGTATTACTACAGAAGAATCCTGAAGACTAGGTGGGTAGATCGAAGAACTAATGATGTACTGAACGGAATTGAAGATAAAAGAAATTTATGTCACAGGTTGACTAAAAGAGAGGATCAGTTGAAATTTGGAAATTCGTCGTAAGGTCATCGGTCTACAAGCTTACACACTGCTTAATCTAACTTAAACTAACCTACGCTTAGGACGAAACACACACACCCATGCCCGAGGACGGTATCGAACCTCCGACGGGGGGAGACGCGCGGACCGCGATAAGACGGCCAAGACCACGCCGCTATCCCGCGCGGCGCATCAGTTGATATAACACGTCCTGAGATATCATTGAATACTCGATTAAGTAACGGAGGGAGTGTGGAGGTAAAAATTGAAAAGGGAGACCAAAGCTTGAATATGATAATCAGGTTCGTTTGGGTATGGGTTGCAGTAGTTATTCGGGGATAAAGAGGCGTGCACAGGATAATCCAGTCCTCGGATGAAGACCACACAAAAACACAAATAAGTCCACCTTGCATATATGTTACCCTTACATGATATTATCAATTCAATATTTACGTACCTCACTAGCTTGAAAGCAAAACATGAGCAAAATCTTCAACAAATACTCGATCTGTTCCATACACTAAGCCAATTCTCACTCGGGTATGACCAAGCGAGGTGGCGCAGTGGTTAGCACACTGGACTCGCATTCGGGAGGACGACGGTTCAATCCCGTCTCCGGCCATCCTGATTTAGGTTTTCCGTGATTTCCCTAAATCGCTTCAGGCAAATGCCGGGATGGTTCCTTTGAAAGGGCACGGCCGATTTCCTTCCCCATCCTTCCCTTACCCCGAGCTTGCGCTCCGTCTCTAATGACCTCGTTGTCGACGGGACGTTAAACAGTAATCTCCTCCTCCTCCCTCACTCGGGTATGGATGCAACAGACTATGCTTTTGACGTTGTCCAGTAGATTCCAGCACCTGCCACAGGAATCTGCTACTGAAGACCTGAGCTGCACATGAGGCATTAGAGTAACACCATATGGCGTAATTGCCCGATCTCCTCTGTGTCGAAGGCTGTGCCTGCACAGAAACATAGGACAATTGAAATGCCTGCCAACATCGGAGGTTAACTTGTTCTGGTGTCACTCAATCATGTTATATTAATGGACTTTATGTCTTCTTAACCTTGATTGCTGTGTTATTAGTCATACACTGCGCAAGTTGAATAAGGACTTCATGCTTTTCCCTTGAGTGTTATCCCACAAGATAAACTAAAATACCTGAAATCAAAACCTTAATTAGGTTCTACAGTTCACGAACAAAAATTAGGCTAACTGTGCATAAATATGAACGTTAATGGATGGAGACCATTATTAATGAAAATAGTTTCGACAGTGAAGCAACTCTACTGAGGAAGGGAAATTGTTTCGTTTGTTCTTTGGCATTTAGAAAGAAAACAAGCCACAAAGGATAAAATAAAAATCTGCCATACATTACCGCTCATTAATTTCGGTAAACCACGACTGTTATATGGTATTTCGAATATGAACACATGAAAACGTTATTCCCTCAGAAAATAAAGTTTTTTATGTTAATGCTCAAATATATTTAATAAAAACACAAAGTTATGTGTTAATTTCATCGAAAACTCCTCCCTTAGCTTTAACGGCGGTTTCACAATCTCGAGACATGCTGTCGATAAGTTTTGTAGGTACTATCAGGCTATTGATTCCAAAAACCTTTTTGATATTCCAGAGATGTTCCTTGCTTGTTTTGTGTTCAGGATACGTCAGTCCACTTCCTCCCAAACCATTTCAATACGACTACAATCAGACCAATGGGACGGCTACACCGTATCGTTCAGGACCTTCTATTTTCCCTTTGATGAAATGTACTTCTACAAAACGCCAACTGATGTGTTGCGTCATTATCCCAATTAAGCGCAATCTGCATGGTATCGTATGATACTGAAGTATGCGTCGGTAGTGCTTTGGTCCATACACCTATTTTAAAAATGTCGCCAACCTTATCTCCTGAAAAACACTCACAACCATAAAAGAACCCCACCATGCTTAACTGTTGGTGTAATGCACTGCAGGGCCACCCTTTGTTCTTCAGATCGACGAACCAGTGTCCTCCTTAAAGTACCAAAATTCTCGAATTTATGTTAATCGGTAAATAAAAGTTTCTTCCGCTTTCCGTATGTCCACTTCTATATTTCCTAGCCCATTCGAGTCTCTTCTTTTTATTTACTGGCTTAGGAAGGGCTTTCATCGCTGCCACACGTTGTTTTAAGCCGCATCGATCAGACTCGTTTTTACTGTTGCAACAGATATGTCTTTTTTTTCAGTTCTACGAATTCTGTGACAATTGGCGCTGCTGTTTCGGACCTATTTACTAGTAATTCTGATGAGTTTGTCAATACTTTTAGTTATCTGATCGCCCTGGTCGTGACAGATCCTTTAGCTTACCTTTTGTAGCGCTGAAGTGTGTATCACACTCCCCTATTGACACGGCACATTGTTTCACATTTTTAGGCACAAATAAACATTTTTGTCTGAGTGCTGCAATCGAGAGCGTTTGTCTATGGATATCTTCACTTTTAGAACCATGATAACGATGTGCAAACTGTCAACAATTACTAAGAAACTAAACTCCGGTAACCAAGTAGCATGTGGCATGTGTCGCACCATTGCTTGAAGTACCACAACACTACAGGGAGCAACAGTAAACAACATACCAATCCCAGGTTATATTTTCTGAGTACTATTGCATGTAGATGAAAACAAGCTCATAAACTTGACATGTTTACCAGTGTGTACTATTGTTGTGCTTACTCAGCCGCAGCCATGTTATTGTATGTTATCTACGGAGAATTATATGTCATTTATGAGATTTATTTAATTTGGTGATCAGTAGAGTACTTTTCTGTCGAAATAATGTTTTATGTGTTTGTATTTACTTTGTCGAATAAATAAATGTAATTTCCTCAGATCTTTTGATGACACCTTTCTTGTTCTTTCATTTCTCATCAGTGTACAGAATTCAACAAACGACCTTTGTCAAGAACAAACACTGTGAATTTTTATTTGTTGATTAATATACTGTGCTATACTTGCTAGCTCCTTAATTCTGTTATTATTTATAACGACAGTCCATTAGAACATCAAGAATGGTACATGACGTCAATGACTGTACTTAGTGTAGGGTTTTAAAATCCTGAGTATGCTGAAAATTGAGCATACGCAGAGACAGGGAAAGCCCCACAAACACTGAAGCAATGTAGTCATATTAAAACTTTGTACATTGTTTTCCTTATTAGAAACACTGTATTTTCTCGAATAGCTCTCAACATACCTAAGGCTTCTAGTCACATTACAGTCTTCTGATTTCAAGAATTTATGCCATTCCTTACCACTTTTTAGCGTTACTTACAAGTATTTGATTATGTAATGCATTTAAGAAATTTAACCACTAATGCTGTAATTTGGTACTGTCGAGTTATCTCCATTGCTTATCGGCTTTATCTAGCAATTGTATACATTCCAGACGAACTGCAATTCAGTGTACTGAGTGGAGATAAGTTCTGTATTCCTTTACAGCCATTCAGGAGTGATACTTCCCTGTAGACAGCAAAGTACGTCGAATATTTTCAAAAATTAACCGAAGACCATTGTGTATCTCACTGATGATTATGAAGTGAATCTACTTCATGATCTTAGAAGTTAAATTAGGGTACTAACACATATCTTACTGCTACATATATCGAAGAAGATATCGTCCAACAGTAGCATAACAATAAACTGTGGCGTCAGAAGTTTTTGTGGTTCGTTTTGTGAATTAAAAACTGCCGCAACAGGTAACACTGAAACGGCAAAAAATTGTGAAATAACATCGCATATAACTGCAATTTACGAAACAGGTGTCCTGATACTGAGTGTCAAGAAGGTTTAAATCCTTCAGTTACACTCCACAACAAGTGTTCTGACTTTCGTGAGGTATACTGTACCCTCCAACGTGCTTAGCTCCTGTAATTCAAAATTTTTCCTGCCATTCTTGTGATGTCAAGTGTACATTGTTTGTTTCGTTGGTGGAGTGCTATGTCCTTCTTACAGGGTGGCAGTAATTCCACATCACTGGAAAACGAGCTATTTTTACAACTGTATTCCATTCCGTTGACAACATAGAATGGAACGAAGATTGCTATATATTTAGGCATCTCAACTGTACATCACGTAAACAGTATATCGATCGTGGAAGTTCGATCAGACAGCAGACACCTCCAAACCAAACACCACTAAACCTTTGTTATGGGGCTATATAAAGAGAAATGGGTACAGTAGATGAAGTGTTACTTCGCAGCCTGGACACTGATAGGTAAATGACACGAAAGTGCTGATGTTTATTTTTAGGGGACTGTTTTGTTAACAAAACGTTTTGAAACTGTAATTGCAACATGTTACCCAGTTATGAGGAGTCGCGAGTTTCCTGGGCTGAGGTAGGCTTCGTCTCTCAATAATTTGTTTGTCGTCGTAACCTAACTGCATGAAATAAACACTGATTTGACACAACGATGTGATTATGTGAAACAGCGGGACACCATCCAACTTCAGAAACTGAAATTTAACCTCTCACACTTGTTCATATTCCCACGAGAAATATTTCGTTTTCTTCTCGTAGACAGCTGTAAAATATTGCCACTCCAAGAACTAAGTTTGCTCGAGAACAAAATATTGCGTCTGGACCGCTCTTTTTCTGTTTTAATTAACATCCTAGTTTCAAGGAGTCGAAAAATGTGCAGCAATAATAAGTGATACAGAGTCATACGACTCCTTCGGTGCATCACTTGGCTTCGGTAATTTGTATCACTTTAATTAATTATTTCACTGTCGGATGTTCCACTTGTTTTTCAGCTCTGTTGTGGGCTATCAGAAAAGCTGTGAACGTCTTCACAACGTCTTAGCTCGGAGACTAGGGTAAAGAGAGCAAAATGTATTTCACTGTATTGAAACATTGTACAGAGAAATTGTACATCTTTTGGCCACTTACGTACCGAACGACGTGAGTACAAAACTCAATGCTTCCACCTGCAATAATATTTATTTTTTGGTAAGATATTAATTACATTCTAATGGAAAGTTAACAAAACCCAATAGTTGTTATTTTAACAAAAAATAACATTGTACTGAGTCTGCCGTAGCTCTTCCACTTATGATTTTGAAGGAGTAATTAGATTAGATACGTCCACGAAATGAGAGTGTGGTATTGTGTATTAAGTGGTGGGTTCTCTTCTCGAGACACATTACAGGGTACTTCACGGATTATCTTCAGTCAACTTTCGTACATTGTATATTAATGGCAAACACTGTGCTTTACGTGTCTCAAGGAGAGAACACTTTTAAAAAGATGAGATCATGCAAACCGCAAACCTCTTAGTAGCATAATTGATTTCGTTGCACATCTAATAATAAAATTTTGTATAACGCTGCTTTGAAACGACAGTATGGATGGCTCTGTTTAAAACAATTGTAATGCACCGAAGTTTTTAAAAAATGTAGACAAGAGAGTTAAACTTGTTAAGGTACCTCTGTTTCTCGAAGGTGATGTTTTCAGAAGATGTTTGGTAAAAACACATTACAGAAAGAGACACTGACGAAGTTGATTTACTGCTGCAGTGATCCGTTAGAAGCGACTTTAAATTTTTTAAGATTTCGCCGTGATAATCTGCGGGAGTAAGGTGCTCTATAATTTTAATCTGATTACATCAGTTGATGCAAATCCCCAGCGCGAAATCGCCCTTGCCTTCATGCTAAGGAGTCGCGTCTTAGAGTCGGGCGTCGCTTCTTGGAGGCGGGCCTCCTTTCATTCCTTAAAATTATTTCATAGAATTAATTAAATTGAAATTTCCGCGTTTGCAGCGTTCCTGGCTCGCCTCTAAGGTTACGTGGGCTCCCTCCTTTGAGCCTCTGAAAGCGTCTTACGAGAATCCCCAAGAAACCTGCTTAATTCAACCGTAACGAGTTTACATGTAAGCATCTTTGCGTATAAAATGTATCAGCTTAAAATACGGACGACTTGGTTTACGACTTTAATCCGCCGAGCGGAAGACGGAGGAAGTTCCGGCAGGGGTGGCCAATCCACCGCTGCCCGCGACCTTCTATTCATCCAGGGATGAAACATTTGCGAATGCTGTCTGCCCGTTTAATGTGATGCAGGGAGGGACGCGGGTTCTCTTACAATCTTCATTCTGCAGTCTTCAAGGTTAACTTCGATGATTTATTATCAGTTTATATGTACTTCTATACATATAGCTTTAACTGTTCAGGGTTCAATGTTTTATTTCCTGTCATTCTTTATTGTTAATATATTGACAGTAAGCAACGCAATCAAACTGATACCAGAACAGTAATTAGTCACTGTGTGCTTTAGCTAGGCCTACATATAAACTCTGCAAACTACTATGTAGTACATGGCGGAGGATACATCGTACCAATATTATGGATTTTCTGACCTTTAACATTCGTATATTGAGCAAAGAAATAATCAACATCCACATATACAAGCCACTGCATGGTGCATGACGGAGGGAAACTTTTACGACTACTAGTCATTTCCTTTCCTGCTCCACTCGCAAATGGACCAAAAGAAAATCGATTATCTATACGCCCCCGTACGAGCACTAATTTCTCTTATCGTGTCTTCGTGGTCCTTTCGCGAAATGAACGTTAACGGTGGTAAAATCATTCGTTAGTCAGCCGCAACTGCCGTATCTCTAAATTTTTCCATTAGTGTTTCGCGAAAAGAATGACCTCTCCCCTCCAGGGATTCCTATTTGAGTTCACGAAGCATCTCCGTAATACCGGCAACAAAGTTAGCAGCCCGCCTTTGAACTGCTGCTGATCGAGGTGACACGGTGGTTAGTACAGTGGACTCGCATTCGGAAGGACAGAGGTTTGAAAACCTGAATGGCCATCGAACTTTAGGTTTCCCGTGATTTCCCTAAATCGCTTGAGGCAAATGCCTGGATAATTCCGCTCTAAAGGACATGGCTGGTTTCCTTTGCTATCCTTTCCTAATCTAAGCTCGTGCTCCGTGTCTAATGAACTAGTTATGGACGGAATCTTAAGATCTAATCTTTCTTCCTTCTGAATCGCTTCGATGACTTCCCTTAATCCAATCCAGTGGAATCCATACACCCAAGATAGATGAGCTTCACTGTCCTAAAGTCTCCCAATAATCCTTCCTTATTCTGTCCGTATGACCTCATTCTGCTTCATATCAGATGCAGCGTTACGCCTAGATATTTAACCGACGTGACTGTCAAGCAGAACATCTATAATACTGTATTCGAACATTACGGAATTGTTTTTCCTACTCGCCTACTTTAACTTACATTTTTCTGAGTTTAGGGCAGGCTTCCCTTCAGCACACGAAAAAGAAATATACCTAAGTCGCTTTTACAGTCACTCACCGATGATACTTCACCATATACTACAGCGTCATCAAGAAATAGTCGCAGATTGTTGCTCACTGGGGTGTCCGTCAGATCATTTATGTACACTATGTGATCAAAAGTATCCGGACACCCCCAGAAACATAGTTTTTTCATATTAGGTGCATTGTCCTGCCACCTACTGCCAGGTACTCCATATCAGCGACCTCAGTAGTCATTAGACATCGTGAGAGACCAGAATGGGGAGCTTCGCGGAACTCACGGACGTCGGACGTGGTCAGGTGATTAGGTGTCACTTGTGTCATATATCTGTACGAGAGATTTTAACACTCCTAAACATCCCTCGGTCTACTGTTTCCGATGTGATACTGAAGTGGGAACGTGAAGGAATACGTAGAGCACAAAAACGTCCAGGCCGACACCGTCTGTTGACTGACAGAGACCGCCGACAGTTGACCATCACACAGGAATTCCAAATTGCATCAGGATCCACTGCAAGTACTTTGACAGTTAGGCAGGATGTGAGAAAACTTGGATTTCATGGTCGAGCGGCTGCTCATAAGCCTCACATCACCCCGGTAAATGCCAAACGATGACTCGCTAGGTGTAAGGAGCGTAAACATTGGACGATTGAACAGTGGAAAAACGTTGTGTAGAGTGACGAATCACGGTACACAAAGTGGCGATCCGATGGCAACGTGTGGGTATGGTGAATGCCCGGTGAACGTCATCTGCCAGCGTGTGTAGTGCCAACAGTAAAATTCGGAGGAGGTGGTGTTATGGTGTGGTCGTGTTTTTCATGGCGGGGGCTTGCACCCGTTGTTGTTTTGCGTGGTACTATCACAGCACAGGCCTACATTGATGTTTCAAGCACTTTCTTGCTTCCCACTGTTGAAAAGCAATTCGGGGACGGTGATTGCATCTTTCAACACGATCGAGCACCTGTTCATAATATGCGGCATGTGGCGGGGTGGTTATACGACAATAACATCCCTGTAATGGACTGGCCTGCAAAGAGTCCTGACCTGAATCCTATACAACATCTTTGGGATGTTTCGGAACGCCGACTTTGTGCCAGGCCTCACCGACCGACATCGATACCTCTCCTCAGTGCAGCACTCCGTGAAAAATGGGCTGCCATTCCCCAAGAAACCAGCACCTGATTGAACGTAAGCCTGCCAGAGTGGAAGCTGTCATCATGGTTAAGGGTGGGCCAACATCATACTGAATTTTAGAATTACCGATGGAGGGCGCCATGAACTTGTATGGCATTTTCAGACAGGTGTCCGGAAACTTTTGATCACATAGTGTATAAAGAGAATAAGAGTGGTCCTGTGACACTTCCGTGGGGTGCTTCTGACGCTATTCTTATCTCTGATGAGCGCTTGTCGTCAAGGACAACGTAATGGATCCTGTTGCTTAAGATATCTTCAAGCCACTCACTTATTTGAGTACTTACACCGTAAGCTCGTTGACACCCTGCAGTGGGCAACTGCGTCAGATGCTTTCCGTAAATCTAGGAACATGGAATCTGCCTGTTGTTCTTCACCTACGATTTCCAGGATATCATGCGAGGAAAGAACAAGTTGAGTTTCACACGAGCGATGCTTTTTACATCCGCGCTGATTTGTCGACAGGAGCTTTCTAGCGATCACCCCTTGGGTAAGTAGGTCAGTGGCCGTCGAAACTGGACAGGAGTAGCAGTGATGTTACAGGCCAAGCTTGGAGGGCAGCTGAGTGTTCTTGCCTTATTCCCAAAGGCCTCAGCGAAACAGCAGTACTCGTAATAACAATTTGTTGATTTCATTGCTACAATGAATATTGTGTTCTCCAGTGGACAGGAAACGAGCCGGGCTGCATACTCAGGCATCGGCGAGGAATGCTGGACAAAACTCATTGGCAGTTCACTTAGCTTGAGGCAAGTAAGGTATATTGCCTGTGACCAAGGTGACCCAAGGACACGTCACTGTGGGTATGATGGGCCTCAGTACTCTGGAAGATGGTTGCACGCTTAGACCTGTGGTCGCAACATCTTCAGGCTGGTGGTTATCGTGAAGGCGAAAGCCCTGAGCTCCATCAGCAAATGCAGCGTGCAATCAAGAAGGCGGTACATGTACAGCCTGGGGGACGGCACTCAGCCATGACTGAGCAAGCAGAAGGTGGCAGCTCGCAGTCATTCGATGTGACCCTTCACCAGAGGAAGACTCGGTAGATCCACATCTGACAGTCATGGCTGTGACCCATCGATTGCGACAGCATGGAGCTACGAAGTCCAACCACAGCTGGCACGTGGCAGTCTAGTAGCTGAGGTCTTCAAACAGGAGGCAAGTAGCACATCATGGTTCGCCAGCAATTATCAAATAATATATTATAGAATGAGATTTTCACTCTGCAGCGGAGTGTGCGCTGATGTGAAACTTCCTGGCAGATTAAAGCTCTGTGCCGGGCCGAGACTCGAACTCGGTACCTTTGCCTTCGCGGGCAAGTGCTCTACCAACTCAGCTACCCAAGCACGACTCCCGCCCCTCCCTCATAGCTTTACTTCTGCCAGTACCTCGTCTCCTACCTTCCAAACTAAAGAATTTCTCCTGCGAAACTTGCAGAACTAGCACTCCTGAAAGAAAAGATATTGCGGAGGCATGGCTTAGCCACAGCCTGGGGGATGTTACCAGAATGAGATTTTCACTCTGCCAGGAAGTTCCATATCAGCGCACACTCCGCTGCAGAGCGAAAATCGCATTCTGGAAAAATCCTCCAGGCTGTGGCTAAGCCATGGCTCCGCAATATTCTTTCTTTCAGGAGTGCTAGTTCTGCAAGTTTCGCAGGAGAACTTCTGTAAAGTTTGGAAGGTAGGAGACGATGTACTGGCAGAAGTAAAGCTGTGAGGACGGGGCGGGAGTCGTGCTTGGGTAGCTCAGTTGGTAGAGCACTTGCCCGCGAAAGGCAAAGGTCCCGAGTTCGAGTCTCGGCCCCACACACAGTTTTAATCTGCCAGGAAGTTTAATATAATATAATATAACATAGTACTCCATCAGGACTGGTGATAACAGAATGACAAGATACTGAGGCTGAGATGTCTGGAACAGGGCTATTAAAAGCCAAACATCTCGTCATTATAGGAGCTTCGGCGCCCACCTGATCTCGTTTAAACAGAGATGTCAGCAGTCCAGTCTCAACCGTGGTGTCTCAGTTATGGACGCCTTTCACTGGCTCTGCATTTCTCATCAGTTTTAGAACACCTTGGAGTGGTCGAGCTCGAATTTCGCATGTTATTTCTCCTGTAAGATGGCAAGCACTATGCCCCTTACATGAAGTCATTAAAGATCACCTAACTCACGTTGAGCGAACAGTAGGGCTGAACAAAATGACTGACAAGGCACAATGCATCTTGTAGAGGGTATAGTATGGACGTAGTGGAATAATTAATGTCGGGTGATGGTTTTAAAGTAATTCAAACAACATGAAAACTTTGTGGAAACGAGTCGATTTACTGGACGCTAGTTTACCCCAGGGAAGTATTTGACCTTGGCCAGCCGGGGGAGCGGCTAAGGGAAGCGACAATAGGCAGCTTAGGGCGGCTCAAGCTCTGAGAAAGCGGTAACGGTGCGCGGGCTCCAGCCGCCTTAAGATGAGTGACAGTGAGTGGGTGGTTGACCCCGACTCCATGCTGTTGTACCGGGAAACAGACGGAGAACTTGTACGCCTGTTGATAAATGTCCGTCGGCCCGTTTTCTGTGAAACATACGAGAAAGCGGCGCAAAGCTACGGTGGAGCGGTCAACAGAGGTCAAAATATGCGTGTTCGTGACTATAGCAACTTCACGCTGAATTCACGGTCCGCAGAGTCTGAAGTAAATCAGGTGAAGATGGGAATGTAGGACCAAGGAATTTGAAGTACTCTCATGGGTGTCAGATTTCCGGAAAACTTGGTGTTTGTGCAGACGCTAACCTTGATGGGTGGCCTGGGGGGAGCTAAATAGAAGAAGATGAGAGGAAGGGAAATTTTGTGGGAATTTGTTCACTTCCCAGAGCAGATATTGGTCGGCGCTGGGAAGCGACGCGTAATTAACGCGACTTGCGCTGCAGATGGCGTAAGTGATTTTGCTGGAGGGGAAACCGAGGTGAAGAGCGGACTGGCAGAAGTCTCAGTAGAGGTCTTCCGTTCCCAGCTTGCCTAGAGTGCGGACGTGGCGTTCTTTACTCAGCTTGCCTGAGAAAGAGTGACCATCTCTGCAGTTTAGGACTTAGCAAATGGAACGATTGAGCTTGGAGATAGAAAGTTTTGGTTCAGCTATGTACTGAGCAAGATAGCTAGGAGTGAATAGACGAGCGCAGCCTTGCAGCTCCACGAGGTCGGCCGACGTCCGCACAACGACGCCGCTCCGCCACGCGGAATTCGGTGATATTGCGCCCGCTACGGCCACTGATTAATTTGTTGGATCACGTCGGCAAAGTTTCCACGAGGGTTTCATGGGCCATGTATTGTATAATTCTTCTCGCACTTCGCATTACGCCTGGGGCAGTCGATAGGAATTACTTTTGATTTATCGCGCTTTACTCCACGCAAACGCAATTTATTACCACTGCCTGTTAGGAGAGTCATGTAATGTGATGATTGAAAGTCGTGAGTTAAAATAAATTTGTGATAATCGACTGCATCTGTTTTCAATCAAGTAGTTGAAATCCCAAGTCACTTTCTTAATTAATTTTATGTTCAACATTTGCATCTGGTGTTCAATAGCTGCATATAACATCAATGTGCACCCCTTTTTAATTAAAAGTGATCAATTCTGATTCAATTAATGTCAACACTGCCACCGCAGTTCAATCAGGAGTCACAGGGCCTTATTACTTTCTTTGCGTTATCCGATATTGCGGCAGTTTTGCACTCTCTGTTGATCTGTTAGTCAATTAGCTGGGGTGAACACACGCCAAAACCAGATAAGTGATGGGTGGGTGTTACACTCCGTACTGTAGAGCTTGCCGATCGATGTTCTGGACAATATCATACTGCATCGCTAGAGCTCCTTTCTATGGCTCTGCTCGTTGGGTGGTAATGAGGTACGAGCGTTGGCCTGCTTTTGCAATACTGACACTCTTCGCATGCTCTGTATTATGACACACAGTCAGAGTCGGACATGGTTCTTTTACCGCCCGTGTCGAGCGATAGCTTTACAAAATTCTAACACTTGGGAACAGGGTTGTTGGGTTATAACGTTTCTCAAAAAATATACAATTTAAGCTTTCACAGTTGGTACTGACATTAGGAGACAGTTTTATACATCGAACACGACCTAAGGCCCGAAAGATTTAAGTGATGTTTTCTCTAGGATATTCATTATATTCCTTATCTAGTACTGTAATCTCTCTAATCTTATTCTTACAACCCACAAGCCGTGATATACGTAGGTGGCAGCACAGTGGCCTCAGAGTCTTCTCGAATGGATTTACCCGGAAGGGTTTCGTGAGAATAAAGTCGTTTTCTTCCAAGGATTTCCATTACAATTCTACGAGCATTTCTGTTACACTTTTGCATGGCGTATACCACTCTATTACGATCTTAACAGCGCTTCTCTAAATTTGTTCGATGCCTGTTGTAATGCCAACTTGATAAGAACTCCAAACACTGCAACATTATTTCAGAATTGGTCGGACTAGCGCCTTGTGTGCGATTACCTTACATCTGCAGCTGTTTTGCACTTCCTCAAAATCCTTGAAACAAATATCAGTCTCCCACTCACGTGATTCTGACCATGAGATTAAGTGAGGAAGACATCGAAGAACACCGTAAGGCATACCGCTTTGGCACTGTTTTGTTGCACCTGCTCTGAGCGAGGCTTACTGTGTTCCTTTGTTTTGTCGTCTGCGAACGGCACTCATAAAGGGCCAACCGTTTTTACGTTTTATGCGAGCAACGTGTAGCTGTCCTCTAATATGCGTATCTTTACTTTGTGTAACGGAGTTCAGATTACTTATTTTTCAAAAAAGTAGTTCAAATGGCTCTGAGCACTATGGGACTTAACATCTGAGGTCATCAGTCCCCTAGAACTTAGAACTACTTAAACCTAACTAACCTGAGGACATCACACACATCATGCCCGAGGTAGGATTCGAACCTGCGACCGTAGCTGTCGGGTGGTTCCAGACTGAAGCGCCTAGAACCGCTCGGCCACAGCGGCCGACACTTATTTTTCAGTCTCACGACAATCTCAAAGTATCAACGCTTCTTTTGAGAAAGGGTAGGTATTATAAACAACATTCGGTAAAAATTGTCTCATTCAGCGTGTTATCTTCTGCTACATGTATTATAGTCAGCAGAACTATACAGGGTGTTACAAAAAGGTACGGCCAAACATTCAGGAAACATTCCTCACACACAAATAAAGAAAAGATGTTATGTGGACATGTGTCCGGAAACGCTTAATTTCCATGTTAGAGCTCATTTTAGTTTCGTCAGTATGTACTGTACTTCCTCGATTCACCGCCAGTTGGCCCAATTGATGGAAGGTAATGTTGACTTCGGTGCTTGTGTTGACATGCGACTCATTGCTCTACAGCACTACCATCAAGCACATCAGTACGTAGCATCAACAGGTTAGTGTTCATCACGAACGTGGTTTTGCAGTCAGTGCAATGTTTACAAATACGGAGTTGGCAGATGCCCATTTGATGTATGGATTAGCACGGGGAAATAGCTGTGGCGCGGCACATTTGTACGAGACAGATTTCCAGAACGAAGGTGTCCCGACAGGAAGACGTTCGAAGCAATTGATCGGCGTCTTAGGGAGCACGGAACATTCCAGCCTATGACTCGCGACTGGGGAAGACCTAGAACGACGAGGACACCTGCAATGGACGAGGCAATTCTTCGTGCAGTTGACGATAACCCTAATGTCAGCGTCAGAGAAGTTGCTGCTGTACAAGGTAACGTTAACCACGTCACTGTATGGAGAGTGCTACGGGAGAACCAGTTGTTTCCGTACCATGTACAGCGTGTGCAGGCACTATCAGCAGCTGATTGGCCTCCACGGGTACACTTCTGCAAATGGTTCATCCAACAATGTGTCAACCCTCATTTCAGTGCAATTGTTCTCTTTACGGATGAGGCTTCATTCCAACGTGATCAAATTGTAAATTTTCACAATCAGCATGTGTGGGCTGACGAGAATCCGCACGCAATTGTGCAATCACGTCATCAGCACAGATTTTCTGTGAACGTTTGGGCAGGCATTGTTGGTGATGTCTTGACTGGGCCCCATGTTCTTCCACCTACGCTCAGTGGAGCACGTTATCATGATTTCATACGGGATACTCTACCTGTGCTGCTAGAACATGTGCCTTTACAAGTACGACACAACATGTGGTTCATGCACGATGGAGCTCCTGCACATTTCAGTCGAAGTGTTCGGACGCTTCTCAACAACAGATTCGGTGACCGATGGATTGGTAGACGCGGACCAATTCCATGGCCTCTACGCTCTCCTAACCTCAACCCTCTTGACTTCCATTTATGAGGGCATTTGAAAGCTCTTGTCTACGCAACCCCGGTACCAAATGTAGAGACTCTTCGTGCTCGTATTGTGGACGTCTGTGATACAATACGCCATTCTCCAGGGCTGCATCAGCGCATCAGGGATTCCATGCGACAGAAGGTGGATGCATGTATCCTCGCTAACGGAGGACATTTTGAACGTTTCCTTTAACAAAGTGTTTGAAGTCACGCTGGTACGTTCTGTTGCTGTGTGTTTCCATTCCATGATTAATGTGATTTGAAGAGAAGTAATAAAATGAGTTCTGACATGGAAAGTAAGCATTTCCGACACATGTCCACATAGCCGGCCGAAGTGGCCGTGCGGTTAAAGGCGCCACAGTCTGGAACCGCAGGACCGCTACGGTCGCAGGTTCGAATCCTGCCTCGGGCATGGATGTTTGTGATGTCCTTAGGTTTAACTAGTTCTAAGTTCTAGGGGACTAATGACCTCAGAAGTTGAGTCCCATAGTGCTCAGAGCCATTTGAACCATTTTTTTGTCCACATAACATATTTTCTTTCTTTGTGTGTGAGGAATGTTTCGTGAAAGTTTGTCCGTACGTTTTTGTAACACCCTGTATTATGTTTTTAAGCAAAATACATTCATTAGAGGGAAATAATTTCAGTGAGAGCCAAAAAAACGTTTTGGTAAGAGAACTTCCCCATTCAATAAAATATTTACTGTGCCGTAACATGGATCCGCGACCGAAACGTTACATTTCGTGGTGAGTGCTCCTATGGGATGACCTATCAGACTTGATCCACGATCTCCGTGTAACAAAGTTGCAGAAAAGAACCTATTCAAAGCCTGGAAGATATTCGTAGAATGAATCCTTAAATTTGTAGTGTAACTACACCGTGACCAGAACGTTTTCCGAAATATCTTATCTCTCAGAAGTTAGAATCCAGCAAAGTACGGTGATGAGCTTCTCTCCGATGTGGAAGATAGGAGGGAGATATTCACATAAGCGAATCACCAAATGACATGTAAGTTTTACACATACTTTTGCATATTCCAATGATGAAAATGCATGTTCTATAGCTGTAAAATTATTGTTAACTATGCAGTAAATAGTGAAATAACATTTCGTACGGTATAAGAGCTATTCGTTTATTAGGTCCAGTCGGTCGCGCAATTGATACGACATTGAAAATCTCACAAAGCTTTGCTCAGATGAGTTGGGCAATGTCTCCAGTACGCCCGTCGATTGCGTCACGTCGCTCTTTTCCGTTCTGAGTGAACAGTGAGCACGTAAAAGATGCCTAGATAAATTGTGTCTCCCTCCAAGAATGAACAACCGCTGTGAGATTTTGCATGATTTCATGCAACCCCACTTAACATAACTGTCATGCATTTGCTTCTTCTTGACAGTTCTCGGCCGCACACTGAAAGGGCAATGGAGACGACCCTGCACCTTTATCGATGGGAAATGTTTGATCACACACCACACAGCCCGATGTTGGATCCTTTACTCTCACATGAACCGCTGGTTGTGGCGAAAACATTCGGCACAAACAACAACGAACTGCAGACTAGCATGGAGAATTAGCAAAAAAGCCCAGCAGGCCTTCTATGACTAGGGTATTGTAAAGTTAGTACAACACTACAACAAATGTCTAAATCGGAGTGGCAGCTACATAGAGAAGTAGCTTGAAGGTGTAGCTAATTGTTTCAAGTAAAACATTTTTCGTACATCTGTAGTTAAGATGGCTAGTTCTACATCTGCATCTACAACTACATCCATACTCCGGAAGCCACCTGACGGTGTGTGGCGGAGGGTACCTTGAGTACCTCTATCGGTTCTCCCTTCTATTCCAGTCTCGTATTGTTCGTGGAAAGAAGGATTGTCGGTATGCCTCTGTGTGGGCTCTAATCTCTCTGATTCTATCTTCATGGTCTCTTCGCGAGATATACATAGGAGGGAGCAATATACTGCTTGACTCCTCGGTGAAGGTATGTTCTCGAAACTTTAACAAATGCCCGTACCGAGCTACTGAGCGTCTCTCCTGCAGAGTCTTCCACTGGAGTTTATCTATCATCTCCGTAACGCTTTCGCGGTTACTAAATGATCCTGTAACGAAGCGCGCTGCTCTCCGTTAGATCTTTTTATCTCTTCTATCAACCCTATCTGGTACGGATCCCACACTGCTGAACTGAACAGTATTCAAGCAGTGGGCGAACAAGCGTTCTGTAACCTACTTCCTTTGCTTTCGGATTGCATTTCTTTAGGATTCTTCCAATGAATCTCAGTCTGGCATCTGCTTTACCGACGATCAACTTTATATGATCATTCCATTTTAAATCACTCCTAATGCGTACTCCCAGATAATTTATGGTATTAACTGCTTCCAGTTGCTGACCTGCTGCATTGTAGCTAAATGATAAGGGAAAGACATTCAGCAGGTGAGGAATGGCTTTATTGATCACGAAGTATGCGTGACGCGTTTCGGAATTATTTCCATCTTCTGAAATACAAGTGCGAAAGTAGCGCAAGGACAAGAGCATTACCAGTCTTGTATGCAATATGAGACGTCAGAGCAGTCTAGCACGGATAGACCGCATAGTCACAAGAAAAGTGTGTGAATTCATAAGAGACCAAACTACTGAGGTCATCGGTCCCTCCGCATAGTCACAGATTCAATTTATGTATACTTCATTGTAGGCGGTCAACGTCTCTGGTGCTTGTGTATCTTCGTCGGCATGAGCAATATCATGGCCCGTGACTGTTATAGCGTCAGCAGTCGGCTTACTCTAAAGCAACCTAAACTTATACGGAAGAAATATTAGGAAAAAAATGGAATGTCTGAGGCTGCACGCCCGAAATTTAATAGGGAAAAGATTAATCGACATTATTTGCAGAATCTAGTCAATCAGTTATTTAGAGAATCAAACATACCGTGATACCGTTACAAAAGGAGTGCCAAGGAAACCTTACGAAAGTTCTCACTGCAGTTCGCAATAGAGGGCTCTGCTGTGAGCAGACATCGCTATTATGCACGGAGACGAAAGGACAGCGACTTCATTTCGCCGGAATGTCTAGGGCGCGAATCCCTTCGCGTCGACCATTAAATTCAGCTCTGCAGCTGCGGTGGGCACCCCTGGTGAGTAGAAATCGCTTTCGGAAGTTGCGACCGGGTTGTCTGTGGCGACTGCATTACCTTGATTAATACAAAATGCTTTTATTGAGAAGACCCGTGGGAGCGGGCGCTCCAAGACGCCGCGCCGAGCGCCTTGCGAGGGGGGTGAGGGGAGAGGCGCCGGGCGGTTATTCGCCAAAGATTCCCGCGCTGATAAATATCCTTAGAGGACGCGGCGCGGGCAACTCGCCTTAAGAGTAGACGGCGCGGCTCCGCGAGGGTGTCGCGGCGCGGCGCGGGGCGGCGCGGCGCTGAATGCGGCCCGTGATTAAGGGGAGTAGCAACTTTTACTTGCGGCAATCTGCGCGCATCTCTCTGCGCAGTAATCGAGAACGTGCTTCCGCAGCTAGCTCGCCTTTCTGTCTCTTGAGCCAGAGGTGGAAGCCGCGCTCAAAAACGCGGGCTTAAGCTGGAGCCGAGGCTCTCGGGGACATCTTCAGCAGTAAAAAAAAGAAAAAAAAAATATCTACAAGTTCGAGACTGCTGCTCAGTGTTAGGTACGAGACACGCTGGAAACCACGACTGAAATTTCATAACGAGAAATGATTGAATGCCGTGCAAAAATTAAGTAATGGCAGAGCAAGAACGAGAGTAAGTAGTAGAAATCTAAAAAGAGTAAGTGAACATTGTAGTTTACAAAAATGTAGAATCAAAAACCATACAAAAAGCTACAGATTAATAGATAAAAATATTGGTTTTATGAATTCAACTAGAAAACGCAGGCAATGCCTTGCTGTTGTTAAATATGTATGGAAAGTGGATATACGTCCTGACCTCCTTCTCCCCCCCCCCCCCTCACCATTCCATCTCCTGCTCTCCATGTTTTCTTCTCTTCCTCCACTTCCGTCTGTCCTTCTCCTCCTCCCCCCACTCTTTCTGCATTTGCTCCTCCCCCTATCAGTCTCCATGTCCTCCTCCTTCCTCTCTCTGCCTATCTCCTCCGCCCCTGTCCGAATTCCCCCCCCCCCCCCCTCGCTGTCCCAGTCCATTTCCTAATTTCCCCTCTCGCTCACCTTGAGTCTTGTATATTGTTATTGCTAGCAAACCCTTCATTGGGAACTGAAGTCCCGTGAGCTACATGGGTAAATCGCTTGGGATCATTAAATGGGGTGTAAGAGACCTCTTTGGCTGCTGGATCTGTGACGACTGCAGCTTCAATCTCGAATGCTTTTAATCGGCAAACAGGTTCGGGCGATTCAAATTTCGTAGCACTAATTTAATCATAAGCCCACAAGCCAGAAATACAACTTTCCTGTCTATATCGACTGTGAGGAAGGAAACACAAAACTCATACATATTTACAGCATTTTTGTTTAAATTTGTATAAATAATATACATATAAGCAAATTTAACTAAACCAATCCTACAAATATCCTGCTTGCATAGTAAAAATTACTGCTTGAAACATAAGGTAAACCGCACAGTTTCACAGTACAGCGTAGCACAAGATTTTCTTCTCCGCAGAAGTTGGTCAAAAACCTTAGAGAAATATGCAGCTTATGTCAGTCCAAAAGTTTATTACAGTAAGATCCAAAAATCTTAAGTAAATCCATTGAGAACTTCTCAAGAATTTTTATAACACGTTAAACATCAACTTGTCTTATAGTATAGATTTTTAAGTATATATTTACATACCAAATACGAGGGCTGTTCGCCGGCCGAAGTGGCCGTGCGGTTAAAGGCGCTGCAGTCTGGAACCGCACGACCGCTACGGTCGCAGGTTGGAATCCTGCCTCGGGCATGGATGTTTGTGATGTCCTTAGGTTAGTTAGGTTTAACTAGTTCTAAGTTCTAGGGGACTAATGACCTCAGCAGTTGAGTCCCATAGTGCTCAGAGCCATTTGAACCATTTTTGAACGAGGGCTGTTCAGTAAATGGTTCAAATGGCTCTGAGCACTATGGGACTCAACTGCTGAGGTCATTAGTCCCCTAGAACTTAGAACTAGTTAAACCTAACTAACCTAAGGACATCACAAACATCCATGCCCGAGGCAGGATTCGAACCTGCGACCGTAGCGGTCTTGCGGTTCCAGACTGCAGCGCCTTTAACCGCACGGCCACATCGGCCGGCGCTGTTCAGTAAAGAACGATCTTTTTTATGGTCATAGTTTCTATCGCTAAAATTTAAACTTATGATATTCTGCTAGCTTAATGTGCAACAAACTCGCCTTAGTGGCTTCATTGTTGGGTCCCGCCTGTGAGAGCCAGCCAAGGTCAGACATGTTCGGTATCGCCTACCGCTGCAATGCAGGTAACACGCGAGGAACAATGTGCGACTTTGAAATTCTGCTTTCGTCAACAAATCTCAGCTGAGGTCTCTGCAATGTTACAGGAGGCCTATGGACAGTCTGTTCTTCTCTACAGCACAGCTCAAAGGTAGTTTAAAATGTTTAAACTGGGGAGACAATCACTTTCCAAGGAAGGTGGATCCGGTGCTCCAGTTACTGCTCTTACGGAAGAAAACATCAACACTGCTGCTGTCATTGTGGGAGAGGATTGACGAATTTCCTTAAGATCACTTTCTGAAATACTGAACATTTCATTGGGTGCCACCCACACATTTGTGACAGAAAAATTACACATGACATGTGTTTGTGCATGATGGGTTCCAAGACTGTTGACTCCCGAACAAAAGGACATCCGCGTGCAGGTCTGCATGCAGTTAAAGTTGATGTTAGAGGAAGATCCGGAGTTACTTCCAAATATAATCTCTGCTGATGAAACTTGGCTACATCATTTTGATCCTGAGAGCAAACAGCAAAACTCAGTGTGGAAATCTCCTTCATCACCAACGCCTAAAAGAGCAAAAGTAGTTGTTTCTGCTGGAAAACTTACGGTCACCTCATCCTTTGATATTCATGGAATGGTTTATCAGCACATTGTACCTGCACACACATCAGTAACTGGACAATACTACAGGCATGTCCTGAAAACACTGCATATCAGGCGCAAAAGACCACATTTCCGCGAAGCAGGCTGGATGCTTCACCACGATAATGCGCGGGCGCATATTGCCAATATTGTAGCTGAATATCTTCCAAAAATCAACGTGAAGTGCATTCCTCACCCTCCCTATAGTCCGGATGTAGCACCATGTGACTTTTTTCTATTTCCTAAAATGAAGAAACGCCTTCGTGGGAGGCATTATCAATCATCAGAAGCAGTGGTGAAGGCTGCGGAGGCGATTTTGAAGGACCTCTCAAAAAATGGTTTCCAGCATGTATTTGAAGACTGGCAGAAACGCTGAGACAAGTGCTTCGCATTCATGGGAGATTACATTGCGAAGGACCATCAAAATTATGAGGATGAGTAAAGGTATGTTGTCAAAAAAAGTTATGATCTTTCTCTATTGAACAGCCCTCGTATATTAAAAGATATGTTGTCTATGTATGTCTAAGGGTTAATTTGAATATCGTGTAAAAATTGGAAGTAAAACGGTAAGAACTTTTCAAGAGTTTTGCTGATAAAATTAAAAAGATAACTTTGTCCCTTTCTATACACTTATCAGTCAGAACATTATGACCATCGACCTACTGTTGATATAAACCTACCCAGACGATAGCAGAGCCACCTGGCGAGGAATGACTGATAGTCAGACACACGTACGGTGCACGTATTTCCAGTGAGCGTGCTGTCGGCGAGTAGAGTGGGGAAGGCACGCAATCCATCTGAGTTTGACCGAGGGCAGGTTACATACATCTACATATATACTCCGCTAGCCACCGAGAGGTGTGTGGCGGAGGGCACAATTTGCGCCAAAATCATATACCCCCCCCTCTTTTCCACTCGCGGATAGCACGAGGTTTTAACGACTGTCTGAACACCCCAATAAGAGCTCTAATTTCCCTTATCTTTGAATGGTGATCATTGCGCGATTTGAAAGTTGGTGGTAATAATATATGCTCTACAGTTTACATCCTTGGCGAAGATTGGATTTCGGAATTTAGTGAGCAACCCCTTCCGTTTAGCGCGTCGTCTATCTGCAAGTGTATCCCACTTCAAACTTTCTATGAGATTTGTAAAGCCAGTCACAAACCTCGCCGCTCTTCTTTGGACCTTATCAATCTCTTGAATGAGACCCAACTGTTAAGGGTCCCATACAGACGAACAATACTCTAAGACTGGACGAACTAACGTGTTGTTAAGCAATTTCCTATGTTGACGGACTGCATCGCTTCAGGATTCTACCAATAAACCGCAATCTAGAGTTCGCCTTGCCCGTTACTTGTGTAACCTGATCATTCCATTTGAGATCATTTCAAATAGTCACACCCAGGTACTTGACGGATGTTACCGCTTCCATAGACTGGGCAATCATTTTGTACTCGGACATTAATGGGGATTTTCGCCTTGTTATACGATGTAGATTACACGTACTAATATTGAGAGATAACTGCCAGTCATTACACCACGCATTTATTTTCTGCAAATCCTCATTGATTTGTTCACAACTTTCGTGTGATACTACTTTCCTGTCGACTACAGCATCATCGGCAAACAGTCTAATGCCGCTGTCAATACCATCAACCAGATCGTTTATGTAAATCGTAGAAAGCAGCGGACCTATAACGCTGCCCTGGGGCACACCTGAAGTTACACTTGTTTCTGTTGAAGTCACCCCGTTCAGGACGACATACTGTTCCCTGTCTGTTAGGTAACTTTCTATCCAACCGCATATGTCATCGGATAGACCGTAAGCGCGCACTTTTTGTAGCAAGCGACAGTGCGGAACTGAGTCGAACGCCTTTCGAAAGTCGAGAAATATGGCATCAACTTGGGAGCCGGTATCTAGAGCCTGTTGTATATCATGCACAAAGAGGGCCAGCTGTGACTCTCATGACCGCTGTTTCCTAAAACAGCCCTGGTTTCTGCAGATGAGCTTCTCAGAATCTAGAAAGCTCATTATGTCTGAAGACAAAATGTGTTTCATGATTCTACAACAAATCGATATCAGTGAAATTGGCCGGTAATTATGTGCATCCGATTTTGTACCCTCTTTATAGATTCCCATGGCCTGGGCCTTCTTCCAGTCCCGTGGGAGATGATGGATAACAATGGTGCTATATTTGCAGCATAGTCAACATATAATCTTACGGGGATACCATCTGGGCCAGATGCCTTCCTGGCGTCTAAGGATCTTGACTGTTTTACAATCCCAGATACACTAAACACTATGTCAGCCATCCTTGCGTTTGTTCGATAGGTTATGATGACACTGAGGCTTAGCACGAGCATTTCGGAAACTACACGACTTGGCGGGTTTTTGATGAATGCTGCGGCGAGTTTGTGCAACATGTGGCGAAACCGAGGGAAACCGCCCGCCCGATTAGCCGAGCAGTCTAACGCATGGCTTTCCGGAGCAGGAAGGAGCGCCTGGTCCCCGGCACAAATCCGCCCGGCGGACTTGTGTCGAGGTCCGGTGAGCCGGCTAGTCTGTGGATGGTTTTTAGGTGGTTTTCCATCTGCCTCGGCGAATGCGGGCTCGTTCCTCTTATTCCGCCTCAGCTACACTATGTCGGCGATTGCTGCGCAAACAAGTTCTCCACATACGCGTACACCACCATTACTCTACCATGCAAACATAGGGGCTACACTTGTCTGGTGTGAGACGTTCCGTGAGGAGGGGGGGGGGGGGGGGTCCACCGGGGCCCGAACCGCACAATAACCCTGGGTTCAGTGTGGGACGGCCAGCCCTCTTTGCAGATGTCGGATGTTGTAGGCTGGGAAGACCGGTAAAACGGGACAGGTGGCAAAATGTGTCGGAACTAACATCAGACTTCAATGCTGGGCAGAGTACAAGTGTAAACACATAGTGCACGGAACACTCCGAATGATGGGCCTTCGCAGCCAACGACATATGCATGTGTCAGTGTTAAGAATTCGACGACATCGGCAACTACGACTGAAATGGGCACGTGACCAGTGGCACTAGACATTGGTGCAGGGACAGAGTGTTGCATGATCTGATGAATCCTGATACCTTCTTCAACAAGCCGATGGGAGAGCTCAAATCCGTCGTCTTCCAGGGGAGCAGCTGCTTGACACCTGTAAGCGTGCGGAGACAAGCCGGCAGCGGCTCCATTATTCCCTGGGGAACATTCATGTTGTCATCAATGGGTCCAGTGGAGCTTGTGCATGATGGGCAAGGACTATCCTACACTGGTTGCAGACCACGTACACCCCTTCATGATGTTCATGTTTCTTGACGGCAGTGGTTAAGTTAATGTTTCATGTTACAATGCTAAAGGAGTGGTTTGAAGAACATAGCGGCGGGTTCCAGTTCATGTGCTAGCCCCGCAACTCGCCAGATCTGAACCCAATCGAACACATTTGGGATTTGGTTAAACGTGGCGTCAGAGCTCATCACATCCCTCACCGGAATTCAGGGGAATTAGGTGAACTGCGTGTGCAGGTGTGGTGCCAAGTCCTCCAGCAAACTACCAAGGCCCTATTGCAGGCCCTGTTGCTCCCATGCCACGACTCATTATCCTTGCCAAGGGTGGACAAACCGGCGTATGTATATATATATACTACTGGCCATTAAAATTGCTACACCACGAAGATGACTTGCTGCAGACGCGAAATTTAACCCACACCAAGAAATGCTGTGATATGCAAATGATTAGCTTTTCAGAGCATTCACACAAGGTTGGCGCCAGTGGCGACACCTACAGCGTGCAGACATGAGGAAAGTTTCCAACCGATTTCTCATACACAAACAGCAGTTGATCGGCGTTGCCTGGTGAAACGTTGTTGTGATGCCACGTGTAAGGAGGAGAAATGCGTACCATCACGTTTCCGACTTTCATAAAGGCTTGTAGCCTATCGCGATTGAGGTTTATCGTATCGTGACATTGCTGCTCGCGTTGGTCGAGATCCAACGACTGTTAGCACAATATGGATTGGGTGGGTTCAGGAGGGTAATACGGAATGCCGTGCTGGATCCCAATGGCTTCGTATCACTAGCAGTCGAGGTGACAGGCATCTTATCCGCATGGCTGTAACGGATCGTGGAGCCACGTCTCGATCCCTGAGTCAACAGGTGGGGACGTTTGCAAGACAGCAACCATCTGCACGAACAGTTCGACGACGTTTGCAGCAGCATGGACTATCAATTCGGAGACCATGGGTGCGGTTTCCCTTGACGCTGCATCACAGACAGGTGCGCCTGCGATGTTGTACTCAACGACGAACCTGGGTGCACGAACGGTAAAACGTCATTTTTGACGCTGCATCACAGACAGGAGCGCCTGCGATGTTGTACTCAACGACGAACCTGGGTGCACGAACGGTAAAACGTCATTTTTTCGGATGAATCCAGGTTCTGTTTACAGCATCACGATCATCGGATCCGTGTGTGGCAACATCGCGGTGAACGCACATTCGTCATCGCCATACTGGCGTATCACTCGGCGCGATGGTATTGGGCTGCCATTGGTTACACGTCTCGGTCACCTCTTGTTCGCATTGACTGCACTTTGAACACATTTCAGATGTGTTACGACCCGTGGCTCTACCCTTCATTCGATCCCTGAAAAACCCTACATTTCACCAGGATAATGCACGACCGCATGTTGCAGGTCCTGTACGGGCCTTGCTGGATATAGAAAATGTTTGACTGCTGGGCTGGCCAGTACATTCTCCAGATCTCTCACCAATTGAAAACGTCTTGTCAATGGTGGCCGAGCAACTGGCTCGTCACAATACGCCAGTCACTACTCTTGATGAACTGTGGTATCGTGTTGAAGCTGCGTGGGGAGCTGTACCTGTACACGCCATCCAAGCTCTATTTGACTCAATGCCGAGGCGTATCAAGGCCGTTATTACGGCCTGAGGTGGTTGTTCTGGGTACTCATTTCTCAGGATCCATGCACCCAAAGTGCGTGAAAATGTAATCACATGTCAGTTCTAGTATAATATATTTGTCCAATGAATACCCGTTAATCATCTGTATTTCTTCTTGGTGTAGCAATTTTAATGGCCAATAGTATATATCCTTTGTCCTTCTGAAGGTTTATTATAGTGTTCCATAAAAAACTGAGATAAATTGGTTCAGCATTTTTTGGTAACAACGCTAAACATCGATTTGTCTTTATAGTATAAAGACAGATAAATTCATTGTCCCATTTTGCAGATGATCTCCGAATACCTTGCGTCGTTCGAAAGAAATTTCACATTTCTTAAATCACCACTTGGGATATCTCGATCAAATGACCTAGTAGGCGGGGTTCCATCCCTCTAATGCTACTTAATGCCACAGATTCCAGTATATAGCGCTACACCTGCAGTAAAGGAAATTTGTGCCCCACCCGGCTAGCCGCGCGGTGTAACGCGCTGCTTACCTAGCGGGAAGGCGTGCCGGTCCCCGGCACGAATCCGCCCGGGGGAATAGTGTCGAGGTCCAGTGTGCCGGCCAGCATCGAGATGGTTTTTAAGGCTGTTTTCCATCTACCTCGGCGAATGCGGGCTGGTTCCACATATTCCGCCTGGGCGATTGCTGCGCAAACACTGTCTCCACGGACGCGTACACCATCATTTCTCTAACACGCAAACATTTGGTGTTACACTCGTCTGGAATGAGATGTTTCCGGGAGGGGTCCACTGGGGGCCGAACTGCACAATAACCCTGGATTCGGTGTGGGGCGGCGGTGAGGTGGGTGGACTGCTGTGGCCTGTTGTGGGGTTGTGAACCTGTGGTGTGCGTATTGCAAGACCTTCGGTACACACACCATCAGATTATTTGACTTGTCGCTCTAACGAAGTAGGCGAGTATCTGCAATACGTCTCGTGGTCTTATCGTGGCGTGTTTATCTTCTGCCGTTAGGTCTGACGATAGAAATGCCACTTGCACGCTTAGAGTAGCAGATTGACGGTGACCAACTTTAAACAGAACTTGATTAATTTTCACACACATTTATTAAAATAATAAAAAGCATAGACATTACGTAACTTGATTCTGGATGCTGTTTACAATTGACAATCTGAAGTTCCTTTGGTCTTGGTACGTTAATCTTATTCTCACGTATCTCTGATACTTGACAAAGTGTCTATTCATTTATCTTCATGGCTATGTACAGGAATATGGTAATCTTATTAGGCACAGACTGAAACTTGACTATAGACTGGTACAGACTAATGCAGACTGGTGCAGAAAAATGCAGACTGACTAATCGGAGGTCTGTACACTCGTTATTATATCTTGCGCGTTCGGGTATCACTGCGCGAGTGTGATCCGCGAGAAAAAAAGGTTCTACGTTAGCAGCAATCTCATTGGCTGCGTTACATATTAATACGCGGATCGACGGAAGCAGAAATTGGTCCGTCTTTATGGCAGTGCCATCTCGTAGAGCGGAGACGGCCGAGCGCTGCGCCCGCGCTGTTGTGCTTAGCGGGGCGCGCTCTAGTGGGAAAGTTGTGTACGCGCTGACTACGCGGAACTATGTACACAACAACCACTCAGGGCTACGGTGGGACGAAGCCTCTACGTCGTTTCCAGGTCCCCAGTTTAATACACAATACACAGTACAAAGGAGATTTAGTGATATCCGTCTGAACACTAGATCCAAACACTGACGTCGTATTCACATACAATAACTGGGAATGCCATATTCACATATCCTGCACTCGGCGCCGCTCCGCTCGCCGATCGGACGTCGGTCTGTGTGCCCCATGGGGCAGGCGTTCAAACCTCCGTTACAAGAATTCTTCATTCTGGTGGCCGGTCTTTTATCCCGGCCGATCACATTTGGCCATCGCATTCCCTGCTTGCCGTTTCAAATCCAATGCGCTATTAATTCGCCTACGCACCATCACAGTTCACAACACAGTGAATCCATCACGGAGTTAATAAAGAAAATAAATGAGAACTATGTAGAGCACTGTGATTCCATCTCATCAACAAACTTTCTCATGCCGATTTACCCTGTAGTCAGTCTCTGAATGACAAAATCACACTCTAATTTTGAAGGAAATGGCATGAAGAACTGGCTGTCGAGTTTCAATGTGTCCGTAAATTGTTCCAGGTAATTCTTTTTTTTACTGGACAAGAAGCTGATCACTGTACAGTAAAGACACTGTGTTTCAAAATCTTTGCATCAAACGTTTAGGAGTGATAGACGCGTCACGGGGAATAACTTTTGTTACGGACGATTCCTGGCGGCGCTGGGCTTCCCTTTCTTATTCGTTATGCCCCTGAGACACAGCGGGGCGTAGGCTCTTTGCGACGTGCATATGCGGTATGAGTTATTCATAATCTAGTTAAATTTACATGAAATGCGGCAGGTTGACAAATTAATTCGCTTCTAAAATATTTTTCTCCGCTTGGAGCAAGCTGTTCATAATCTTTTCGTTGAGAATCACTTTATCGATTTATTGGGATTGGTACACGCAGATGAAGCACACCTTGTTCTGTGAAATCTCGCCGTTGCAATGCCAGCGAATTCAGTAGAAAGACGCCTAGCATCGGCGAATATTTTCTCTCTAATAGAAGGTCTTCCCCATGACTTGATTTACAACACCTAGGCGTTAAATGAATGGACTTCGAAACATCTTGCAACTAAGTTGCTGGGTTTATTCCGGCTTCGAAAGGCAGGTCTAAGTTAACTGATCTAACGTTGAATATTAAGTCTCTAGTAACCGCATTTTTTTTACTGTTTATAACCATGTTATTCTTTTTTAGCCTTTTGTTGCGAAACGGCTTTCTTTTTCTGCAGTCTGACTGCGTGATGTTAATAAAAGAATTCATCACACGAAGGCATGATGAAAACTAATACCTCCGAATTTTTGATGTGAAAACTCTTAAGGCTTTTTAAATAAGACAAACATTAATAACATTATACACCTTGACGAATTGTCTGTTGGCTTCACTCTCGATTTCTTCGGGCGACGTTTGTCTGATGATTTTTCCGATGTTTCGCCGACACGAGTGGCTGGCATTGACGAAGCTTCACCATCCATTGCTGGTGGTGTACTGGAAATGAGCTCGTGGACGCAGATTATATGTAATTGGTGTTCCTAAATTCTAGGCTTTTTCACTGTCGTTATCGCTGCGGCTCTCCCCTTGCTACCTGCAACGGTCGTTCTCTGCAGAGCGGGAATCCAGGTTCCATTCACCTTGAGACTTTCGTCTTTCTTGTTGAAGCTATTGTCATATTTGGGTATTTCTATAGCTTCCCTGAACAAGCGGGTGTGATAGCTGTTCTGTATTGATAGAAGAGGCCACACCAAAGTTCTTGAAATGTAGGAGCCTAATCACCAACGCCCAAGCACGTCGTACCTACGACAGAATGGAACGAGCTTTTCTTCGTGATCGAATTCCTGCGACACGGAGATACTTATCAAGAACGGATAAGGAACTTTCGCACATTTTCTACCAACGAGGTAGCAGCATGCATCGAGATGACTGGGACAAAATCGACAGCATCAGTCACTGGAGTATACAGAACGAACTCGACCTCTGCACCTAGCGGCAGAAGAAAGACTTTGCAAGATGCGGGAAGTAGGATTGACAAAGCGAATCCCGACGTGCCATGCTCAGTTGTCAAACTCAGTGAGCGGCAACTGACCAAAGAGAAACAGTCCGTCCTTGAAAAAGAAGGGAATTTCGCTATCACCCCGAAAACTATACCTATGGAGGATATTACTGCTAATACAGAAGAGGCCAATCGAGCCCTTCTTTGTGAAAGAACTGAGGAAATACGCAATGAAATCGCCAGGATACTGCGCCGATCAAAACCACCAGCTTGCAACTTGAAGAAGATGAGTTACAAGGTATCAAGCTTTTTAACACCGACTTGAGTGAGTTGGTATTGTCTGCCGATAAGGGAAATACTACTGTCGTAATAAAGACCGAAGGTTAAAAATAGAAGATCTGGGACCTATTAGATCCGATGACGTACCGAAAATTCCGAAAATTAGACGCAGATCAGACGCAGGAAGGAACCACACGGAATGGGAATCAGTTAATCAAGGTTTATTCTTCTTCAGCGGACTTGCGGACTTACAGAGGAACCTGAACACAGAAGCCCTACCATCTCCACTGTCCTTTTTTTTTTCTTCAGTCTTCTGATTGGTTTGATTGGTTTGATGCAGCCCGCCAAGAACTCCTCTCCTGTGACAACCTCTTCATCTAAGAGTAGCACTTGCAACCTACGTCTTCAATTATTTGCTGGATGTATAACAATCTCTGTCTTCCTCTACGGTTTTGCCCTCTACAGCTCCCTCTAGTACCATGGAAGTCATTCCCTGATGTCTTAACAGATGTCTTATCATCCTGTCCCTTCTCCCTGTCAGCCGGCCGAAGTGGCCGTGCGGTTAAAGGCGCTGCAGTCTGGAACCGCAAGACCGCTACGGTCGCAGGTTCGAATCCTGCCTCGGGCATGGATGTTTGTGATGTCCTTAGGTTAGTTAGGTTTAACTAGTTCTAAGTTCTAGGGGACTAATGACCTCAGCAGTTGAGTCCCATAGTGCTCAGAGCCATTTGAACCATTTGAACCTTCTCCCTGTCAGTGTTTTCCACATATTCCATGCCCCTCCGATTCTGCACGGAACTTCCTCATTCCATACCGTATCAGTTCACCTAACTTTCAACTTACAACCTCGGCAGTATGGATTACCAAAGATCCATATCATTAATGTTCCATGAAGATCGATTGTTACCGTCCCTGTCTCACCGATGTATTAACTGACCTCTCTGCTCAAGCCATAGGTGCAGAAGACTGACACATACATGAAGGACTCAGGACATGTCTTTGAAAAACTGAAGAAACAAAAACCTGGACCAAACGACATCCTGGTCAACTTTCACGGTTTTTTTATTTTATTCTATTTTATTTTTAATACCAAGGCGCTGCCCAATGATTCCCTGGAATACGCCGGTTCTATTTTCCCGAAAGACATCAGCAAGCTCTTTCACGAGTGTCTCACTACGAACTGTTTCATGTGGAATGGCAGCTTCTACGTACAGCTGAAGCCGAAGCTAAAGATACTCCACTTAGTTCAGTGGTGGCCAACCAGTTCATGGAACATTTCGAAGTGCAGGCACTGGACCAGGTACCTTGTAAAGCTAGCGTGTGGTACAGACACGTCGATGCCTTTGTTGTGTGGAACAACACGGTGAGGAATGGCTCGGTGACAAATGTGCTGGTCACGAGTGATGGTGAAAACCTGGGACATAGCGTGTATCGAAAACCGACACACACGAACAGATACCTGCGCAAACTGTCAAATCACCATCCGAGCCAGAGAACGAGGTATGAGTAACACTAGTTACGCGAGCAAGACGAATGTGAGAGTCGCAGCACTCAGACGCGAGACGCAACACCAGGAAAGCATTCTGAGGAGCGATGGGTACTCCACCAGCTACATAAGAACTGACATAGAATCAAACACTCGGTGAAGTTGTAACCTCCCCCTCACTTATCGACCTTAATGACAGTGAAAAATTAAACCGCGTGTACCTAATGGAAATTTGGGAAAGCAATCGTCACCGAAGTTAATCTGTCGGTAAAGAGGGAGGAAAGGGTTACATCTAAATGAAAGGAAAAATGCAAATGAAACTGGTGGAAATTAATTTTGAAAAGGGGTAAAGTTAATAAAGAAAGTAAATGTGCGGCCGTTACGTTAACAATTAACTAGCGGTAATTAGATATTTGAGATTTGGGAGAAATCACGGTCGCCAGTCCTAAGGACAATTACTATAGTAACTGAAAAAGAAAGGTTATTACACATATAATTAACACTAGAAGCGTGGCAACTGAAGGTTGACACGTGTAGTGTGAAAACTGAAAGTTTGTCAGAAGTAATAAATTTCGCTACACTCTGACTTAATTTAGCAAAAGAATTAATGAAACCGGAAAATCGAAAGTTAATTTAGTGAATGAAATTAATAGTGAGCTTTCTTTCTGAAGCACATCGAAATCCAGTAAAATACGGTTAGTCTTGGACTACCTCAACAATCATTTCAAAAGCAACTTGACTCTACGCAATTTAGAAACAAGAGATTTAACTTTGAACTTGAATTAAATGATTCTGAACTATTAACAATAGTAAAATTTAGTACGTACCAAGCTGAGCTGCAGTCACAGGTAAGCTAAAATACGGTAACAAAACTCGCACTCTTAATTTGTGCTTGTGTAATCTAACTATTGTAGCCAGCTATGAATACTTAAATTGAACTTTGAAATTAAAGCAGTGAAATGGAATTATGCTGGCGTTTGAATTTCAACGACACTCGGGTTCATTTCGGAAAAGGAAGGGACCCTGCTTGGCAATGCAATTGGGACAATGAGCAACAAAGGTTCATGCTAAGTTGCTGTAATTTTGCGAGGCAAATGGAACAATTTAAAAAGCTGAGGTCTGCCATACAGTTCTGAAACTTTACGCGCTTTTAGTCTTCCTTGTTGGTTGATTGAAGGTTTGAAGTCGTCGGTCGAAGAGGTGGCGACAGTCACTCATTGTCTGCCGTCGCTGTTGCAGAAGCTGGATGTTGGCGCGCCTTCTTCTCGACACGGTCACCAGACGAAACGGGCTCTTGATGAGCGCCAGCTAATGCTTCCCGTCCGCGACACCATGTCAGAAACTATCATCGCAAGTCGAGCGCAATTACATGCTGCCAAACCCCGAATGCGCGGCAACTCGCGGGAGCGTCACACAACACACCTGCTCCACTCGCTACTCCAGCCAGACTCCCACAGCTCTGCCCGCGCTCCACGCGGCAGAGTTAACACTACCAAAGATCCTACACACTTTCGTTCTCCACACGACCTATCGATGTATTCGTTCGATAGTATAGTTTTCCCTAGGCCAGACCCAGCGTATAAATACAAATAATCTTTACACAACAAATCAATTATACATCGACATAAATGCATAAATATATATATACAAATAGTAAAACAATTACAATATATAAAGGCACAGAAATGTCATATATTCAGGTAACAAAATAAGGAAAAAATTTACAGTACAATAGATGGAAATAGGAGGATATGCATTTCCGGCGTTACAAAGTGACACATTACCAAAAAAATAGACGAGTACGGTCTTTCTACCGTACACCCCCAAAGTGACGGACAGAAATGGTCGTATATTACAGACAAAGAAGATCAAAGAGTGTCTGAGGTCGGTAAAGGAGAAAAGGGAGTCACCTGCAATGCCCGGTAATGTACCGCATTTCATCAACATGTGGAAAAGTCTGTGCTGGAACGACTGGGCGATCAGTCACCACTAGGATTACCGAACGTAAGCGGCATTGCGGATTGGAGTAAGTGGGGAAAACATCCGTAGCGGAGCAGGAAGTGTCTGAGACCGACCACATAGTATAATTTGCCGACACGGAAGTTCTTGTTGTGCTCAGGGAAGCTATAGAAATAGGGAAACATGGCAGTATCTTCAACAAGAAAGAAGGTCTCCATGTGAATGAATCCTGGGTTCCCGCGTTGTAGCGAACGACCGTTGCAGTTAACAATGGGAGAAAAAAAATGTTCAAATGAGTGTGAAATTTTATGGGACTTAACTGCTAAGGTCATCAGTCCCTAAGCTTACACACTACTTAACCTAAATTATCCTAAGGACAAACACACACACCCATGCCCGAGGGAGGACTCGAACCTTCGCCGGGAGCAGCCGCACAGTCCATGAGCAAGGGGAGAATCGCAGAGGTAATGACTATGGAAAATCCGTAAGACTTCGGCCCGCCAGTTACATATAATCAGCGGTTGCGTTCTCGAGTCCAGTCCAGCATCGGCAACGGAAGGCGAAGCATTGACGATGCCAGCCTCTCGCGATTGCGAAACGTCGGCCGAAGAACACGAGACAGAAGCCAACAGGTAATTTGTCAACAAGTGACCACAAAGCCGGCCGGAGTGGCCGTGCGGTTCTAGACGCTACAGTCTGGAACCAAGCGACCGCTACGGTCGCGGGTTCGAATCCTGCCTCGGGCTTGGATGTGTGTGGTGTCCTTACGTTAGTTAGGTTTAATTAGTTCTAAGTTCTAGGCGACTGATGACCTCAGAAGTTAAGTCGCATAGTGCTTAGAGCCATTTTAGCCACCAGAAAAGTCTTAGCAATTTTGTATTACACACGTTTATCCTTCATGTCTACGTATTTATTTCTTAACGTAATCACCCGGGTGATGAACACATTTCTCCCACCGAGAGATCAGTTTGTTGATATCGTCACTACGGGATGTCTGACTTCGTTGACAAAGGCTCAACCTCACCGTTGCTTGCACGGACCGCTTCATCTCTATCAAAGTGAAGTCCTCGAAGATGTAAGTTCTGGAAAACATGAAAATTGGATAGGGACGAGTCGGGACGGTATGGAGGATTATTGATGAAAGTAAACTCAAGGCGACGGATTGACGCAGATGTTTCAGTGTTTGAGCGTGAGGAGAGTGTGCTCCATTTGTGTACAAACTCTTGGAATTTGTGCTTCCAGTCTTCTGTGCTATCGCAGCACCTTTCAAGGTTTATTGTGGTGTTTAGGCTTGAATTCCAAAAGCACCACACCATGAACATCCCAAAACACTGTGAGCGGAGTCTTGAATTTTTTGGCGTCGGTGGTCCTTCATGGTGGAACTCCATCGATGCTCTCTTGTTTTCGGCGTCAAATGCAATGATTGTAAGGTGTCAGGCAAATCCAACACCTTCCATGAAAACCCTGACATGATAAGGAAATCCAGTAGTATGTCACATAGCTCCGAATAAATCGTGACATTAAATTAACCAAGCAATACGAGTAACGAGTGAGCAAATGGAATACCACAGACTAACACAAGAATGCCTAAATGCATGTCATACCTTCCCACCGTGAGACAGACGCAGTTCCGAGGGGAGAAACGAGAACAGAAGCCGAGAGCAGAACTGTGTTAAGCTGGAAGGCCCTACGATAAGGGATGAACACCCACATCGCCAGCTAACCGCTAGGACCACCCCAGCCGCAAGTTTTAGCGTGAGACTTTTTCGCGTCTCTGTTACGTCAGGTCCACCCCCTAGCCCATGTTAAAAGATAGAGCCCTCCAGAAGAACAGTATAGATCTTACGATAACACTAGAAGGACCACACCAGCTGCAAGTTTTAGCGTGAGACTTTTTCGCGTCTTTGTTACGTTGCAAACTTTAAAAACATTGCCCCACCACGAAAAGTATAACGTTTCTCATTGGATAGACAGAATTTTTGTAGGTGGAGTTTAAGGTTAACATTGAGACCCTGACTGGTCAGATGAAAACACAGCCACATAGTTTTTTTAAACCAACTTCGGTAAATTGTAGTAAGGAGAAGTTAGGAGAGAGTTGCTTCCGAGACGGCGAGGTGAGCAGAGCTGTGCTGTCCGCCGCCCCCTGACGAACACCGACAAGGTAATGAACGCACGCGATGCCGCATAACAGCGCATAAAGCTTCACTCAGAACTGCAGAAGTCTCATCTGTTACACCCCCTTTTTGCGTAATACTAGTGTCGATCGTCAATTAAAGCTCATGGTGTTCACATTTGCCACTTGAAGTAAAAATCTGAAACGCGATGATTTTTCTGTTATATAGTTATTGAGAAGCCACATCAGCCACTGTAATTTACGACAAGTTAGATAAGTAATTAAAGATAATTGAGGGTCACTGTAGACCATTTTGATAGTTTTCTCTCTTGTGAAACTTAATTTAAACCTAGATTATAGATGTGATATGGCATAGGTCATCCTTCGATCCATTGTAGAACTTGGAAACCCATTCAGGGAATATTCGTTCACATTTTTGTTGAACGCAGTTGGTTTTTACCATCCTGCATTAAAACATTTCCTTTTATCAATAGTGCAATTTATAAACAATGTTTTGTGCATAGAATAAAATTTCCAATGGTAAACTGCTTTTTCGACGTTATTTTACCAGCTAACTAAAAATAGGAAAGCCTTGAACCCCTTCCACAAAATTTGGTTAGTATTAAGATTCTTTTACAGGGAGTGCAGTGGAGCTGATGCTGAAATCATTAAGTATTTGGTTATATTATCGCTAGTCTCACTGAACTCTTCTTAACTCTACATGTCATGTGTGGTCTGGCGTCTCCTTACTAGCAACAGGTCCCAGGTAGAAACTAGTCAATTCCCTAAAAAACACGCTCAGAGCGTCGTTGCGCGAAAGTGGTAGGGAGACACGATATAGAACAAACAGACACCACGCAGAATGTTAGAGAATGGCTACCCTGCCAGGATGGTAAAATACCATGATTGAAGGTCGACCACATGCTTAACTAGGTCAGAAAAATATCCTGTTAAAAATTTTCGTAATAAAAAAATTTTTTTTTTTGAAAGGCATAAATAGTTGAAAACAGTAGCTGCAGCGATAGATAGTGAGACATTCTAGCAGAGACAATAGCATAATTAAGTTATGAATTTTAAAAAAGTTGTTAGAATTAAGTTGTTTCTCCAATGCAAGCGCACAGGTGGCGGATACATCTTTGAGAAGTTGGTTCTGACCCAACAAGTAAGTGAATTGATTGTCAAGTCGTGTGTGCAAAAAGTTTATGAAACGCGTGAGTTCGTAGTAGGGCGCGTGAATTGCTTTTAAAACAGAAAATAAGGGATTCGGAAAGATTAGCAATGGGAGATCGAGACCTTGATCGAATTGAGGTAGAGACCCAACATGAAGATGGACAGAGAATAGAGGACAGTACAACAGACGATGCAGTATCGCGAGAAATAGGACATATAACGCACCATAACAAGGATACTGTACGTCAAGGCATAGAAAACATAAGTCAGCATACGACAGAGGAGCAGGAAAGTAGAGAGACAGTCGATGAGGATTCTAACTTGCGTCTTGAATACGTGGAACCCGTAGTACAAGTAATCAGAGCTCCCTCACCACAGAGTGCAAGGAATGCGAGCAGAAACGTGTCACAGCACAGTTCAATGCAATCCGTTGCGAACCAACACTTGGACGAAAACACTGAGCGTAGGACGTCGGAAGAAAACGCAATAGGAGCCACCAATCTGGCAGAATTATTACAACAAATTACGGAAACCATGACAAGGCAAAATAAAGACATAGCGAACCAAATTCAAATTCAGAATGCAGAAATCACGAGACAAATGCGTGCGATTAAAGAACAAAACAAAAAAATTCAGTTACACCTAAGTCATATTGATGACGAGGCAAAGAATCTCGAGAAGTGATAGGAAACTTAATAACAGGTCACAATCAATTGAGAACAGACATTGACAAAGTACAAGCGGACGTACAAACATTGCGTAATGACATTCAGGACGAGATCAAAACATTACGTAACAACACCCAGGGAGAAGTCAAGAAACTAGAGAAACAGATAAACGAAATTACTAGACAAGCAGCAGGTACAGCGCGTGAAGTTGTTGAAAACAGTGTGTTACACAAACGTATCACAAAAGCAGCGCTGAAAAGATATGATAACCGCATAGTCAAAATAGAAGCGCAAACGAAGCGACAATTTCAGAAATTGCGAACAGAGTTGTTGCAAACCATTGAAGAGCGTAGTGAACAGGATCTAACAAGCACAGAGTCTGCAACCACATCCGTATCTGTAACAGCACCGGAAAAACAAGCAATTAACGAAAATATTACGCATTTGCGATTCCAATCACAGGCGGAAAGTAACATACGTGAAATCAGACAGCCTGCACAGCAACAAACACGTTTCGAAATTCTTGATGAACAAACGTCATCACAAACACATGCGGAACCACAAATGTATGTTTCAAGACAGTTTGGATCGTGCAATGAAGCAGCAAGGTTAGCCAGACAAGATACCGAACCAATACCTGACAATGGAAAGCCAGGTCGCGAAGAGTACAGTGCAATGCATTCAGCTACACGTTCGCAACCGATGGAAGAAAATTATTGCGTACCACTCCAACGATACTACGCAAGGGTAGGCGGAATTTACAGTGGTCAATATCCAATGGATCTACCACAACCGGAAAGAACGACGGGAGAAATGATCAGAAACAAAAGTGGTGAAGAATCGCGAATTTCATATGGAACTCTGACGAAGTACGACAACGATCATTTCCTCACAGTCAGAAAATTTCAACACTTTCGAGAAAGAAACTCATTACATCCACGAACTTTTATTGATCAATTCCGAGTGGGATTACCAGAACACTGGACGCTAATTAGACTTTATATGTGCACACATGTCAGGAACAGTCGCAGAAACCATGCAGAATGTTGCAGCGACATGCCGATCGTACGAAGATTTAAGAGAGAAGTTTCTCTCACGATATTGGTCCAGCGAAGCACAGAACAGAGTGAAGTACGAATTATTACAGAACCCATCTTTTGAAAATTCAGGAGAGAAGAGTCCCGTGAAGTTTTTAGAATTAATGGCAAAGAAAAATCAATGCTTACATGTACCATACAGTGACGGAGAGTTGATTAAATTATGCGCGATGAAGCTACCATTGAAATACCAGCAATCATTAGTGGGTCGCGGAGGCAATGACGTCGAAACATTTAAAGGTATTCTAAGGGAACTAGAGTTCATATTTTCGGAAGATGGCACAAGAAAAAGACGAATCGCACGTGAAAACGAAAGCAAAAAGCAGTGGAATCCACAAGACACAGTACGAAGAAACAATAATTACGAACCATGTGATAACATCGCACCAAGAAACGACAATAGATTTCAACAAAGAACCGGTTATGGATTTAGAAGAGAATATGGCAATAACTATAATTCACCCAGGAACGGCAACAACTATTACAGAGGGAATAACGACAACCGGAACGGGTACTGGAGAACCAATAGACCGACAAATTATGAACAAGAAACCACTATCAACAAGCTGAACAAGAAAAGAGAATACAGATAGAAGAGGTGGAGGTAAGACCACCAAACCCCGATAAACGTTCGAATTGACAGCTAAGCGCCCATGCCAAAGAGAATGACGCACCGACCCAGGACAATTGCAGCACCTTGAACAGAGAAGTAAAAATCTTATCACGAGAAGAAGGAAGAAACAAATCCGCAGGGACCAGATGAAAACGAAGACAAGAGAATAACAATATCGTGTTGGGACGAAATTAATTGGGAGAATACTGACGATGAAGATGAATTTCCAGAGGCATGCACAACGAATGTAGGAGGAAAGGACGAAGTAATGAGTATTGCAGAGCTATTTGAGATGGAAACCAGGGAAAGCGAATTCAGTGAGGATAATGCGCAGTCTACAGAAGTTGAAAATACACTCCTGGAAATTGAAATAAGAACACCGTGAATTCATTGTCCCAGGAAGGGGAAACTTTATTGGCACATTCCTGGGGTCAGATACATCACATGATCACACTGACAGAACCACAGGCACATAGACACAGGCAACAGAGCATGCACAATGTCGGCACTAGTACAGCGTATATCCACCTTTCGCAGCAATGCAGGCTGCTATTCTCCCATGGAGACGATCGTAGAGATGCTGGATGTAGTCCTGTGGAACGGCTTGCCCTGCCATTTCCACCTGGCGCCTCAGTTGGACCAGCGTTCGTGCTGGACGTGCAGACCGCGTGAGACGACGCTTCATCCAGTCCCAAACATGCTCAATGGGGGACAGATCCGGAGATCTTGCTGGCCAGGGTAGTTAACTTACACCTTCTAGAGCACGTTGGGTGGCACGGGATACATGCGGACGTGCATTGTCCTGTTGGAACAGCAAGTTCCCTTGCCGGTCTAGGAATGGTAGAACGATGGGTTCGATGACGGTTTGGATGTACCGTGCACTATTCAGTGTCCCCTCGACGATCACCAGTGGTGTACGGCCAGTGTAGGAGATCGCTCCCCACACCATGATGCCGGGTGTTGGCCCTGTGTGCCTCGGTCGTATGCAGTCCTGATTGTGGCGCTCACCTGCACGGCGCCAAACACGCATACGACCATCATTGGCACCAAGGCAGAAGCGACTCTCATCGCTGAAGACGACACGTCTCCATTCGTCCCTCCATTCACGCCTGTCGCGACACCACTGGAGGCGGGCTGCACGATGTTGGGGCGTGAGCGGAAGACGGCCTAACGGTGTGCGGGACCGTAGCCCAGCTTCATGGAGACGGTTGCGAATGGTCCTCGCCGATACCCCAGGAGCAACAGTGTCCCTAATTTGCTGGGAAGTGGCGGTGCAGTCCCCTACGGCACTGCGTAGGATCCTACGGTCTTGGCGTGCATCCGTGCGTCGCTGCGGTCCGGTCCCAGGTCGACGGGCACGTGCACCTTCCGCCGACCACTGGCGACAACATCGATGTACTGTGGAGACCTCACGCCCCACGTGTTGAGCAATTCGGCGGTACGTCCACCCCGCCTCCCACATGCCCCCTATACGCCCTCGCTCAAAGTTCGTCAACTGCACATACGGTTCACGTCCACGCTGTCTCGGCATGCTACCAGTGTTAAAGACTGCGATGGAGCTCCGTATGCCACGGCAAACTGGCTGACACTGACAGCGGCGGTGCACAAATGCTGCGCAGCTAGCGCCATTCGACGGCCAAAAACGCGGTTCCTGGTGTGTCCGCTGTGCCGTGCGTGTGATCATTGCTTGTACAGCCCTCTCGCAGTGTCCGGAGCAAGTATGGTGGGTCTGACACACCGGTGTCAATGTGTTCTTTTTTCCATTTCCAGGAGTGTAAGTTATGAGTGGGCACACAACCCAACGTATATAATGAAGGAAGTTATGAAGCGATAATTAGAGCATTTACATGCGATTATGTGGAAATAGTGACGAAGAAGAGAAGATAGATGTGGATGGGGAAAAAGTAGAGGATGTTGAAGAAAGCGTAGATGAAGGAAGAAATAGAGAAGAGGAAATAAAAGAGAGAGAAGTAGCAGTCGAAGCTTATCCTACAGAAAGTTCGAATCCACCAGGGAAATTCCTAAAAAGACATGTACGATTCAGTGGAGGATTCGTTGATGCAAGAAGAAGAAGAACAGAACCAACCCTTTCAAATTCAACCAATTGTGAAGGCCATGGTAAAGCATATCCCAGTCAATATTGTAATTGATAGCGGAAGTGAACTGACTGCGATCTCAGAAAATTTATTCATGCAGTGTAATGCCAATGAGGAATTGCCAGTTCTGAAAACACGTAAGATTAAAGTAAGTGTTCCTATTAGAAACAATGCTGCGGAAGTCACGAGACAAACAAGGTTAACTCTTTCGTGTCAAGGTCAAAAGATCGAAGCCAATTTCGTGATTATACCTAAACTAACTCTAGATTTGATTATAGGTGCAGATTTTTTAAATGAGAGATGAGCGATAATAGATATCGGGAAAGGTAGCGTAACATTCGAGAATGTCACACTTCTCTTTGAGCGAAAGCTAAAATTAGAAGAAATACCAGTTGTAAACAAACAATTAAGAATGATGCGAGATAAAGAGGATGAAGAATTAGAATGGTATGCACAAAAGGGGGAATCGCCTCAATTCATGTTAGAAGTCCATAAAGAAATTGACGAAAAATTACAAGAAGTTCAATTAAATAATTAGCAAAATATTTCATGTTTATGTTGCAGATAAGATCGTCAGGAGAAAGAAGAATGAAGAGAGAGGAAGGTGGGAAAAAGAAAGTAGTTTCAATAAAAACAAAAACAAAAATAACACCAATAGTACCATAGATTAAGGTGAAGGGATAAAGTGTAGATAGTCTAACAGCATGAAATACTAAAATGCTATACACTACGACACTACACAAAAATAAAAAACGAATTTGAGGTTTCTTGTATAAGTTAAGACTCAAAATATCTTAGAATTGTAACATGGAAAGGCCGCCGAAATTTGTAAAGCTTTTTAAAAAGGCCTAAAACAATGTAGGTACTAGACATATGTTAGACGAATATAAGTAAAACTTTTTGTAAGAACCATTGTAAAAACTCCAGCAAAGACCAGATGCAACGACCCACAAGTTGCAACGCGAGAAGTATCAAGAAAGAAAAGGACGTCATTAGCAAGACACGATTCCTACAAGGCAGAAGAGTCGAGAGAAGGGAGAGGACAGCAAGACCAACAGAGGGCTCTAGTATCGGAAGTGGGCAATAAATCTGCCCACTAAGCGGAACCCTGCTGGGACAGAACACGGAACCACAGAGTGGCGGAACCCTGCAGAGACACACAGGACACTGAACGCCAGAAGGGACATGCAGGGACTGACAAGCAAACACTGGACTTTCACCGCTCGTAAACCCTGGGACGCCCCGACTCAGCGGAGCGAGCAAAAAACGGCCCGACGGGAAGACGGCCTAGGCAAGCCACCATTGGCAAAAAAATATGTGTAAAAGTCACACTACTGCTGTTAAACAGCACGCTGATGCACGAAACTGAAGAAAACTTCCACAGAGTAAAAATGACACACCCAAACAATTTATCAAACTGTTACTAAGAGGAGAACTTCAAAGCGACTAGTTATCAATAAATATTTCCATATCCTAACAAAAGAGAAGAACCAAGAATCAAGTAAGAAACAGAGAAAAAGCAGGAAGAACAGAAGTTGAAGATTTGCAAGATTGAGACCAAGAAAGAAGATGGGTGAAGAATAGACAGCATACCTTCCCAAATCCCTATCCTATTGTAAACTAGTCGTCTGCAAAGTATTTCAACGAAAAACGACCGCTTTAAGCGACACATAACGATGACTTTCATGCATACAAAGCCAGTAAACCACGAGATTCTACACTCACAGCTCCATTCCATTATGGGACCTCCACAACAGCAACACACACTTGCAAAGCCAACAAGGAACGACGAACGAAGCTGTACATCAAATACTTGCCCACATCCATCTCGCTCAAGTCCATCACCTTTGTGCAAAAAAAACATTCGCCAACCTCATGCTTAAACTTTATAGGATTGTGTGAATGTGTGAAATCAAATTATGTGATGTAGGAATTATGCAAAAGAAATGTGTGAAAAAATAAATAAGTTAAGCACACCAGACAGCTAATAAACTACAAAATAACAGCCATTGACTATGGACTTAAGTAAAAAATAGACTATCGATAAAAATAAGTCATTAGTTCTGAAATAGACAGTATATAAAGAACAAAAGTAAGGCATAATAAACACTAAAACTATATGCCACTTATTTTCTCCTTATAAAAACAAAGAATAAAAAATTATCTTGTTGGATGTTTTCCCTTTTTTTTAACATTTGTACCATTTGTTAGAATAATATCTCAATACTTGTGTATGTAATTTCTTTGTCAAAGCAATTCTTGGAAATAATTCTTATTTATTAGTGTAACAATGTTGAAATGAGTGTCTAGAAACAAAAACATTTTACTTGTACATGATATTTAGAAAATGTGTTCGGAATAGATTTTGCTTAATTACTACATTTATAAAAACAATATTTTTAAGAAAACAAACTTCTCAAAAAACAAACTTCACAGTTAAATAAAGAAAGAAAATAGTTAAAAAATAATAATTATAATAGAATAAAAATATTCTTCCCTTGTCAATATAAACATATTTTTGATAATAATGTGGAAGAATATAAAAATATAAGTTAGCAATACAAACTTGCATATGTTGAGTGGTACTTAAGATAAGTAAATAAATTAGAGAAATTAGAAAATAAATGAAAAACTTAGTTTAGTTTAGAAGTATTACACACTGGCAAACAGCAGGCAGAACAGCAGAGCAGAAGAGACAATGACCATGAAGTCAGCAAGTTCCACATAAGCGGTTGCTGTCGATTCAGCTGTCAGGGCATCGCCCGACCGGCTCACGTGTTTCTCAGTTGTTACATGTGAGCAAAGGCCATCGCCTATATTCCAAGAGCCAATGACCAACGTTAAAGAGACTCGTCGAGAAGCTTTTCAACGTGACAGAAGAGGCAATGTCCGGCTCACGTGTTTCTCAGTCGTCACATGTGATCAAAGGCCCTTACCTACATTCCAAGAGCCAGTGACCGACGTTAAGAAGATTCTTCGAGAAGCTTTTCAACGTAACAGAAGAGGCAATGACCGGCTCATGTGTTTCTCAGTCGTCACATGTGATCAAAGGCCCTCGCCTACATTCCAAGAGCCAATGACCGACATTAAGAAGATTCTTCGAGAAGCTGTTCAACGTGACAGATGAGGCAATGACCGTGAAGTCGTTCACCTCCAGTGGACTGAAGTGAATAAATACGCGAGATGCAGTGGGCCCGACAGGGAGACGAAGGAAGAAGAGAAGAGTAGCAGTAGTTTTCAGTCAGTTTCGGTGCTGAAGACTGTCATGCAAGAAGAGACTACATCATGCACAAACACACCAAGTCCGCCGCTGTAATGGAATAGAAAGCAGCAGCCTCGGCGCCAGAAGATGGAAGTTAAAAGGTATTTGAAGTCTGATTTTTATGTACCCGGGTGACTCGTGAAGATGGGAAGGAGACGGCCTCACATCAACAGCCACCTGTGAGCTGGGATGAAGATCTGACAGCCAAAGACTGGCAAGCAGGAGTCTATTGTTGGAGTCCGGGACACTGGCCTTCCCCCGCCGCTCTGCTCCGCTAACTGACGCACAACACACGCGGCCACTTAGAGAAGAGAAACACTGGGACGCCACATCCAAGGTATCACCATCCAATGCACGACTTTGCTCGCAATAATTAAATGGGCCACCTCGCGCTGCGCGTCTCCAATCAGCTGGGCGAGACGGCGACAAGAGATACACGCTGCCACGCATAATCAGACGCCACCGCTGCCGCACCAGAAGGCTTTGCAAACGATACAGCTGCCGTTCTCCGAGCCAGAACATCGAGTAAGGAAACAGTTGTACAAATCTTCAATAAAAGTTATCTTATGTAAAAATGCTGTTTCATTCTACCTCATACCCGAGCCAAGGAAGAACCCACCCTGCCCACATGTTGTTAAGACAGAAAAATTGTGTAATTTAGTATTTTCACCCTGACAGAATGCTTTAGAATGCTCATCCTGACAATTGACAGCATCAAAAGAGAAAACCCAATTACATTTAGTGACACAAGTGTTACATTTAGTATCACAAATGTTACACATAGAACAGAATAACGTGGCTGAACAGTAGGCAACAAAATTTAGATCACAGAATAATTTTTGACTGACTTAGACAACGATTCAATCATTACCTAAATACAATGCAAAAATTAAGTTCGAAGGGTGGTGATATGTAAGGTGTCAGGCAAATCCAACACCTTCCATGAAAACCCTGACATGATAAGGAAATCCAGTAGTTTGTGACATAGCTCCGAATAAATCGTGACATTAAATTAACCAAGTAATACGAGTAATGTGTGAGCAAATGGAATACCACAGACTAACACAAGAATGCCTAAATGCATGTCATACCTTCCCAACGTGAGACAGACGCAGTTCTGAGGGGAGAAACGAGAACGGAAGCCGAGAGCAGAACCGTGTTAAGCTGGAAGGCCCTACGATAAGGGCGAACACCCACATCGCCAGAAATCCGCTAGGACCACCCCAGCCGCAAGTTTTAGTGTGAGACTTTTTGCGTCTCTGTTACGTCAGGACCATCCCCCAGCCCATGTTAAAAGATAGAGCCCTCCAGAAGAACAGTATAGATCTTACGATAACACTAGAAGGACCACACCAGCTGCAAGTTTTAGCATGAGACTTTTTCGCGTCTCTGTTACGTTGCAAACTTTAAAAATATTGCCCCACCACGAAAAGTATAACGTTTCTCATTGGATAGACAGAATTTTTGTAGGCGGAGTTTAAGGTTAACATTGAGACCCTGACTGGTCAGATGAAAACACAGCCACATAGTTTTTTTAAACCAACTTCGGTAAATTGTAGTAAGGAGAAGTTAGGAGAGAGTTGCTTCCGAGGTGGCGAGGTGAGCAGAGCTGTGCTGTCCGCCGCCCCCTGACAAACACTGACAAGGTAATGAACGCATGCGATGCCGCATAACAGCGCATAAAGCTTCGCTCAGAACTGCAGAAGTCTCATCTGTTACACCCCCTTTTTGCGTAATACTAGTGTCGATCGTCAATTAAAGCTCATGGTGTTCACATTTGCCACTTGAAGCAAAAATCTGAAACGTGATGATTTTTCTGTTATATAGTTATCGAGAAGCCACATCAGCCACTGTAATTTACGACAAGTTAGATAAGTAATTAAAGATAATTGAGGGTCACTGTAGGCCATTTCGATAGTTTTCTCTCTTGTGAAACTTAATTTAAACCTAGATTATAGATGTGATATGGCATAGGTCATCCTTCGATCCATTGTAGAACTTGGAAACCCATTCAGGGAATATTCGTTCACATTTTTGTTGAACGCAGTTGGTTTTTACCATCCTGTATTAAAACATTTCCTTTTATCAATAGTGCAATTTATAAACAATGTTTTGTGCATAGAATAAAATTTCCAATGGTAAACTGCTTTTTCGATGTTATTTCACCAGCTAACTAAAAATAGGAAAGCCTTGAACCCCTTCCACAAAATTTGGTTAGTATTAAGATTCTTTACAGGGAGTGCAGTGGAGCTGACGCTGAAATCATTAAGTATATGGTTATATCATCGCTAGTCTCACTGAACTCTTCTGAACTCTACATGTCATGTGTGGTCTGGCGTCTCCTTACTAGCAACAGGTCCCAGGTTCAAACTAGTCAATTCCCTAAAAAACACGCTCAGAGCGTCGTTGCGTGAAAGTGGTAGGGAGACACGATATAGAACAAACAGACACTACGCAGAATGTTAGATGATGACTTGATCACGGTCTTGTGATACGCCACACTTGTCAGGAGCTGTGTCTGTGATATTCGGCGGTTTTCTCTGATGATTTCATCAACCTGATTCTGATGAGTCTCATCGATTGCCGCGTGCGGTGAGGTTGTTCCACTCCAAGCTCTGTCAGACACGTTCAGGTTAAGACTCACCGCTCCCTTCACTACGAGCACAAACAACGCAACGCTGCACATTGCTGATGTTGATATAATCATCACCGAACACAGCTGGAGCCATCTGGTGGCAGAGGGTTGCAATTTGCATCAGCGAAGTGGGAAAGTCGACCGAGTAATATTTATGACATGTAATAGCTTAGCCGATATTAAGAACAGAATAAAAAATTCTAAGTCACTACTTTTCAGCGCGCCCGTGTACATTGTCTGTCTTGAAACTGAATTCCATTATCTTCATGTTGAAAAGGTGATTTGATCTGCCTTTTACCCTGAAGTGATGTTTTTCGGAGTATACTAGTAATATGATCCCGGCGGAGGTTAGTCCTCCCTCGGGCGTGAGTGTGTGTGTTTGTCCTTAGGATAATTTAGGTTAAGTAGTGTGTAACTTTAGGGGCTGATGACCTTAGCAGTTAAGTCCCATAAGATTTCACACTCATTTGAACATTTGTTTTACTTTTATTACTGCTGTGAACCCTTGTTTAATGCGTCGCTCCCATCTTGGTGACGTCAATACATGTATTTAACGTGGTGTTTGTGGGAAGGTGACTATGTTTAACACCAAACACTCATTTCTATTCGTTTTTGAGTTACAAATTATTATTTATCGCTTACAAGGAGACGGCAGGGCCGTCGGGTCGGGGATTTGTCCGAAATTTTGTGTGGTGAAAGAGGACCCCTAACACCTCACGTGGTTAAAATATTAGGACGCACTACTTGGAAAATCCAGAGAAAAATCGATCCAAAGTTTCTTAGGTGCCTTATGAGCATAAAATGTTGATCCATTGCCGAGCCGCCGTTTGGTCTAGATGGTTAGGGCTCGGACTCGGTTCTTCCTCCGGCAATTTTTTTTTTTTATTCTTCTGTTTCATTTTCTTTTGTTATTCCACCAATTATTCAAAAACTTTCTCAACCTACATTATTTTTAAAACATTATTTTAGCTCAAGAACGTATAGTTTTTCATTCACTGAAAAATACTCGTGCTCGTTGTTCTACACTCCTGGAAATGGAAAAAAGAACACATTGACACCGGTGTGTCAGACCCACCATACTTGCTCCGGACACTGCGAGAGGGCTGTACAAGCAATGATCACACGCACGGCACAGCGGACACACCAGGAACCGCGGTGTTGGCCGTCGAATGGCGCTAGCTGCGCAGCATTTGTGCACCGCCGCCGTCAGTGTCAGCCAGTTTGCAGTGGCATACGGAGCTCCATCGCAGTCTTTAACACTGGTAGCATGCCGCGACAGCGTGGACGTGAACCGTATGTGCAGTTGACGGACTTTGAGCGAGGGCGTATAGTGGGCATGCGGGAGGCCGGGTGGACGTACCGCCGAATTGCTCAACACGTGGGGCGTGAGGTCTCCACAGTACATCGATGTTGTCGCCAGTGGTCGGCGGAAGGTGCACGTGCCCGTCGACCTGGGACCGGACCGCAGCGACGCACGGATGCACGCCAAGACCGTAGGATCCTACGCAGTGCCGTAGGGGACCGCACCGCCACTTCCCAGCAAATTAGGGACACTGTTGCTCCTGGGGTATCGGCGAGGACCATTCGCAACCGTCCCCATGAAGCTGGGCTACGGTCCCGCACACCGTTAGGCCGTCTTCCGCTCACGCCCCAACATCGTGCAGCCCGCCTCCAGTGGTGTCGCGACAGGCGTGAATGGAGGGACGAATGGAGACGTGTCGTCTTCAGCGATGAGAGTCGCTTCTGCCTTGGTGCCAATGATGGTCGTATGCGTGTTTGGCGCCGTGCAGGTGAGCGCCACAATCAGGACTGCATACGACCGAGGCACACAGGGCCAACACCCGGCATCATGGTGTGGGGAGCGATCTCCTACACTGGCCGTACACCACTGGTGATCGTCGAGGGGACACTGAATAGTGCACGGTACATCCAAACCGTCATCGAACCCATCGTTCTACCATTCCTAGACCGGCAAGGGAACTTGCTGTTCCAACAGGACAATGCACGTCCGCATGTATCCCGTGCCACCCAACGTGCTCTAGAAGGTGTAAGTCAACTACCCTGGCCAGCAAGATCTCCGGATCTGTCCCCCATTGAGCATGTTTGGGACTGGATGAAGCGTCGTTTCACGCGGTCTGCACGTCCAGCACGAACGCTGGTCCAACTGAGGCGCCAGGTGGAAATGGCATGGCAAGCCGTTCCATAGGACTACATCCAGCATCTCTACGATCGTCTCCATGGGAGAATAGCAGCCTGCATTGCTGCGAAAGGTGGATATACACTGTACTAGTGCCGACATTGTGCATGCTCTGTTGCCTGTGTCTATGTGCCTGTGGTTCTGTCAGTGTGATCATGTGATGTATCTGACCCCAGGAATGTGTCAATAAAGTTTCCCCTTCCTGGGACAATGAATTCACGGTGTTCTTATTTCAATTTCCAGGAGTGTATTTCGTTTTATGGGGTTTCAAGGTTTAATGGGGCTTTTGAAGCTTCCCCTTTGGATTATAACGGTCATATGCGCATAGGACTGCACGTGAGCCGTGAGAAGTAAACGGCAGTTTGCTTTGCAATTTCGTCGTGAACAGACGTGCCTGTTTCAAATTTCAACGTGTTATTCCGATCCGAGGTTAAACATGTCGACTGAAGAAGTTGCTGGCTCATCTGGAATAGGAGAAGAAATTCCTCAAGAATCCATTCATAGTGATGTGTCAAAATTACGATTGAAGGACGCAGTGGTGTATAATGAAAAGCTGTTGACGGAAAATAATTTAATTGCATCGACATCTTCGGAATAAATCTCTCACGATGCTATGTTATTTGCCGGAGAACTTTATAATAATACAGTGAAACTTTTGGGTGAAAAAACATTCGTAAATTAAGAGGAATTAATTCACTCTCATGAGGATTACGAAGAATGTGAGGAGAACGACGAACAGTTCGAAGTGCCACAAAGTGATTCGTCGCCAGACGAATATAAACCTTCACCGAAAAGATTTAAAAGTGACATGATTCCCATGTGCCTATGCTATTAGCGCCAGTTTTGTGTAGTGCCGGTTTGTGGGGCACCACATTCTGCAATTATCCTGAATTTGTGAGCATGAGTGTACTACCTCGGAAGGCATTCCATGCTGCCTCATCAGATGCTTCATCATTCTGTATTTTCTTATGACTAGTGAGTTCCAAATATTACTTTCCTCACCGATTCTGCGATGAACATTCACACTGCTTATCCTATCCGTCCACGTAATTTTCAACATTCGTCTGTAGCACCATGTCGCAAATGCTTCTACTATTTTCCGACTTTCTACACACGATAAACCACTTCCATACAACCCTAATACACTAAACGTGGTCCGAAATGTGCATGAGAAGCCATAGAGTACTCGTCTTACATGGTCCAATCACATTAATGCGACCATCTGTCAAAAGACTGAATAGCCACCACCTGCAGCGCGCGCCGCTGACACACGTCAGTGAGGCTCTGGAAGGTACGCCAGGGATGTGGAGCTATGCCGACTCCAGTGCAGTGGTCAACAGCGGCTGAGGATCCATGGCGCGAACAACCCAATCGAGATGGTCCCACAGATTCACGACTGGAATTAAATCCGGTGCGTTTGGTGGCCAGGGGAGTACGGTGCTCTTCGAACCACGCACGTACATTGCGAGCTAGGTGACACGTTCACTGCTCTGATGGTGGATGCCATTGTGCCGAGGAAAAGAAAATTACATGTAGGGGTGGAAGGATAGATGCGTAATTGTGCTGATGCACTGAACCAAACATCAAACGAATGCCGGGAAAACATTCTCCAGACCATAACGATCCTTTCACCGGCCTGGACTCTTCTGAAGATTGTTACAGGGTGCCTACTTTCAGACGTTTCACACCGATGGAGCATACAAAATGATACGTCTGAAAAGACCATCTGCCGCTACTCATCGCATGTACAGTTATGATACTCTTGTGCGATTTTCATGCTTCATCGCCGATGAACAGCAGTCAGCATGGGTGTATGAACCAGGAGCCTGTTACGGAGACCCATAGGCGGAAACGTTCGCTCCACAGTCGTTGAGGAGGCGCTGTTGGTACCCCCTTGGTTCATCTGGGAGGTCAGTCGTTCAACGGTTGCACGTCTATTCGCCCTCACAGATCTCCGCAACCGTCGTTTACCACTGTGTTCTATGGCCCATGGTGCACAATAGTTGCCTTGGGGGTAGGTTTTGGATAGCGTGAATTTGCCATGCGTTGTACACACTAACCATGGCCGCACGCCAACAGTTGCAAAATTGGACGTTTCGGAAATGCTTCCGCCTTTTTTCCGAAGACCAGTGATCATGCCCTTTTGAATGTTAGGCAGATCGCTCCGTTTCCGTATTACGACAGCGACCGCACTGCTTACCGCATCTCTCCGAGACGCGTTATAGGCCCTCCACTGCTAGTGCTGTCACCTGTCATTGGTGGTTATTGCACGTTGACGTCGAACATAAGTTGTATATATGTGATTGGACCGTACATGTTGTATACAAACGTAAGGAAAAGCCCCGACAGGCTACGATAGAAGTTAAAAAATCAGTGACAATAAACACTAGCGCGGGCAATGCAAGCGTCGGCAAAGATGTATTCTGCTGCGCCGGAAGGCGAATGACAAATGATGGAAATTTTGTTCAATTTTTTAGAAGACCCTGTCTTTACTTCTGGTAGGGAGAAGACGTGTTCTTGTGAGAAGTGTGTAGTAGAGATTGCGTTACCTTAATATTAATTTTTATGAAAGTATGAAATGTGAGGATTGATTATTATTAGTGCAAAACGACGAAAGTTTTTATTTTCTACCCCAATGTTATGCTAATGTCATGTCACTGTAGTTGCCTGCATCTGAAGAGGAAGTCCGTTAAAAATCAGTATTGTATTCACGGTCAAAAATGAGAAGTACTTATGGCGGAAGAAGAAGCATATAAATAAATTGCGTTAATCTCAACGGCGTAGGGAACGCAGAAATCGACGTAAGTTCATGCCACTTCTGACTTGCAATCTACAAGATTTGTAAATTAAGACTAAAAGACAATTTATTCACTTCAAAATTTATGTCAAATCAAATCTCATAATATTGTAATTAATTCGGTTAACAAATATATATATATATATATATATATATATATATATATATATATATATATGTGTGTGTGTGTGTGTGTGTGTGTGTATATATGCACAACATCATGCCTTAATGTTGTGTTATCACGTCGTTTTAATTTGGTCTATTAAATATGTCCTAAACCGGAATAATTTCTAAAAAACTTAGCGAAGTGGATGTTTCTGTGACGCACTAGTTTTCCTATCGTGAGCAGGAGGCTTACAACAAATGATTCTTTGGGCTCAAACATACAACGATATATGCTAACAGACAATGATGTCTTCGTGAGGAAAAAACAGTGAAAAGTCTTTGCAATATGTTTTTTCACATTTTATAGTAAAACATCTTTACCAAACTTCCATTAGTCTTATTTTCTAGTTTACATATTTTTGTACAATTGTCATGTCAATAGCTCATTCAGCCTTCCCTCGACACTCTACTCCTTTTATTTTTTTTATTTTACCTTGCATCACTCAATTCAGTGAACAGCACTTTTATAACGAGACTCAGGTAGTGTAGGGATCTGGGATGGCGTGTAATTGCCTGTTCGGGAACCATGTCCCTGTCATTCATGGCAACTGTAAGTAGTAGTCTGATGGCTCGACAGCGCATATCAAAGGCTAAAGGTATTTGCTAGCCGTTGAAGAAACTGTGTGTGTCTGTACGTGATGGAAGGGGAGAAGCGGGAAAAGAGGGAAGGGGGGAGGGGACTGGAGAAAACCTGTGCGAGGAAAAGGAAGGGAGGAGGATCCGGTGACTAGCGGCCGATGGCTTTCAGAACTTTCCTCAAATTAGCGTCTCTGTGGAGGAGTTTCGACGGCAAAGTGACGTTCTTCAAGAGCGTCCCCGGGCCTGGCATTTTTGCCTATATCGAGATATTACTTCTTCTGCGGCGGCATTCACGGCGCGGTTTACCAGAAGTCCTCCCGCCTCTTTCGGTGTCGACGGGAAGACTGCTTCTTAATGCTTCGTCCCTTCCCCACCGAGACTTGACTCAGAATCTGCGAGGCACAATGGCGTCTTTATCCGCGATACGCCCGAGAACTTTTTATCACAACAGCCCATTTATTCGGATATTGCTCTCTTAATGGAATGACTTCGCGAGTTTATTGGCTAATAAATTGGGGGAGGGTTTTCGCAAAGTTCGCATTCATCCTACTAAAAAATTTCCTCCGATATTAACAAAATAATGAAAGCGTCCCCTATGGGCTGGCGTTTCTGCAGCAAATTATGCGTCTCGTTAACTTTAGTGGTTAGAGCTTTGTCGTGTGGACTTTCTGGCTGCAAACCGCTGTAGCATAGAAAGGCAAAATGGAATACCAAACACAAATTAGCGTGCTTTTTCTCTTTTTGAGAAAGTTGCTTATGTCACGAATGTAAACTTTGTGTTTGGATAAGATCTAACATTTCCACCTTCTATTAAGTATGAAATCAAATTAGTACCGACTCACATGAAATCAGGTGTGAGCTATAGATACGAAGGCATCCTGAAAAGTAAAGTTTTCTAGTTTTTAATGTGAAAATTCTTAAATCTATTAAAGAACCCATCTTTATTAACATTCTACATATTTATTCATCACTTCTACATATTTTGTTGTCAACATAGGTGCCCAGGAGACGAAAACATTTCTCCCCAACGAGAGATGCCAGCACTGTAGAATGTCTGCTTTTGTCTGCAAGTACCGATTCATCACTATCAAAGTGAAGCCCTCGAAGGTCCCCTTTAAGTTTGGTAAATAGATGAAAATCTAATGGGGCAATCTCGGGACTGTATATCAAATTCGGATTCGAAACTCGATTACAGCACGCTGTTTCTCACGCACCGACACAGCTGAGTTACGCACAACCATGTTACATATTGCAATTCGGAACAGAATGCTGTAAATGTGTAGACATGAAGAATAGAGATGTAGGTTGTTAATAAAGTTGGTTTTATTTAAAAGGCTTTAAGAGGATTCAAATAAAAAATTTGGAGGCATTAGTTTTCATTAAGTTCTTGAATATTAAACTGCCGTCCAAAATCCATTAAAAGCAGTGCATGAGGCAGGCAATATAAACTGAGTAGCTACTACTAAGCACGACTTCACGGCAACCATCTGTGCACCTGGATTAATTTCGGAACTTTGAAACTTCAATGAATTGAGATCGCCGGATCAAATATTGGTCACCCCATTAGAAGGCAGACTTGGCGCCTTTGAGCGTTGTAAACGGTGTAGCACCAGTACCACGCAATCACGTGACTTCCCATTGCTGACGTAAGGCAATAAAGTGAAATCCTTTCTGCTCTACCTTATATCTCTCCCATGTTCTCTACATCATTTTCTGTATCAGGAACCCAACTTTGTAAGTCTTCCACAAAAAAGCAAAGAAATTATATTCCTTTCAAATTTGAAAAGACGGTTAATTGCCCAGCTTCTATCATATAGCCATCTCTCCGATATTACTGGTCTATCACCCCTTCTCCACAACTTTTCCCTCTCAGATTTAGGCAAATTTCTTTCGTAACAGCCGCTGTCACTTCAGCATTCTCCTGTTTATTTATCCATTCCACTTCTATAACATCAAACATGTATTCAAATGCACTATGCTGATCCATGTCATTCTTAAAGACCTTTACGACTATTATCATTATTGTTGTTACTACCAACTATTCCTTATTATTATTACCATTGGCAATTGTTATTATCATTTTCAGGACCAATTATTATTTCATTATTATTATTACCATTACTACTGTGAATGCTTTTGTTATATCTTTGGCATGTGTAGTTCGACGGCAGATGTAAGTCAAAGCCTTAAGGCCCTAATCTGGTCAGTCTAAATAAGCAATAAATAAATAAATAGTCTTGGCAGTAGTGAGAAAGCGTGCGCGCGCATGGATGTGTGTGTACGAGTGCGTAAGTGCTGCCGGCCGGAGTGGCCGAGCGGTTCTAGGCGCTACGGTCGCAGGTTCGAATCCTGCCTCGGGCATGGATGTGTGTGATGTCCTTAAGTTGGTTAGGTTTAAGTAGTTTTAAGTTCTAGATGACTGATGACTTCACAAGTTAAGTCCCATAGTGCTCAGAGCCATTTCTGCGTAAGTGCTCGCGCGCACTTCGCGACAAAGTAGGACGGATCGACGTGGTGACGCGAGGTCGACGGCAAGGAGCTGTCGAGTTATGACGTGACCATGCTCACTCCGTGATGTCAGTCTGTTGTCGAATTCTCGAACATGTTTTACGCTCACCTGTTGTGACATTTCTGTGGACTGAAAATCTCCTCTCTAGGAATAAAACATGTGTCCCGAAAATAACGATCGTGTAAAACCCAGATCGCTCTGATGGTCCGCGCGATCAAGAAGGCGGTAGATACTGGTGCCCAAGCAGATGCCGTGTTCCTTGCCTTCCGAAAGGCATTCGATACAATTCCACATTGTTGTCTACTGTACAAAGTAGGAGCATCTGGAATATCAGACCAACTGTGTGACTGGACTGGACAGTTCCTGAATGGAGCGAAGTCTTCAGAGGTAAAAGTAACTTCGAGAGCGTTATAAGTCCATTACTTAAGACAATACATGCAGGGTGTTTGGGGTTTAAGTGCAGGAATTTCTGCTGATGACTAAGCACAGTCTACTGAATAACCTCACGTGACTTAATTTGCAGATTAATAATTACAGCAACTACGTGTAGTATGTTTTGAGGTTGCTTAGTTCCTCCATTACCCCAGGCACAGACAAGCCATTAATGTTTATTTTACCCTGTGCAGCAGATCAAGCAGGTAAGAGGTGTGGGTGCCTGGATCCAAGATGGATAGTCTATATTTTCTTTTTTTTTGTGGTAAGTTCCTATGGGACCAAACTGCTGAGGTCATCGGTCCCTAGGCTTACACACTGCTTAATCTAATTTAACCTAACTTACGCCAAGGACAATATACACACCCATGCGCGAGGGAGGACTCGAACCTCCAACAGTCTGTATTATCAGGCGTAGGTCACTTCACGGCGCAGCAACGACCGTGCAGAAAACATCAAGTAATAAGTTACATGATGTGTTTTCGGGAAGACTGTTAGGCGTGAAGAAAGAACGACTAATACTTTGAAACGGGCACATATTAAGGTTCTAGTTGTCATAATATATGTACCTATACACCCTGTAAAAATGACATTGCATACAACACCGTAAGTTCCATTAGGCTTCTCGCGGATGGTACTGTTTTATACAGAGAAGTTGCAATGCTTGAAAATTGTAGCAGAACGCAGGAAGGCCTGCAGAATGAGCTGTATGGGTTTGGCCTTCTATCGATTTCAGCCTTAGTTACAATCTTTTTTGTATATCTTTGTGGGTACGCCGGTGGCGCCATCAGCGGGGAAAAAAACAGCGAAGCAGGAAGGTTCTGAACAGTGAGTATGTGGTGTGCGGAGCGAGTTGGCCGGAGGAGCGAGAAGTTTGGAGTTCCGGATGGTACACGAGAGAACGAATCGACTTCTGTGAAGGCGCCGAACCACGTTTGACCCTCGTTAATCCTCCGCGCTGCGAAACGATTTCCTCGAGTGGGCATGAGGGCATGATATTTTGGAAAACACACCAGCGACTTAAAGGTTATTTGGCTGGTTCAACGCTAGTGAAGGCGCTTTGGTTTCTTGCAGTGGAAGGACGGCGGCCATCCTGTCCAAGTTAATAACGTCTGTGTTTGTCCTTGCTTGTCACTCTTCCCCACCCCCCTCCCCCATCTTGGGGTTTATGAAACCCCAGACATACTTACCAGCAACTGTTTGGAAACTATTTGGTAAAAAACTGAACAGCGAATTTTGGCTAACTGCAGCTGCCTGTTCAGTTATTTCTAAAATTATGTATTTTGCTGTTAACTGGATGTCAGAGTGTTCACAATTAACAGCAGTTATTTATATGTCATTTGCTTATAATGTGATCCGTGAACTTTGGCTAACTGTAGCTTATTTAGCGACTATTAATTGTTTTTCTTTGATTCTGTATTTTGCTGTGTGCTGAATGACACTCAGTTAATAATTAATAACAGCTGTTTAAGAACCATTTGCTTAAAGTCTGGTCAGAGAATTTTGGCTAGCAGTAGCTACTATTCAATGACTGTTTATTGTTTTTAAAATGCTGTACCTTTGCTGCCTACTGAGTGACAGTAGGTTCATAATTAATGACAGCTGTTTAAAAGTCATTTAATTGAATAAAAAGTGCTCAGTGAATTTTGGTAACTGTAGTTAATTGTTTTTAAAATTCTGTACTTTTGGTGTGTAGTTAATGGCTCGTGGCTCATAATTAGTGGCAGCTCTTTAAAAGTAATTTTTTCTAAGATGTGTTCGATCAAGTTTACTGTTGATTGTTTTTAAAACTCTTTTGACTTTAATAAAGGCAAGTTATTTATTGAAGGTGATGAAAGCTGAAACAGTTGTGTGGAGACTATAGTCCTTCCATTAGGGTACACTGATACCAAACCTTTCCACCTGCATTCCTAGTTTCGACTGGTATCAGAGTGTGGTTATTATTTTCATTTTCCTTTCTCTGGAAAGACCCACAAGCAGGGCGATTTAGGGGGGGTGGGGGGAAGTGGCCATCATTTCCCGTCTTGCAACAGCGTTACTACCTCACTCGTGTTAACTGTAGACTGTATTTGGTTACTTACATATTGTTTCCCAGGTAGCAATCGTCAGCTTGTTGGAAGCCAGGCCCTGCCCAGGGATAGGCTACGTCAAGAAAGACCACGTTCTGTGCCAGCTACGAATTGCACTGCAATAGGGTGAGGCCGCAGTGCCTGAATTGGCTGCTCGTTTGTGCGGCCCCAGGGGGAAAGCCTTGGACCGCAGCCTCAGCTCCACTGGTGAGGAGGGTGATGGTTTGGCTGCATTGGCAGGACTGAGGGAAAATGTGAACAGTCAGCGTACGTGCAAACAAGTATATATCAATGGCAGGCCACACACTGGGTGAACTGTCTTCGCGATTTAAAACGGGCATCCCTGAAGCCCCACGAAAGTGTTGCCACTGACTATCAGTGGCAACACTTTCGTGGGGCTAGAGTTAGGTTTGAGACTTCTCGCGTTAGGTGACGTAACTAGTGTAATTGAGTGAGATGGTATAGGTGATATTCGGCGCCGTCAGGAGTGCGAGCAGGGAAGTGAGGGACCAGTAAACGTGATCTCCTGTACTGCTTTTGCCCGGCTGTCAAACCCCATTTTGCATCTACTACAAGGGATTAAGGAACCCTCTGTAACGCAAGTTGAAGAGGTTGAATTTGTGCAATGGTTAACAGTTCGGTTTGAATTTCGTGTTGATACTTTCTGTATTTCTCATGCCATTATTCTTCATCTTCTTCATCCATTAAGCCGCGGGGTTTTATGCAAGATTTTCTATGAAACTATACAGAATGAAGGATCCCTGCGTGATTTGAGACAGCGCATTATTCAGTTGAAGTTGTCACCCTGGATCAGGCATGAGTTAGAGTGCAATACCAGTATGAGATCTTGCCTAAATAGATTGATGAGATCCACACTGCTGTGCTAGCTATGTGGTAGAATGTAGTTGAAGTTGAATTGGTTAAGACCATACTAGAAAGCATGAAACCTGAGGACCAGTTATGTGTGGCTTTTTCTAGGAAACCTACCACTTTCATTGACTTAGATACCTTGCTTGCCGAGATGGAAGGGTTAACATTTGCTGATGAACAACGGGAGGGCAGGCGGTCACCTAGTTACTCCATCTGAGGGGAACCACCAGGAGGACGCGGACCTTGCGCTCCTCATTGTGTGGTGATAGCAGACATTTTTTGTGGTCATACCAGGTGAAGCGGGGCCCACGTCCGACCGTCTGGTGGACACCAGGTTTCCCTATTCCAGTTAAGAATGGCTTCCACACTAGCGCAGTGAGAGATCTGATGATTTCTTATGTGTATGCCCACTTAAATAATGAGCCTGTGTGCGCTCTGTTGGATTCTGGTAGTCCTGTTGCACTACTTGTTTATAACTGGTACTTCAAATGTGGGACCTCATGTAGAATACCTCCTCTGTGCCCCCCAGCTCAAAGTTGTCATGTGGTTAATGGACAATCGTTGTTAAGAATTTGTCAGTTAACTTGAGCGTACCGGTCTGGTTTTTGTTTATCAAGCTCATGCCTTTTATTTCAAATTTTTCCATAATGGAAGAATAGCATTATGTTTGTCTTCATGTTGGCGATCACAACTGGATTAGTAATGTGCAGTCGGGGTCGTCCGACTTTATCACTGACCATTTGGAGCCTGTGTTGGAGCAATTGTTGAGTGTGTTATCCGATGTCCTCACTAATAAATTAGGATAGTTAAGATTCGATAGAAGATTCGTTTGGTTGACGGTATTCCTGTTCGTCAGGCATCTTATAGATTATCCCCACCCAAGATGAAGATCTTGCATGGGCTAATTAACAACGAGCTCTGGGGTGGTGTCATTAAACCTTCGACTTCTCCCTATTCTTCACACATTTTTCTTGTCCCTAAAGGACCGAGTGGCGATTGTCAGCCAATCGTCGATTATAGGGCACTCAACAAGAAGATCCTTTTGGAATCAGTTCCATTGCCCGAATTTCACAATTGCTCGGTCTACTTCTCTGTGCCAGATTTCAATCAAGCTTACTATCAGATACCCTTGACCACAAATTCCAAATTAGTAACTGTCTTTTATACTGACTGGAACCTTTAGGAGTTTAATCAGGTTCCTTTCGGACTCTTTACGGTTGAGGCCACGTCGTCTCGTCTTTTAGACCATGTTCTAGGGCACCAAATGAGTGACTACTGAGTTCGAATATCCAACCTGACCTCTAAGATGGCAAGATCTCGCTTGCCCGACTTCTGTATGATCGTCATAAGCAAACGTCAGTGGCCCGCTGTATATTGGCTCGTTTTATGTACTCACGTTGAAGGTCGTGGTAAGATCCAGCTCTTCTTTCAAATGAAGGAATTTATTGTTAATTGTTGTATATTTTATTACTACTGTGACCCCGTCCTTAGGCACTAGCACTCAAGCATTCCTTGCTACTCCGTAAGTTTACTAAAGTAAATTAGTTTTTTGGGATCATGTTAACAGTTGGCTGCTCAATAAAATTAATTGTTATGCTCGATCATTACTGTTAAGCGATTTGGTTACTCGCCTTTTTTTTTAATAATGCAGTCATTGCACTTAAGTTAGCGGGTCCCTATCAGGAAAGTTACATTTAGCGTCCTGCCAATGAAAAAATTAGACTGACACCGCTGCACTCCCAGCAAAGTAGGAAAAATGCAGCCACCCAATAATATGCAGTCATCCCCCACTTCCAGAGACTAACGTCTAAAAATTTTATGTCACGATTTTCCAGCCAGTTCCTGTGTATTAACTTTTAGTGACCCTGGCGTGCTGTTTTCTAGTGTGGGAACACAAATAGGAAGTGAAAACACAGCACTAAGTGCCAAACTGTCGGTCGAGCCATATATTTTAAAAAAATTTACAGATATTTAATTTTCCGTTGAAAGTTCTTCTTAACGCTTTTGCTGCTGTAGGCGTGTATATACATCTTGCCATGCTGTTCCCCAGGTGCTGTGGACGTGTATAAGTGTGCCGCTTGCATTTTCCCACAGTGCTGTGGACTTCTCCAAGCGTCCTGACCTGCCGACCTCTGACTGCTGCGAACGAGTTGCTTCTATATCTCGGTGAAAAAAGGTTTCGAGTATTTAACATACAACATATGTTTCTAATTGCATGCTATCATTTACAAAGAACATAGTTTGGATGTTTTGAATCATTTATAAGATATGGCGATTGCTATGACCACATGATTCACGATGTGCAAAGATGTGAGTGGGCACATCACACATGACCGTCCTGCAGGTATAAAACCCAATAACTCGAGGACGAAATGAAATATCGTTTTGTTCTAAATTTTAAATAAAATTTCAGTATCTTATTTACATTTCAGTCACTGCAATGTATGAGCTAAAATCAACCATATGCAAAATTTACACAATACGTTGTTGTATGCCAGCCTTGTATGTGACAGTAAAACAGGTAAAATTTTTAAAGTCCCAGATCGAAGCTATCTCTGTACATTACGGCATGACGACACAAGGCGGCCTCAATGAAAACATTTCTCAACCGAGACTGGGTCAGGGCAAAACGCAACGTCGGCCTTTCTGGTAACAGCCGTTACTGGGAGAGATAGCTACATAGCCATAATCACCGGTCGCCGACTTCAGCACCACAGTCTGCTTCTGTCGCAGATTGGAGTACCTGCAAGCCTTTTCTTCCCACCAGGATCAGAACACCAGCGTTCCTGACATTCCGGGGGACTGAATAGGGCCCAACCATCATCGCGGTACGACGGATGGTGAAGAGTGCTGATCGGGAGGGGACAGAGCACCTCCCAAGTCCGCGTGTGTAAGTTCAATACACGCGCTGTGAACCGCCAGTGCAGCAGCCGGCTGGAAGGAAGTGTGCAATGTTAGCTGCCTTGACCGGGCTGAAGGCGCAATTCCTCAGCGGGCATCGACAGACGATCCTAACCACGAACCAAGACACTAACTGTATATACTCTACTGGCCATTAAAATCGTTACACCAAGTAGAAATGCAGATGATAAACGGGTATTCATTGGACAAATGTATTATACTAGAACTGACATGTGATTACATTTTCACGCAATTTGAGTGCATAGATCCTGAGAAATCAATACCCAGAACAACGACCTCAGGCCGTAATAACGGCCTTGATACGCCTGGGCATTGAGTCAAACACAGCTTGAATGGCGTGTACAGGTACAGCTGCCTATGCAGCTTCAACACGATACTGGCGTATTGACTCAGGGATCGAGACGTGGCTGCACGATCCGCTACAGCCATGCGGATAAGATGTCTGTCATCTCGACTGCTAGTGATACGAGTCCGTAGGGATCCAGCATGGCGTTCCGTATTACCCTCCTGATCCCACCGATTCCATATTCTGCTAACAGTCACTGGATCTCGACCAACGCGAGCAGCAATGTCGTGATACGATAAACCGCAATCTCGATAGGTTACAATCCGACCTTCATCAAAGTCGGAAACGTGATGGTACTTATTTCTCCTCCTTACACGAGGCATCGCAACAAAGTTTCACCAGGCAACGCGGGTCAACTGCTGTTTGTGCATTAGAAATCGGTTGTAAACTTTCCTCATGTCAGGACGTTGTAGGTGTCGCCATCGGCGTCAACCTTGTGTGAATGCTCTGAAAAGCTAATTATTTGCGTATCACAGCATCTTCTTCCTGTCGATTAAATTTCGCGTCTCTAGCACGTCATCTTCGTGGTGTTTCAGTTTTAATGGCCAGTAGTGTATATTTAAATAATTTTGAATCTTCTTTCACTGCGCCCACCAACGACTACAAGTCACTATCATCCTTCCGAGTAAAACTGGCAAGGAGTGAACTGGGAGAGTGCCTCCTGACACAGAGCCCAACTCTACTTAACGCCCGCCCTATAGTTGCCTCTTACAGAGTTTTCATCTCTGGGAAATCTTTAAAATTTCGCGCACTGTTTTACTCGATCTGATGTAGTGCAGTAACTATCGCATATAACAGAAAGAAATTCAGTCCCTTATTGAGAGAAGATATCAAACTGTAAGGTGGGCAATAATCAAATTTTTTCACGTAATAGTTTCCTTAAAATCGGATGATAAATATTCCATAGCAGCTGGCAAATCCACGTGGACAGAACTGGGAACGTCGCGTGCGACTGCTCGTCGGTTATAAAACCCAATAACTCGAGAACTAAATGAGATATCTGTATGCTTTCGATTTTAAATGAGTTATCGATACCTAATGTATATTTCATTCTTTGCAATATATCAGCCAAACTCAACTACAAGCAAAGTTTGCGCAATGCGTTTTTACCTCTGCAGACTCTTTAAAATTTTGTGCAGCAAGTATGGTGGATAACGAAGAGACGTTCATTTCTTTATCGAATGAAGATATCACACTGTAAGATGTTCAAAGATCAAATCTATTTACGCAATAGTTCTTGAAAAATCGGATGATAGGTGTTTCATATCGGCCGGAACGCCGTCTCTCGGCGTAAGCACCAGCATTTGGCGAGCAGTACAGCCACAACAAAAGCCGCCCTCGCCACAGAATGAAGAGGGCTCGTCTGTAGCTGCAAAACGGTTATGAATGGCTCAAAGAAATACCCATGGTGTTCAATAATCCTCCTTCCACCACAGGAACATTTTGTGGAAGTTCCGAGCAGTAAAACTTTACACTGAGGTGCCTGATTCACGTCGTCTCTCTTCTACGCAGTTGGTGGCACACTGTAGGCGGTTCTGGACGCATTGAGATCTCCCCCCTCCCCCCCCCCCCCCCCGTTCCCTACCAGCCAGCTTTCGCTTTCCTCTCCTACTAAGCGCCGTGGTGAGTTTGGACTGTCCTGCCTGCTCAGAGGCTAAAGCATCATGTCAAAGTTGTCTTACGCCATATCCACTGCATATACAGGATCTGCCTTCAAGTGCAGAAATAAAAAGACAAAAAAGCGAGAAATCACCTACGCAGTCACTGCAGTAATACCGCAAATAGCAATAGACATGCATTTGCGCAATCTCCCTTATTTAGATTACATCTAATAGAAATGCAGTTATTTTGCATATCAGAAAAGCAGCTAATTTGCATATTAACATAAGACTGAATGAAAAGAGATGACGCAAACAGCTTTGACACTTTTTATGGTCCAGTCCAGCCCATAATGAAAGGATTTAGTGTCCCGCTAACCACATCCAACAACTGACAACCAACTGTTTGCGTGTTTCTGCGTGTAATTTTAATATCTAATAGTCACAGTTCTCGCGTTTTCATTTGCGTCGGAAAGTAAACCGATTTTGTGACATATTACAAGTTCCTAATCAGGGGCGAATTATTTAGTTTCACCTGAGTGCTTCGGTAGTTAGGTTTTTGAATATCTGCGTATTATTAGACACAGTTCCTGCGTTTTCGTCAGGGTCTACAAGAGAGGTGCGCAGCACTTGCTGATAGTCCGTTTATCTGTATAGTTTAATTTTCCACGGTCTTTAGTATATACAGGGACTGAGATTGTTGTGTGGGGATGCGAGCCGAGTTGGAGACACTTTGGTCTCAGCTTCAAGCTGTGATGGTGGTTGCTCACGTCCGTACCAATGATGAGTGCCACTTGGGATCAGAATAGATTCTCTCTGGTTTCGAGCGGCTAACAGAAGTGGTAAAGGCTGCCGGTCTTGCTTGCAAGATGAGAGCAGAGCTGACCATTTGCAGCATAGTCGACAGGACCGATTGCGAATCACTGGTACAGAGCCGAGTGGAGGGTCTGAATCAGAGGCTCAGACGGTTCTGCGACCGTGTAGGCTGCAGATTCCTACTAAGGAGACTGCCTACACTACGCTTGTCCGTCCTCTTTTAGAATACTGCTGCGCGGTGTGGGATCCTTACCAGATAGGACTGACGGAGTGTATCGAAGAAGTTCAAAGAAAGGCAGCACGTTTTGTATTATCGCGAAATATGGGAGAGAGTGTCACAGAAATGATGCAGGATTTGGGCTGGACACCATTGAAAGAAAGGCGTTTTCATTGCGACGGAATCTTCTCACGAAATTCCAGTCACCAACTTTCCCCACCGAATACGAAAATATTTTGTTGACACCGACCTACATAGGGAGGGACGAACACCACGATAAAATAAGGGAAATCAGATCTCGTACGGAAAGATATAAGTGTTCATTCTTTCCGCGCGCTATACGAGATTGGAAGGTGGTTCGATGAATCTTCCTCCAGGCACTTAAATTTGATTTGCAGAGTATCCATGTAGATGTAAAAAAAAATGATAGAAAGACAGTGAGAGGCGCTGCTGTGCTGGGAGACGGATGAAGCAATTACTGCATCGTGTGTGTGAGGCTGCGATAAAACGTACTCCAAGGTTACAGTTTAGTGCTGTGGGTATGTCCTATCTTTTAGTTCTTCGGTGTGTTACTTTTCAACAACTTAACATAAAGACACACACTGCACATACCATCTTGATCTATCTTGCTACAGAATGTGTTGAACTGTTGACCTAGCCAGCACATTCTTAGATACTTCACCCAGTGAAGACTGCTACTTAAGGGTTGCAAGGAAACTGACGCATCATCACTTGCCTAACGTAGGCTGTGTAACCTTTCGAAAATCTGCAACTTATATTTCATATTTGTAATTTTGAAATTATTTCTGAATATCTTTTACGTTTTGTTCTTTTTATCACCGACCTTCATTATTTTATTGTCGTAACAATAAAATAGAAATTATTACAGTCAAATGGAGGCAGCATCATTTAAAAAATTTGTCATGACTATGTCTCCAGTCAAAATAAAAATTATTAACTACCTTTTTGTCCCCTTCCTTAAAGTCTCTAGCTGCCTTCACACTCCCTAATGTATCTGATCTCATTGTTTAATTCCTCTGCAAGATTCGAGATCTACCAAGATCGGTCTGAAATCGACATTCGACATACTTTTCCAATTTCAGTTCAAATATTCACATCACGCACTTTGCCTTCTCTTTAACTGAAACGAGTTACTCTGGGTCTATCGCTATTCAGCAAATATGTGCACATTAAGTCCAATTTGTTTTTGGACGAATGTACGTGCATTGCCACAATTTTACAAAGTAAGACAACGCTTTGGTTATACATACAAGGTTAAAGCGTCTCGAACCCGAATGTGTAATCACAGCTTCTGTCTACGCTGAAGAGTTTCTTTTACCACACACCACTTACGTCTCGAACAGAAATTCTGTATGAAGAGTGATGTCAATTTCAGCTAACAGTAATCACTGCAAGGTTTTTCAACTTACTACTTGATATTCCACAATCGTGGCTATGGAATACTTTTTATATTGGTACTGGTTTAGAATGTCACATATAGTCTACATCTGCATATTTATCAATACTTCCAGCCTAGAAAAATGACGTTACAATCTAACTGGTCTGCAGCATGTACAGGAATATTTCTTTGCAGGTATTGCTTACTTGGTTTGATAGGTTATTTTTCTAAGCTGCGCTACTCTCATTCCGTTAATATTCTTGAGATAGCATAGCTGCTTTCAGTTTTTAATACCTTTCTCGAGTTTCATAAGTCCTGTTTCACACAAGTTACCTTTGTGTTGATCTACTCACTTGCTTACCTTCATTTTTCAACGTGTAACCGCGATGTTTGCTACACTCAAAAAAAAAAAAAAAAAAAAAAAAATTGTTCAAATGGCTCTGAGCACTATGGGACTTAACAGCTGTGGTCATCAGTCCCCTAGAACTTAGAACTACTTAAACCTAACTAACCTAAGGATACCACACACATCCATGCCCAAGGCAGGATTCGAACCTGCGACGTTGCAGTCGCGCGGTTCCGGACTGCGCGCTACACTCCATTTACCGGTATTATGACGTTAGCATTGTGACTTCTTCCCTCTTTACAATGTTTTGATGCTACACGGCGGGTGTTCATGTTCCAGTGTCTATAACAGTCATTAGTTGAGATTGGTGTTTGTTCAAATTTCACACCTGTACCGCTAAATGACTTGATAATGCGCAACATAATGTTCTGGTATTTTCCTTGACATGCATATACTCAGTTACCATCTGCTCATGAACGTACCAACTGAAACATAAAACATTGTACAATATACCATATACATGTTTTCTAGTTGTTTTTCTTGTATAGGTCATACTTTCCTTTGTCTTCCCTCGCTTAAGGACTACGTGACATACAGAGGTACGTTTCTTTGGTTGTTCTGATTGAAATGAATGTCTTTCTAATATGCGGCGTATGTATTGCAGTACTCTTCTTTAGACTTACTTTATAGGTTAGGGGTTGGTATATCAACCAGCCACATCCCTGCTTACCAGCAGACTTATCACTTTCATGATTACATTGGTTATGACCTTTTCCTTACATTACAATACTTACTGGAAATTCGTTCGGTATATTACATTAGATGAATAATTTGGTTCAATAAAAGTGTTTTATGAAACACGTAGCACCTTATGAATCTTTGACTGACAGATTGCATTGATGTAACTTCATATTCTTGTTTTATCAGCTATGGAACATGCTGATACACGTAGTTGTAGGGTTGATATCCAGCAAGTGATTTATGTTGTGCTAGTATGTGACAACAAATAAATAAATACACTCCTGGAAATTGAAATAAGAACACCGTGAATTCATTGTCCCAGGAAGGGGAAACTTTATTGACACATTCCTGGGGTCAGATACATCACATGATCACACTGACAGAACCACAGGCACATAGACACAGGCAACAGAGCATGCACAATGTCGGCACTAGTACAGTGTATATCCACCTTTCGCAGCAATGCAGGCTGCTATTCTCCCATGGAGACGATCGTAGAGATGCTGGATGTAGTCCTGTGGAACGGCTTGCCATGCCATTTCCACCTGGCGCCTCAGTTGGACCAGCGTTCGTGCTGGACGTGCAGACCGCGTGAGACGATGCTTCATCCAGTCCCAAACATGCTCAATGGGGGACAGATCCGGAGATCTTGCTGGCCAGGGTAGTTGACTTACACCTTCTAGAGCACGTTGGGTGGCACGGGATACATGCGGACGTGCATTGTCCTGTTGGAACAGCAAGTTCCCTTGACGGTCTAGGAATAGTAGAACGATGGGTTCGATGACGGTTTGGATGTACCGTGCACTATTCAGTGTCCCCTCGACAATCACCAGTGGTGTACGGCCAGTGTAGGAGATCGCTCCCCACACCATGATGCCGGGTGTTGGCCCTGTGTGCCTCGGTCGTATGCAGTCCTGATTGTGGCGCTCACCTGCACGGCGCCAAACACGCATACGACCATCATTGGCACCAAGGCAGAAGCGACTCTCATCGCTGAAGACGACACGTCTCCATTCGTCCCTCCATTCACGCCTGTCGCGACACCACTGGAGGCGGGCTGCACGATGTTGGGGCGTGAGCGGAAGACGGCCTAACGGTGTGCGTGACCTTAGCCCAGCTTCATGGAGACGGTTGCGAATGGTCCTCGCCGATACCCCAGGAGCAACAGTGTCTCTAATTTGCTGGGAAGTGGCGGTGCGGTCCCCTACGGCACTGCGTAGGATCCTACGGTCTTGGCGTGCATCCGTGCGTCGCTGCGGTCCGGTCCCAGGTCGACGGGCACGTGCACCTTCTGCCGACCACTGGCGACAACATCGATGTACTGTGGAGACCTCACGCCCCAAGTGTTGAGCAATTCGGCGGTACGTCCACCGGCCTCCCGCATGCCCACTATACGCCCTCGCTCAAAGTCCGTCAACTGCACATACGGTTCACGTCCACGCTGTCGCGGCATGCTACCAGTGTTAAAGACTGCGATGGAGCTCCGTATGCCACGGCAAACTGGCTGACATTGACGGCGGCGGTGCACAAATGCTGCACAGCTAGCGCCATTCGACGGCCAACACCGCGGTTCCTGGTGTGTCCGCTGTGCCGTGCGTGTGATCATTGCTTGTACAGCCCTCTCGCAGTGTCCGGAGCAAGTATGGTGGGTCTGACACACCGGTGTCAATGTGTTCTTTTTTCCATTTCCAGGAGTGTATTTTACCTTCAGTTTCTACTTAAGACTATATGACTATAACTGTTTCGCTCAAGATGTTTTACAAGCATTGACATTAGCATTACACCATGATTATCTATGCATAATATGCAATGTTGACCTTCGTTTAGTAGAGTCTTTTTACGATTACGTAGCATATGTATTTTGTTCCGTAGTTTATATTAATACGGTGTGCAACCGTTCTCTTATCTCATTCCTTAATTTATCTTTAATTTCGATGTTTCTCCCTGTGCGGTTTGGTGTTGTTATATGTTATTGCATATTACCACTGTATGTAAGACTTGCACGGCCCCCTTTTTGTTATACACTGAAGAGCCGAAGAAAATGGTACATCTGCCCCATATCGTGTAGGGCCCCCGCGAGCACGTAGAAGTGCCACAACGCGGCGTCGCATCTTCTCAACTAACGTTTGAAGTAGTGCTGGAGGGAACTGACACCATGAATCACGTAGGGCTGTCCATAAATCCGTAACATTACGAGGGGGTGGAGATCTCTACTGAACAGCACGTTGCAAGGCATCCCAGACATAATAATTTTCACGTCTGGGTGCTTGGTGGACAGCGGAAGTGTTTTAACTCAGAAGGGTGTTCCTGGAGCCATTCTGTAGCAGTTCTGGACGTGTGAGGTGTCGCATTGTCCTGCTGGAATTGCCCAAGTCCGTCGGAATGCACAAGTGGCGTGAATGAATGCAGGTGATCAGACAGGATGCTTACGTGTCACCTTTCAGAGTGGTATCTAGACCTATCAAGGGTTCCATATCTCTCCAACTGCACGCGCCCCACACCGTTGAACAGTCCCCTGCTGACATGCAGGGACCATGGATTCATGAGTTTGTCTCCATACCCGTACACGTCCATGCGGTCGATACAATTTGAAACGAGACTTGTCCGACCAGGCAACATGTTTCCAGTTATCAACAGCCCAATATCGAGACTGACAGGTGAGGCATAAGGCTTTGTGTTGTGCATTCATCAAGGGTACACGAGTGGGCCCCTCGGCTCCGAAAGCCCATAGAGATGACGTTTCGTTGAATGATTCTCACGCTGACACTTGTTGATGGCCCAGCATTAAAAATCTGCAGCAATTTGCGAAAACTTTTCACTTCTGTCACGATTAACGATTCTCTTCGGTCGTCGTTGGTCCCGTTCTTGCAGGATCTTTTTCCGGCCTCAGCGATGTCGGAGATTTGATGTTTTACCGGATTCCTGATATTCACGGTACACTCATGAAATGGCCGTACGGGAAAATCCCCACTACATCGCCACCTCGGAGATGGCCGCGCGGATTGGCCGCGCTATTAGAGGCGCCATGTCGCGAATTGCGCCGGAGCTTCGAGTCCTGCCTCGGACATGGGTGTGTGTGTTGTCCTTACCGTAGGTTAGTTTAAGTAGTGTGTAAGTCTAGGGACCGATGACCTCCGCAGTTTGGTCCCTTAGAAATTCACACACACTTGAACATTTGAACCTCGGAGATGCTGTCCCCCACCGCTTGTGCGCCGACTGTAGCACCACATTCAAACTTACATAAATCTTGATAACCTGGCATTATAGTAGCAGTAACCGATCTAGGAACTGTGCCAGATACTTGTTGTCTTATATAGGCGTTGGTGACCGCAGCGCCGTATTCTGCCTGTCTACGTTTTTTCTGTATTTGAATACCCATACCTACACCAGTTTCTTTGGCGCTCCAGTGTTATTTCACAGTGTTACCATTGTTGTTTCTACCAGAGGTCTGAATATAGGATAATGCATCGCCGAAACTGGTTGCTCAGTACGATAAAATTTGAAAATTTAGACAGCTGAAAGGTGTTTCGATTCGAAATTCCGTACTGAACAGCCGAGGTCCGGCAACCATCTGCTCAAAGATGGACATACAGAGAGCTGGTTGGTAGTCGTACTGGCATGGAGAGCTGTGCATGTTTGCAGCTGAACTGGTAAGTGACATGGCCGCCATCACAGGTAGCCAGGCTCTGAAGGGGTAGGATAAGCCTGTGAAAGGACTAGAGGTGCTAATTAGATAGATTGACAGGCCTTGCACCTTGGTCTACCACAGGATATGATACCTGTGGCAAGTGGTTGGGAGTGGGAGTGGCATATAGATGGAGTGGGATTTTTGTAGGTTGAGTGGGCAGTGGAATACGACTTTAGGAGGGGTAGGAAAGACCTTTGATGTGATGTTCCTCATTCCAGGGCATGATGGGAATAATGAAAGCCCTGATGAAGGATATGGCTCAGTTTTTCCAGTTCACGGTGATACTGGGTGAAAGGGGGGCACTCCTTTGTGGATGATTCTTGGGCGTGGTGTGGAAATTAGATGTGTGACAGGCTATGGGGCGGGAAACTCTGTTTGTGGACTAGTTTTATGGGGAGTGCCTGTCTGTGAAGGCCTTCGCGAAACCTTTTGCACGCTGGACAAGGGAATTCTCGTCACTGCAGATACGTCATCCATCGCTGGCTAGGCTGTGTGGCAGGGATTTTTTGGTGTGGAGGGAATGGCAGCTGTCGATATGCAGGTGCTACTGGTAATTAGTAAGTTGAATGTGGAGAGCGGTGTGGACCGTCAGACCATCAGAGAGGAGGAGACACTGTTCTTCCAGCCTGCACCAAATGGGGGTATAGGTGTATGTGTGCGCTTGTGTGCGCTTGTGTGTGTGTGTGTGTGTGTGTGTGTGTGTGTGTGTGTGTGTCTGTATGTGTGTATTTTCAGTGTACGTTTTACTCTTGCTCGAAAAAGTATTACTCTGAAAAGTAGCAAGTTTTTCCTTCTTTTTGTGCGTTTCTGTCGACGACTCAACGCTTCTGCTTCCCAGCGAATGGTCTCCTTAAGTCTAAATGTATTTACATTCTACCAGAACTTCTTTACTACAGTTTTTAATATTCTGCATATAAATGAAAACTTGAGTTTGTCACTGAATTCAGAGGCACTTCAGTTCATTGTTTCGGTTGTAAAAATAGCGTGCAAAAAGAGGGCATTCAGGAGAGTACTGAGTTTTCCAGCTTGTCTCGTGAGAAACGCACTCTCATCTTGATGTTCAACCCTACTTTTGTGTCCATGTTTGCTTACAAAACACAAATTTTTTCAGAAAAACATATTTTACTACTGTGAACCCTTGTGCGGTGTTCAGGTGACCAGAGCGTGGTACGGAGGTGAACACCGCGCACCAAGGTCATCAGCGTGGCTGTTCCAAAGATCGCAATCAGGAGGAATGGGAAGATGGTGATGGTAACAGAGAGTAGCAAGAGAGAATGACGCATAGTGACGGTCTGGAGTACGTGAGCTAAACTGAAAAAAAAAGACTTAACGAATGTGAAATGTCATGTTGAGGATGGGAGAAAGGCGCGATTATGACAAATGAACAATAAGGAAAGTACTGTGTTCATCCCATTGTCCGCCGATGTGCCTCAAATGATTGACAAAGATGGTGCAGTCGGTACTATGTCTCTGCATTAAAAGCTGTCATGAATCTAACAAGGAGACGGCACGACCGTGGGGTCGGCGATTTGTCCGAAATTTTGTGTGGTGAGAGAGGACCCCTTACACCTTGTTGTTGTTGTTGTTGTGGTCTTCGGTCCTGTGACTGGTTTGATGCAGCTCTCCATGCTACCCTATCCTGTGCAAGCTTCCTCATCTCCCAGTAATACTGCAACCCACATCCTTCTGAATCTGCTTAGTGTATTCATCTCTTGGTCTCCCTCTACGATTTTTACCATCCACGCTGACCTCCAATGCTAAATTTGTGACCCCTTGATGCCTCAGAACATGTCCTACTAACCGGTCCCTCCTTTTCGTCAAGTTGTGCCACATACTCCTCTTCTCCCCAATTCTATTCAATACTTCATCATTAGTTATGTGATCTACCCATCTAATCTTCAGCATTCTTCTGTAGCACCACATTTCGAAAGCTTCTATTCTCTTCTTGTCCAAACTACCTATCGTCCATGTTTCACTTCCATACATGGCTGCACTCCATACAAATACTTTCAGAAACGACTTACTGACACTTAAATCTATACTCGATCTCGATCTTAACAAATTTCTCTTCTTAAGAAACGCTTTCCTTGCCATTGCCAGTCTACATTTTATATCCTCTCTACTTCGACCATCATCAGTTATTTTGCTCCCCAAATAGCAAAACTCCTTTACTACATTAAGTGTCTCATTTCCTAATCTAATTCCCTCAGCATCACCCGACTTAATTCGACCACACCTTACACCTTACGTGGTTAAAATATTAGGACGCACTACCGGAAAAATCCCGGGAAAAATCGATCCAAACTTTCTTTGGTGCCTTATGAGTATAAAATGTTAGTCCACTGCCGAGCCGCCGTCTGGCCTAGATGGTTATGGCTCGGGCTCTTACGCCAGAGGTCACGGGTTCGGTTTCTCCTGCAGCACTTTTTTTCCCTTCTGTTTCATTTTCTTTTGTTATTCTACCAAACCTACATTATCTTTAACAAATTAGTTACATTATTGAATAAAAATTATTTTCTCTTTGTCCAACAACACAATTCCTGGCGGTGGGTTTTCCATTTTTCATTGTAAAGTATATGAGGAGAAACATTGGGTTTTTAATCAGAATAACAAAGTCGATTGGGAAACATTCAATTTTTATACATATAATAATTATAAACAAGATCCGCAGTGGTAATTATAGTAAAAACTAACAAAGCAATAATTTTTGCGACATCCTGCGCAACATATAAAAGGGGATTTTTTACAATCACAGGGCGTTTACAATAAATCTGTACAAAAACATGCCCCATTAACATTTACGAAAATGTTTCGAGTTTCTGATAATTTTGAGGCAAACCAGACATATTGAATCATGTCTCGGAATATTGGTGACAATAATTGATGGTGAATTATAGAATGAATTTTTATATAATCTTTCCGGGAATTAATTTCACGATTCTCCTGTAACAATGCGCTGCAATTTTGCAAACGATTTATGAAGTTTTTAACTTGCCTGTAAAAGTAAACATCACAAGGTTGCACCAAAGATGTGCATTTTGGAGGTTTGACTTTTACAGACCAAGTTGGCATATTTTCGTCATCTTGAAAAATTGCATCATATACGGTATCTCCGGATTCGTTTGACCTCCCCAAGAGTCAATGAGAAGTAAATATTTATTCTCCCCGACGTATGATTTTAAACATTTCCAGAGAAAATCCATGTATAAAACTGTTGTTAATTTTCCGGACTTCGATGATGTTACGATGACGTTCGTATAAGTATTGGCATAGCCATCTATTAATTTGTGAATACGAGGTCCGAAATGACCGGTCGCTTCTTGTAAGCATATGAAGACATTTGGGAGCGGTTTTCCGGATAATGTTATTGAATATTGTGCGGTGTACGAATGCGTCACTTTATTCAAATCCGACTTTTTCACGAAAACTGTTTTACTCCCTTTTTCAGTGAGAGTCCTGTTGAAAACAGATTGATATTGGCATCCTGAAACAATAGAAGTTTTAATATTAAACAATATTCGAATGTGTATGTAAATATCTTTTTCTATAATTAAATTTGAATTGATATATTTTACATCCGTAAAAACATTTTGTACGCAGAAAACATGTATTTACCTGTTTGGTCAGTATTTATCACATAATCCTCATGGTATTGAGGGATTAAACGGGACGTCTGCCAACGAAAGGTCTCCGCAGACGTCTGGATGTCCTCCATGGACGCCGCTTCTTTTTTCGAAACCAGTTTCGTGATCTTGCGTTGTGAAATTCTGTGCTTCTGTTTAAATGCCGTGACCCATCGATCAGACGCCTTGAATTTGAAATCGACGAATTGTGCAGTCGCAGCCAATGCCTACTGACGTAAATTTCTTGTCGTGACTTGCTGATATTGCTGTCTTGCTGCGACAAAACGGTCGTAGGTCCACGAATCCATTCGCGTACCACCACTTTTAATATCTTTCTCCCATTGTGAAAGATATTCTTTTCTCTTCAACTGGCGGCATCCTTTTTGCAATGTCGCCAAGGACCATTCGGGGTGCGCTTTTGTATGCTCCATCGGCGTGAAACGTCTGAAAGTAGGCACCCTGCAACAATCTTCAGAAGAGTCCAGGCCGGTGAAAGGATCGTTATGGTCTGGAGAATGTTTTCCCGGCATTCGTTTGATGTTTGGTTCAGTGCATCAGCACAATTATGCATCTATCTTTCCACCCCTACATGTAATTTTCTTTTCCTCGGCACAGTGGCATCCACCATCAGAGCAGTGAACGTGTCACCTAGCTCGCGTGGTTCGAAGAGCACCGTACTCCCCTGGCCACCAAACGCACCGAAATTTAATTCCAGTCGTGAATCTGTGGGTCCATCTCGATTGGGTTGTTCGCGCCATGGATCCTCAGCCGAGAAACGTAGCACTGTTGACCACTGCACTGGAGTCGGCATAGCTCCACATCCCTGGCGTACCTTCCAGAGCCTCACTGACGTGTGTCAGCGGCGCGCGCTGCAGGTGGTGGCTATTCAGTCTTTTGACAGATGGTCGCATTAATGTGATTGGACTATGTAAGACGAGTACTCTATGGCTTCTCATGCACATTTCGGACCACGTTTAGTGTATTAGGGTTGTATGGAAGTGGTTTATCGTGTGTAGAAAGTCGGAAAATAGTAGAAGCATTTGCGACATGGTGCTACAGACGAATGTTGAAAATTACGTGGACGGATAGGATAAGCAATGTGAATGTTCATCGCAGAATCGGTGAGGAAAGTAATATTTGGAACTCACTAGTCATAAGAAAATACAGAATGATGAAGCATCTGATGAGGCAGCATCGAATGCCTTCCGAGGTAGTACACTCATGCTCATAAATTAAGAATAATTGCAGAATGTGGTGCCCCACAACCTGGCACTACACAAAACTGGCGCTAATAGCATAGGCACATAAGGGACCCCCGCGACACAGGTATGTAAGTCCACGGTATTGGTTATTAGTTGAAAAAACCGTCCCGAAACACATGTGCTACAAAACGCCACTGTTTCCTGCGCATGTACCGCGACATCAATATGGGATATGATCACCACACACACGTACACAGGCGCACAACGGGTTGGCACACTCTCGATCAGGTGGTCGAGTAGCTGCTGGCGTATAGCCTCCCATTCTTGCACCAGTGCCTGTCGGAGCACGTAAAGTGTCGTAGGGGTTTGAAGACGTGCAGCGATATGTCAACCGAGAGCATCCCAGACGTGCTCGGGGGTTTAGGTCTGGCGAACAGGCAGGCCACTCCATTCGGCTGATATCTTGTGTTTCAAGGTACTCCTCCAAGATGGTACCTCGGTGCGGCCGTGCGTTATCATCCATGAGGAGGAAGGTGGGACTCACTGCACCCCTGAAAAACCGGACATACTGGTGCAAAGGGACGTCCCGATACACCTGACCTGTTACAGTTTCTCTGTTAAAGACATGCAGGGGTGTACGTGCACCAATCATAATCCCTCCCTACACCATCAAACTACGACCTCCATACAAGTCCCTTTCAAGGACATTAAGGGGTTGGTATCTGGTTCCTGGATCACGCCAGATGAAAACCCGGCGAGAATCACTGTTCAGACTATACCTGGACTCGTCCGTGAACATAACCTGGGACCACTGTTCCAATGACCATGTACTGTGTTCTTGACACCAGGCATTACGGGCTCTCCTGTGACCAGGGGTCAGTGGAATGCACCTTGCAGGTCTCCGGGCGAATAAACCATGTCTGTTCAGTCGTTTGTAGACTGTGTGTCTGGAGACAACTGTTCCAGTGGTTGCGGTAAGGTCCCGAACAAGGCTACCTGCAGTACTCCGCGGCCGTCTGCGGGCACTGATAGTGAGATATCGGTCTTCATGTGGTGTTGTACACTGTGGACATCCCGTACTGTAGCGCTTGGACACGTTTCCTGACTGCTGGAATCATTGCCATAATCTTGGGATCACACTTTGTGGCACACGGAAGGCCCGTGCTATGGCCTGCTGTGTTTGACCAGCCTCCAGTCGCCCTAGTATTCTACCCCTCATAACGTCGTCAATATGTGTTCTTTGAGCCATTTTCAAAACACAGTCACCATTAGCACGCCTGAAAACGTCTGCACACTTACTCCCTGCCCCGTACTCTGACATACACCAACACACCTCTGCGTATGTGGACGGCGGTCAGCGCCACCGTGTGACGACCACAGGTCAAATGCACCGCATGGTCATACCCGTAGGTGATTTAAACCCGCAAACTGCCCACCAGAGCGTAATTTCACCATGTATCAGCATTATCCTTAATTTATGAGCATGAGTGTAGATGCTAAGGGCAAGACAGACACTAAAATAGACATAAAAGATAACTGAGAACGTTGAGTCCAAACGGTTCAAATGGCTCTGAGCACTATGGGACTTAACATCTGAGGTCATCAGTCACCTAGAACTTAGAACCACGTAAACCTAACTAACCGAAGGACATCACACACATCAATGCCCGACACAGGATTCGAACCTGCGACCCTAGCGGTCGCGCCGTTCCAGACTGAAGCGCCTAGAACCGCTCGGCCACAACGGCCGGCCTGCGAACGTTGGATGCACGTGCTACTCTGAGATAAAGAATGTGGCACAGAACAGAAAATCGTGGCTGCCCGCTGCAAAATAGCCGGCAGAATACCGATATAAAAAGAAAATCAACGTTTAGTAGGCCTACTTTAAATTGTGCTGGTTTCTGGTTAATAACCGTTCACACTCGAGTTTTGAACACACGTTCTATAATTGTCTCATTTTGGAAGAGAAGCACTCACAGCAAAAGACTTTAACAAACGAGAACAAGCCACCACTGTTTTTCATTGCCGAGGGCTGAACTTTAAATTTCTTTGCGGGTGAATAACCGAGATGCTTTGATGTTCTGGCGTAAGGTTAGGACTCTGAAATGAAAGTTGTAATTCTTGTTTCATCGCCTGTAAATAAGCTGTTCAAATACGTTTAACTTCGTTCTTAGCATTGGCAGAGATTTATGAAATGAGGAAATCCACTGTTATCTTCGCTTCACGTTCCGCAGGTATCACTTTCATAAGACGGTAAACGTACTTCCATAGAGGTTTTAAAGCGAATTATCTCGACGGAAATTATTCATCATTCGTAAGATTTTATGGCAGTTTAGTCATTGAAACCACTTTGAATCCGCTATCAAACCTTGAACTTCGCTATTATTATTATTACCATTATTATTCATTACACGAGGTCAAAGTACATTTGATTGGCTTCAACTCTACTGAACTACAGTAAACCTACTCTGACAACGACACACTCGCACGCACACACACACAAAATTGGATGAACCTAAATAAATAAACATCTTTAATTGTTTATTTAAGATATCTGAGTATTCGTTTGGTGAGTCTTGAACTCTCGATGCTGCATTGACATAATATGTCAAATTTGGTCTTGTATGTTGTGTTAAATACATCAGACTTCAAACTACTTCTCGATAGAGTTCGGTATTATTAAACGGAGGTGACGCCCCATTATCTTTCCGAGTTCAATGGGTAAAGACAATGACTTTATATCCATCATATCTTACTTAACAAAAATTATTTTCACGTGCAGACTGATGTATCTAAATACAGTTGTCAAATTTCTTGGTTTGTAACTCCAGTAGGCAATCACACTTTCCTACTCTGATCTGAAAGCGTTTGCCCGTCTGTTCTATAAATTTAGTTATTGCATCAATAGAGCCCACAGCCAGTCCATCCTCAACGTAAAACAGCAATTCTAGGTTTGGAACATTTTTTTTTTTTACCTTAATAGAACATACTTGGATCTGAACAGCTCTCACGTAAATCACATTCAGTTAGAAATTAAATTGCATTCAGTTAGAAACACAAGATATTCATACCAGCCTTTTGAGGACTGCTTTAAGCCATACAGGCTATTCAGTAACTTCTATACACATCCTGTACCATGATCAATCCCCCTCTGGTTGATACATGTAATTTCCTACTTCAAAATAACGTTGAGAAATTCGGTCCTTACATCAAAATGCATTATACACCAACAACGTCGAATTGGAACACTCGGTAGTGAACGCATCGTCTCAAATCCTACTACAGATCTAAACATGGCAACATAATCTACTCCAAAGCACAGAGTTTATCCTTTTGCCACCAGTCGAGTCTTATATGTTCATTATTTATGTATACCAAAAACCCACCGACTTTAGTCAGTTATATGTTTTAGTTCCATAAACTATGTCTAGCTGCCACGACAGCGTTCATTTCGTCCTCCATTACTTTCCGTCATTCTTCAGAATTTTCTGACGGGGAATGCGTCTTTATAATCCCTTGGTGTCTCACAAAGAAATTCATTCTTTGTTGGTGGGCTGAAACTTCACAGTAACATGATGACGTCGAGTTCGGCCGTTCGCCTATATTGTGGCTTCAGTTTTTTCATTTCTTACTTCCAAGTTGCTCTCAGCTTGTTCCTCAGTGTCATGCAAATTCTTGCTCACCCTTTCTTCACATACAGCTACATCTAGTTTCATACAATTCCATTAATCAACCACTTGAAGATTATGAAACTTGTAAAATCTTCCTTTGCATCTATATCTGACATATCAAGAACTCATTCAGTCTCTTGAATAAGTTGTTTCTCTAACATTACGCATGTGCTTGAACGTGACTTACGTTCAAAATCAGCTAATCACACAGTTTAAATACGGAACGTTTACAGTCATCGTAACCAACTAAATATCCTTCTGAAAATTTAACATCAAACTTCTTCCGATTTACGTGGAAATCTAAACATGGCCTTCCGTTCCAAATATCAGCACATTATCAAAATGATCTTCTTCTTTCAAAAATATCTCAATCAGAGTTTCACCTTTACTAGTGTGAGTCAAGGTTTATGTTTCAACTAAAATTACCTCAAGCCAAAATGTTTTTGGTAGGTATTTATCAGAGCAAAGCCAAAAAAGAGCCATGTCACTAAGGATCCTAGTTTCCCTTTCAGCAACTCGATTTTGCTGGGCAGTATATACTGCAGTAACTGAATTTTTCAATCAAATTAGGTCAGCTAACTTTATTAAGGAACAACTTGATAACGTCTGTACATAATTCTTTGAAAGTGAGTTCATCTTGAGCCTTTATCCACAAATATTACAAAAACCGACGTACGTATGCACTGCGTATGTATATTATTATTTCTTTGTTACTAATGCTATTCGCAACGCTTTTAGTAGGCACTATGCACTAATGCTGCTGAATGTATCTGCTAACGTATATCATTGTAAGATCCATATTTAAGGATAAATGGCGTCATAAACACTGAGATGCGTGAACAACTGTCGCATCATGCATGACGTTTTAAGTTATTTATTTTTCTACTAACGCCGGCAAAACTAAAGTTAAAAACCTCATAGAAAGCCCATAGGACGATTTCAAGCAAATTAAGTATGCCTATTAGTAACATTTGCAGTAAGAACCACTAGCTTCCTATAGGGGTGGAAATGATAACGTAGGATGAGAAGGGGCGACGAGGAGACGGACAGGGAAGGTAGAGATGGACACAGACTGTGCGATGGACAGAGGGGGCGGGGTAGATGGACAGAGAGATAAGGGAGGAGTAGATGAACACAGAGACGAGTTGGAGGTGAGGGACAGCGGGAGGAGCGGGAGGGGATGGACGCGAGTGAGGGGAGAGAGAGGTAGAAGAGGTGCACAGGGAGAGAACAGCTGTAGGAGATAGACACAGAGGGGAGAAAGGAGGAGATGGACTAAAATAAGATTGCAATAAATACACTCTAAGACAAGAAAACGACGCATCACGAAGGAATAATCCGAACTGGAGGCAAGTCATAGATGTGATGTACATGTACAGACAAGCAAATGATTACAATTTCGGAAAAATTTGATGGTTTATCGAAGAGAAAGAGCTTCACGAATTGAGCAAGTAAGTAACGCATTGGTCAACCTCTGCCCCTTATGCAAGTTGTTATTCGGCTTGGCATTGACTGATAGAGTTCTTGAATGTCTTTTCTGTCGAATTGACGCGTTAGATCGTCAAAATCATGAGCTGGATGGAGGGCCCTGCACGTAATGTTCTAAACTCATCAACTGGGGATAGATCTGGTTACCTTGCTGGCAAAGGTAGTGTTTGGCAAGAACGAAGACAAGTGATAGAAACACTCACCGAGTGTATTATCTTGCTGAAATGTAAAACAAGTACGGCTTGCCATGCAGAGCAACAAAACGGAGCGTAGAATACGTCAGCGCCCGCTGTCCTGTAAGGATGCTGCGGACGACAACAAAGGGAGTCTTACTACGAAAACAAATGGCATCCCGGGCTGTCACTCGTGGTTGTCGGGCCGTATGGGAGGCGACAGTCAGTCTGGTATCCCACCGCTTCACTGGTCATTGGGGCTCAGTTAATCAGAGACAAGGGTATCGTCAGGAGCGCCCCAGGGAAGTGCGACAGGAGCGCTGTTATATGTGTGTGTGTGTGTGTGTGTGTGTGTGTGTGTGTGTGTGTGTGTGTGATTTGGCCGACAGGTGAGCAGTAATCTGCGGTTATTTGCTGATGATGCTGTGGTGTATGGGAAGTTATTGGCGTTGAGTCACGATAGGAGGATACAAGATGACTAGTTGGTGTGATGAATGGCAGATGGCTCTAACTATAAAAAAATGTAAGTCAATGTGGATGAGTTCGAAAAATAAACCCATAATGTTTGAATACAGCATTAGCAGTGTGCTGCTTGACGCAGTCACGTCCATGAGGTATCTAGACGTAACGCTGAAAAGCAGTATGAAATGGAATGAGCAAGTAAGGATTGTAGTAGGGAAGGTGAATGGCCGACTTTGGTTTGTTGGGAGTTTGAAAAGCATGCTTCGCCTGTAAAGGAGATCGTATATAGGACACTAGTTGACACTCTGTTGAGTACTGTTCGATTGTTTAGGATCTACCAGGTTGGACTAAATGAAGACATCGAGGCAATTCAGAGGAAGGCTACTCGATTTGAAATCAGTAGGTTCAAACAACACGCAAACACAATGGAAATGCTTTGAGAATTGAAATGGGTATCACTGTAGGGAAGGTAGCTTTATTTTCTAGAAGCACTTTTGAGAAGATTTAGAGAAACGACGTTTGAGGTTGACTGCAGAACGATTCTACTGCTGCAGACGTACATTTCGCGTGACGACCATGAAGATAGGATTAGAGAGATTAGGGGGCGTACGGAGGCATGTAGACAGTCGTTTTTCTCTCGCTTTATTTGTGACTGGAACAGGAATGGAAATGACTAGTAGTGGTACAGAGTACCTCTGCCACCATACAGTGGCTTGCGGAGTCTGTACGTAGATGTAACTGTAGATGTAGAATTCGAAACGGCATTCATCACTGAAGACAATTCTACTACAGTCAATGAAACCCCAGTCCGAAAACGTCCGTGGAGACACATAAATGAACTACACTGTTCTAGAATCCTCGCATTAAACCGAAGTAGTCCATATGCCTTCCCTACAGCTGACCTTACACATTCATTTCCTTTTATCTCGATTTTGAACGTTACACCTAGGTATTTAATTAACATGACTGTGTTAAGCAGCAAACAACCAATAATATATTCCAACATTACAGCATTGTTCATCTTACTTACCAGCTCATCTATTCTTAAGCCAGGAGGAATGGGTTTTCAGTAATACGTGTACAATGATGTGACAGGGAGATTCATAACACTTGTTGAACGTTTTGGCAGATGGCTGCTAAACTCATTTAGCTGTTACATACTATTGATGACGACAAATATCATCCCTGCGACCTTAAATGGAAAAAATAATGCAAGAAGTCCTGTCAGGAGCCAGAACTTAGAAGAGAAGTGCTATTACTGAGAATTCCCGTGTTTCAGTCAAAAGCCAGTCATTGTGCATCCTAGGGTAGATTGACTGAAACGAGTTGGCCAGCAGCTCTTTTGGGTGTAGTGGCCTCGTCTAAGACCATAAAGGATTTCCACAGTTCGAAGTTAGTGACATACATTTCTTCATCTTGTGTGAAGAACTTCCAAAGATTCTCTGGGACATTTCTGTGCATGGCCATTCTTGGAGATCATTCATATGTGATTGGTCGTTAAAGGTCTTTATTGTACCTGGAGCTGGAGGTAAAGTTGATGGGAGAGACAGACATGCCGACATTTCACTCCAGAAACAGCATTCAGTCAACACTTATAACGCTCTGATGTTGTGGATACTTGTGACTTACACAGCTTTTGACTACTGTCCTCTTTTCTCTTTAGACAAATTTAAACGAAATTTGCAAGGAAAGGATCGTGTCTGCCTAGAGGTGTACATTTTTCAGTCTAGTGATCTGATTTAAGGGTCAACCGCCCTACAAGTCTAAGAGGGCGACAGCTGTATTGCCACTGCCACTATCTACTGCCAACTGCCACCACCCTCCCCCCCTCCCCGCCCACTCTACGGGAGTCTGACTCCTGCTGAAATGAGCCTGGAGGTGGCTCAGCAGTAGAAAGGCTGCACGTCCAGGGGAGAGTGCTTGATACTAGAAGTTGGTCTGGCAGCGGTGGGGGCCGTAACTCATGGTGGTTGTTTTCTGACCTATAGTGCTCTCATAACAGTGGCATGACAGCGTTATATGAATTTCCTCAGAATGCCTTTCACACTAAAGAATGCATCTACTAATTTTGAGTGAACTGGAACCAACTATGTGTTTGGTAACCTCGACAATATCGTAGTCTTCTTGTGGTCAGTAAATGAACATAGAATGATTGAGGAGAAATTGTAATGTTTAAAAAGTGCAAACCTGAGCTTGAAGCTAGAGAAGTGTTTTTTATGAAGTATCGGGTGCAAAACCTGGGCCACATTAGAAACTCTGCAGGCATGCAAAGTTTCATCTAAACTGAGTGCTGGAATGGTTTAGCAAACAGCTGTCCTCTGATATCTGATCATATAGAAATTATTAATTGTGAAACACCTGATGATTATTAGCCTCGAAGGGAAAGAAGTATTTCGAGCAGCAGAAATTCGCCACATCTGCAGGGAAGTCTTCAAGCAAACTGATGTGAAACGCAGAGGTCACTGTCATTTTACAGCAGATTTCGAGGAGCTACAAATGTTAGCTGTAATTTGAATTACAGACCCAATTTTATTGCGCCTGTTGTATTTCACATTCTGACAGTTTACAATGCTCATTTTCAAACTATTCAAACAAGTCAGCTAAGTGGAGGTGATAAAAAGTTTCATTGGGAAAGGATGTTGAGAGTGTGTAGGTGTAGCATTGGGGGTGTGTGATGGTAGAGACGCGGAAGAGCTCTAGTATAAACGGTAAGGTCACAGTTGTAGGTGAGAATGCTGCAGAATTTTTGACTTGTAATTATTGCTCGGGTTTTGGTAAGGTTGATTTTGAGGAGCCACTGGTCGCACCAGAAGGTGAACATTGAGATGAATCTGGAGGGATTGCTGGAACTTCCGGAGTGTAAGGGAGAAGGCTAGGAAGGTGGCGTCCCCGGCATACTGAAGGAGATGAACAGGATGAGGTGGCTTCAGCATTTCAGCAGTATGGAGGACGTAAAGGAGAGAACAGACGATAGATAATTGGGGTATATCAGCTATGGGGTAAAAGACACAGGATAGTTGATAGTGAGGCAAAATGGGCTGTTAGAGAGGGTGAGATAAGGGGAAGTTCACAGGTCTGGTGCTTAGAGAGGAGGCCAAAATGCTATACACAGTCATATGCTTTTTTGAGAACAAGGGAGGCAAAAATGGTGGATTTGCGGTTGTTGATTTGGTGTGATCAGAGATGAATTAGTTAGTGGACTTGATCATCAGAAGAGAAATGGAACAATAGCCACACTGATGGGCGGGAATGGATAGGTGTTGGTGTAGCTGATTATGGATGTGTCGGGGTAGGGTGGATTCAAATACCTTGCTAAACATAGAGGTGAAGCTTATGGGAGGGCAGGAGGAGGTGTCACGGGCCGATTTATTACATTCGAAGAAGTGGAAGATTCGAGATGTATTCCGTGGCTCTGGATAGAAACGTGTGTCAAGGATTGTATTGTAAAAGTAGCTAAGATTTCCAGGAAGCACAGGTGAACTTTCTTTCACGTGTCCGTAGGTTACGTAGTCATAACTGGAAGCAGTGTTCTCGTATTTTTCCGGAGTATCTGTCAAACGTCTTGTGTTGTTATTGGAATTTTGAGTTCTGTCTGTGGGATGTTGTCGAGCTACCGGAAGCTAGGAGTGAGAGGTGAGAGGGAAGGTGTCGTGTATTCTCCGCCCTGTGAATTTTCCGCCCTGTGAAATTTCCGCCCAGAACAGGTCAAGGAAGGGCACACTAATCACCTGGGAACGCGAGTTAGCACGCTCAAGCCGTACAGTACTACCCATACTATATGTTGCATGTAACAATTTCAGTGTTATTGGTTCTGATATGCCCAAGTGGAGTACAAAATAAGTAAATAAACAAGTAAATTGCGGGCAGGTTATCGAAGGGGCATTTGTTGGCTGGTTCAGTGCTGAAATTTGTTAAACTTATGTCAGAGAAGCACTCGACTCAAAGAACATAAAAGAAAGCAAAAAAATTTATAGTTTTAGAGTGCATTTGTAGAAGATCAAAAAATTGACGAGACCAACAAAAACTAATAACCTATTAAGGAGGTGGTTTTTGATAAAATTGAGGGACTTAAGCCGGCCGCGGTGGCCGTGCGGTTCTGGCGCTACGGTCCGTAACCGCGAGTCTGCTACGGTCGCAGGTTCGAATCCTGCCTCGGGCATGGGTGTGTGTGATGTCCTTAGGTTAGTTAGGTTTAAGTAGTTCTAAGTTCTAGGGGACTTATGACCTAAGATGTTGAGTCCCATAGTGCTCAGAGCCATTTGAACCATTTTTTGAGGGACTTAAAGAATACGTCGAAAATCTTGCACATAACTGTCATGCAAAAGAGGACAGTGTATTCGTTGACGAAAGAGCAAATGAAAAAGAATCCAATGAAAGTAGTAATAATATTTTCTTTCCTGACATCTGTCAGTGACGTTTGACTGTCTTGGAAATCTAACAGTTAAATCATCAAAATTGTGAGTGACAAAAAATTTAAAAACAACATTACTCATTCGTTTTTGTTTAACAGAAAATGAGACAAAAAAAGCGTTAACCAACAGTTAATGTCTGACTCCTTCTATATCAGCCACAGCGTGAGAATGTTTTTAGAATTTGGATGGCACTTTCAACTAAAAATCACAGTTTGTGCTACTCTTGTTGTAGTCGCTTTACCACAGGCACAAGTTTGAATAACGCATATAGATTTGTTAAAAGTTTTCAAGCTTGGTTAAATTTTTAAACCTTAAAAACCTTAGGAACAAGTCTATCTGTAAACAGAAATACCTTACCTAGACAGCACCTCAAACGGAAGAACGGTCCTAATAAATAAGTAAACGATTTTGTGAAGATGGTGATTGGTGAGGATGACAGAAGTCCGCGGTGGGTACCAAAATACGTAGCTAAACCACTGGGTATACGTCAGTCTGAAGCAGAACAAAATATTCGACGTGTCGGTAACAAAATATAAAATTAATGCAGTTCTGTGTGAGCTCGAAACTGATCACGGCAAATATCGCCAAGTCACTGAATAACGTAATATTTAAATAGCTCAGGAATCTCATCTTTGCGTCATTAGTACGCATCTTTCTAAAGTGAATGGGAACTCTCAGAAGGCGGGCTTACATTCCAAAGATATGCTTAATTTTAGCTCAGATCATTCATCATTACAACCTAGAGAAAATCAATTTTTCGTTTGGTGTTTCATGTCACATCCACAGTTGTAGTAATTAGAGATTTAGATTTCGCTCGGATTGTTGGTTATGGGAGAGTGGGGGGGGGGGGTGAGGAAGCTACCATGACCTCTTTCAGAGTCACCTTCACAGCATTTGCTTAAACAAGGGAAACCAAATACAGTAAACCATGGACGGACAGATGATTGAGCCCTGGTTAGCCACTGCACAGACAATAGATAGAACCAAATAAGATTTCAGAGAGACTAGAATATTTTAGTACATAAAGAAAATTCGTTTCTTTCACAGCACCAGGCATTAGTCATTGTCAATAGACACGTTTTCATAAATGTGCACTTATTAAATACACGGAGATATTAAGTGGCATTGTGTTCACACATGTGTAGTGTAGCTTAATTTTAACTATTAATTTGTAAACACTATCGAGGTATGGGACTAGTGGCGTCTTGGGTTTAGATACGTTAGAAATCACATACCTACACTTTTAAAAATAATCTGATTCCCATCGCACTTTATCGAGGCTTTAGACTGGCTAAATGGCTAAAGTAATTTTATTATCATTTAGGTGTGTTCAAAATCAGCTTATAAGCTTCGTCAATTTTTTTACCTTTTTTGGTTTTTTTGTATTTTTTAAGATTGCTATTTTCATTTCATATATTTTTTTTAAATTTGTATACATATTCTGATACAGTATTCAGTCTAGTTTCTGAAGGTAGGAGACAGCCTTCAAGCAAGCCGTTATCTCACCATCCTTCTCGTGCTTTTTCAATATTTTCTCCAGCCTTTCATCCCATTTCATGTACACTGTTTTCATTCTTTTACCTTCTATACTCAGCTCTGTTCTCATTAACGCGCACGCTGAACTTCCTGCATCTGTTTTCATGCAGGTAATTACGTCACTAATTTTAGGATTTGGTTTGGAAAGCATATTATTAATTTTGTTATGCCAGCCCTCTACGGAGTTAGTTGTTCGATGGGGCCATTTGTAACAGCTCCGCCGCCCGTAGTGGCCGAGCGGTTCTAGGCGCTACAGTCTGGAACCGCGGGACCGGTACGATCGCAGGTTCGAATCCTGCCTCGGGCATGGTTGTGTGTGATGTCCTTAGGTTAGTTAGGTTTAAGTTGTTCTAAGTTCTAGGGGACTGATGACCACAGCAGTTAAGTCCTATAATGCTCAGAGCCACTTGAACCACTTGTAGCAGCTCCGAAGGCTGATAGGGTTTTCTTCATTTTCCATCCATCTCTCCACAAAATTGTCGAAAAAATCAGAAAGCCTAGGAACATCCGGTGCCTGTGAATGTACCTCCAGCCAGCCATCACATACATTTTCAGGCCGTAGAAACGCCAGCGCAGCACACATGCGAATTTGTTGTCTCACTTCTTCATTTGCCTTATATTAGCGAGTGAGTCCTAGATCCTGTACTTTCCTTCAGGGTGGCTTTCTCATGTGAAAATAGCATCCATGCACTGTACAAGTTGGTAACATATGTTTAATTGCAAAAATAGTTGCTGACTCAAAATGTACAGTCACACTTGCAGGGTTCCATTCTGGAATATTTTCCAGCACATTTCTGAAAATTCGGATGTATGCCTCTTTTCTTTTATTAGGTAATAATACAAATGCAACTGGGTAGATATTAGTCTCATTTTTATTACTTCCAAAATCTGCATGAATTGTGTATACCTGTGAAAACTGTTTGCTACAGCACCTGAATGTACCATCCACAAAAAAGTCTCGTTTACTTCTTAGAGCCTCTCTCCCTGCTCTTCCACAAAAAACTATTATACTGTCTCCTGATGTATTGTCGCTTAACAGGAAACTGCTGCCATCATTCGTAATTAATAGCTCTGCTTTACGTTCAATCTCTTCTCTTATCTCTGGATCCCTCTCGCTTCATTGCGACTTTGGCCTTTGCTTGTATAACGTCCTCTTCGTTGTTCGCTGCTCTGGCATTTCTGTCACGAAACCGTACCCTCGACTATGCAAGCTACCTTGTTCCCTTGAATAGAGTTTGGAAATAGACTATTTTCCTCTCGTGCCCTCTTCTTTGCCTGGTTCAGAGTCCTCTGTACTTCCAACCTTGCGTCATACGGAGCTCCACATTGATTGATGCTCGTGCGAAAAGAGCACTGAAGAATTCTTGGTTTGAAGCTTTCCTCGGCAATGTTTCTCTTTCTGTTTTGAACAGCGCCAAATCACAGTCCCATGTTCCTTCGTTTTCTTCACTGTGTAAGAATAACCTTCATAGTGGCAACTAGGCATACCACGAACTGTCGTTGAAACTTCCATATCACATCTACTGAGATGGTAATATGCAAGTGGCACGATGTGAAGTCTACGAAAACTAGAGCGATACTAACAGGCAGGCGGGGCTGTGCGGGCGGAGTTCGGCCGAGCCTAGGGAACAGGTAGAGCAAGGTGATAGGACTGTCCGGCTGCAGGTAGGACGCAGGTACGAGGCGTAGAGTTCACAGATTTCTAGTGGGCAGAGAAATCATACATTCGGGAGGGAAGTATTGGTGCGCTCATGGACTGTCAGCAATATGGAGTAATCGAATTGTGCTCATCAGGGATAATGAAGATGTCAGAGAGATATGATGCGAAACAGTTGGCGTTGCTTAGATTGTTGGGTAGGCTATGATTATCACGCAGGAGCTGAGAGGAAGGAATAAGGTTGCTGCCAGTAAGACAGTGAAATACCTTCCAGTCCCCAGAAGAGTTCAAGGGCAATGGGACGTCGAAGTTCGTGCATGTTTGGCGTCAAACTTGGCATTTCTTCACGTTTAGTAGATTTATGATGTGTCCTTGTAGCTAGTGGTATGTAAGTGTCTCTCACTTATGGATCTGTAGGAAGGATCAGGAGGCCACAGGATTCATGGATGAGGAATAGAGCATATGGGGTAAGTGTGGGATAGTGTGGAAAGATGGGTTTCGCCGGTATGTGGTGTCTTGTGCTGTTTGACAAGGTTTGTTGGAGGAGGTAAGCAGCATGGTGGATGCCATTAGCATGCTGGAAGGATAACAGACGGATTTCTATCTGTGTAGCAATGGATTCTCTGTAGGCATCCCATCACATACCAATGTGAATAGCTCTGGATGTGTTTGGGAAAAGCAGGATGAGGGGGTGTATAGATAGGATGTTTTGTGCAGGAGCAGGTGAGTAGCATGGGTAAATCGTCACTTCCAATGGGGTCCAGGACTGCTGCAGTGATGTGCACAGGAAGGTTAGATGTGAGGATAACATCAGTAGTGGAATGCTTTCAGGGTGGGTATTCTGTCTGATATGGACTATAATACACTGAAGAGAGTCTGTAAATCGATGCCAACACTTGAGTTCAGCATGGGAGTGGCGATGGATGTTAAGGTCAGCAGCACTCATAAAGGACAGAAAATATGGGCTTTGCGGTCGAGGGAATCATATTAGTTGGTTGAATACGGATAGTAGCTCAAGTGAGAGTAATGACTTTGAGTAATCCAGCGGTGATGAGTTGCTCCATAAGAGCATTGTAGATGGATTGTGGCTGAACATGGATGTTTTGTGGTGGCCAACAGGGACTCCACCTCTAGGCAGGACAGTGGAGTATCTGTTCAGTCAAGGATGACTGGAGAAATTCAGATAGTATGATGGGCTTGGAGGGGGGTTTCACTCAGGACGAATGTGTCCATTCAGTGTTGCGATACAGTGTGCATGAAGAGTTTGTAACGTCCCCTCAGAAAAATTTTTGAATTACTGTGCTGATAAACCTCTTACATTATTTGATTTTCAAACAGCTGAGCAAAACTGAACGTACTCAGACGTTCACTAAAGTGACACACAATATTTTTAGCGCAGTAATCCCTGCAAAAGAATGGCCCTGACTAACAATAACCTATACCTTTCATGAATTCTTATCTCACAAAAATCTTCGTTACTCGAACTACTGCAATACAGCGAGCGCCAATACTGCCAGCTAAATAAAAGATTCTAACTACTGAAGGCACTAACTACCGATAGGCGTAGTTAGCAAATGAAAGATTTTGATAGAGAACAAACAATGTATTTACCTTAATAGTGTTCAAAAGTAATTTATATATATATATATATATATATATATATATATATATATATATATATATATATATATATATCAGTTCATGACATCCAGTCTTACAAATGTACTGTCTGTGTCCAGATCTCCGCTCTCAAAACTCCGCCATCTCACTCCCCACATCCACCACTGCTGGCGGCTCACCTCCAACTGCACAACACTACAATAGCAAACAACAATGCAAACCAGCCACAGACTGCACACAGCATAGCCAGCGATTTTCATACAGAGCGCTACATGGCGTTACCAACATAAAAACCTAAACAGCCTACTTACATAGGCCCCATGCTCCCCCAAAAAAATTTTACAAATTCTTTTCGGCAGTGGCCAATAAAGATTTCATAAAATTTTTCATAATTACAATAAAAAAGATATCAAATGCACACACTTATTGATACAATGTTGGTCAAAAGCTAAAATTTTCTCACAGTCCATAAAGACAGTCCTGATCATTCATCACAGTATTAATTACAATTTTATGCACAAAGTCTGAGCAGTAAAAGAAAACGCACACAGAAGTAGTGGATTTCCATGCAGTCTTGAAGAAGTAGTGTTGTCCTTCCAACGGAAAGACAGTGCTGACTCTTGACGTGCAGACAGGTAATGGGCCACAACAAAGCAAACCCACAGCAGAGTCAGTCGAAGTTCTGAAGAATATTGGTAGGTAGGTCATCACAGAGCAGACCCAATGTAGTCCTGGTAAAGATTATGGTATTGGTGGGCCACCAGAGGTGCAGACCCACTGCAGTCCTTGTATTGGTGGGCCATCACAGGTGCAGACCCACTGCAGTCCTTGTAGAGACGGTCAGCAGCCATCAGTTGCGACTGTGCAGATGCACAATCACCATCGAAGAGTCTTGTGGAGAATATAGCAAGTCCATAAACCACCACTTGTGCACTCACAAAGTTTTTGGAATTGTCCTTAGAACCAGCAATGCTGTTAACCAGTCCCTTGCTGAATTATCAACATACGTGCAAACACTAACTTTCCCAACTTCTCGTCTATTGTGCATATACTATGACCAACAGAAATGTGTGCAGTGGAATGTAACTGAATTTGAAGAACTGGTGTCTATACAATTATAAATTTACAACATAAGAATACAATTACAAAGGTAAAAAAATACATCATTAAAGAACATAACAATACAGATAACATTTGTAGTAATACGGGCTTACAAAAGAATAGAAATAAACATATACATCAGTGTTACAGGAATTATTACATAAGTAAATACATAAAAGGTCAGAATAACTTTTGAAACATCAACTTCACACATGAGCATTAAAACAAAACAAAAAAAATAATGTCTAAACATCTTTACAAAGTAAATAACACATTATTAGAAAAATTCTACAACATATATCTTATCAGATAAACACATAAAGACAGGAAGAACACAAATACACAAGGGTAGACAAACACATAGTGGGATAACACAAAAGGAAAAGACAGGGTTTGTTTTACTGCAGTATTTTCCAAACAAAACTTCTCCCTTCATTCATCATTATTCCCAAAAAGTCTTATCTATACCTCTTGTCCCTAAACCCTACTGTTTTGTTCATATCCTCATTAAAAATTCTTTTTTTGGCCAAGCCATTTTCTTATAGCTTCTCAATGCATTTCTTCCAATTCATCACAACTCGTTCTCTTATATAGCCTACCCCCTCTTAAGCTAACTTAAAACTACTTAGCTCAGATGCTAAACAAAGGGACGAGGCAATGGAGCAGCACAAAACAATTAACACAAACATCAATGACAAAAAATGCAAATTGGCAAAGCAAGCAGCAATAAATATAAATTAGTAAAGCAAATGCTACATTATCACCAATATGAGCCAATGTGCAGCAAAAAGAAAAATAAGTCAGTAGTAAAACTGGCTTAATACAATGTAAAATTCAGTAGAACTATACCTGGCAAACAACAGCAGCAAATGCTATAACTAAACATGACAAAACTCAAGGAGAAAAAATATTACAGTAAAAATCGGAAATGTCTAATAACTATGTCACGTCTTAACACTAGAGTGATGCATCACTTTGACTTACTCTATGAAACTAGTTACCCAGTCATTGACAAAAATTATGTATGCAATTCCTGTGAAGGGAAATGTCTTTTTGTGCTCCCTCATTTTTTGTAAGTAGATCATAAAATTATTATTTACTGGATCTGTAGACCGTCAGTGAGAGAGCACTTCGATTTCCTGCTGCTAATAAGGCGAGTACACCGTTCGCTTGTTACACATTTTTGCGAGCTTCAAACAGGTACAACTTATTTTCAGTTATCTGGGTAGTTACTATTTTATTTTTGTAATTTCTTGCGTGTTTGAGTGCCTACTAGACACAACCGTTTATTTTAATAACAGTGTAGTGTACAGTATCGCCGTTGCTATCGACCCTCGTATCGTACAGGCGTTTGTTTGTTTGGTTAGAACAGCTCAGTGTCGATTAGACCGTCAGTGAGAGAGCACTTCGATTTCCTGCTGCTAATAAGGCGAGTACACCGTTCGCTTGTAGGGTAAAGATAGTCATGTGTAGGGACTGTGGTTGTTGTGAGCGGACGCAAGGAGAATTGGCCACTCTTCGGGGGCAGGTGGAGGCTTTGTCTGTTAGGCTCATCGAGCTCGAGGCGCAGGCGTCGGCTCGTAGTGGCGTCGGGGCAACTGTGGTGAGACCTATGCCTACTTCGGTGGCCTTGGAATCGCATGGAACCCCTGATGTCGCTGCGTCTTCCGGCAGTGAGCATCTTACCGGTCAGCCATCACTCCAGGGTGAATGGCGGACAGTGGTGGGCTCGCGCGTGCCTGGCCGAAAGGCGAAGGTGGGATCTGGCCGCGTGGCAGCTGCCTTACCCCTTTCCAACAGGTACGGGGTGCTTCCTAGTGGTGATGACATCGTTTCCGAGCCACCACAGGATGCCTCGCCTGTTGGGCCAGTGGCCGATTCTCCGGCAAGGTCCCGACAGTCACAGAGGGCGGGCCTATTAGTTATAGGGAGCTCCAACGTTAGGCGGGTTATGGAGCCCCTTAGGAAAATAGCGGGTAGGTCGGGGAAGAATGCCAGTGTGCACTCGGTGTGCTTGCCGGGGGGTCTCGTCCGTAATGTGGAGGAGGCCCTTCCGGCAGCTATTGAACGCACTGGGTGTGACCGGCTGCAGATAGTAGCACATGTCGGAACGAATGACGCCTGCCGCTTGGGTTCTGAGGCCATCCTTGGTTCCTTCCGGCGGCTGGCTGATTTGGTGAAGACAACCAGCATCGCACGCGGAGTGCAAGCTGAGCTTAATATCTGCAGCATAGTGCCCAGAGTCGATCGCGGTCCTCTGGTTTGGAGCCGTGTGGAGGGTCTAAACCAGAGGCTCAGACGACTCTGCGACTATAATGGTTGCAAATTCATCGACCTCCGTTATTGGGTGGAGAACTGTAGGGCCCCCCCTAGACAGGTCAGGCGTGCACTACACACCGGAAGCAGCTACTAGGGTAGCAGAGTACGTGTGGCGTGCACACGGGGGTTTTTTAGGTTAGAGGGACCCCCCCTTGGGCGAAACGATAAAATACCTGACGGCTTACCAGAGAGGACATTATCATCGTTGATAAAGAACGTCCGTCCTCAGAGACCAAAAACAGGAAAAGTCAACGTAATATTGGTAAACTGCAGGAGTATCCAGGGCAAGGTTCCTGAATTAGTATCTCTTATTGAAGGAAATAGTGCGCATATAGTATTAGGAACGGAAAGTTGGTTAAAACCGGAAGTGAACAGTAACGAAATCCTAGACACAGAATGGAATATATACCGCAAGGATAGGATAAACGCCAATGGTGGAGGAGTATTTATAGCAGTAAAGAATTCAATAATATCCAGTGAAGTTATTAGCGAATGCGAATGTGAAATAATCTGGGTTAAGTTAAGTATCAAAGGTGGGTCAGATATGATAGTCGGATGCTTCTATAGACCACCTGCATCAGCAACCGTAGTAGTTGAGCGCCTCAGAGAGAACCTGCAGAACGTCGTGAAGAAGTTTCGTGATCATACTATTGTAATAGGGGGAGACTTCGATCTACCAGGTATAGAATGGGATAGTCACACAATCAGAACTGGAGCCAGGGACAGAGACTCTTGTGACATTATCCTGACTGCCTTGTCCGAGAATTACTTCGAGCAGATAGTTAGAGAACCAACTCGTGAAGCTAACGTTTTAGACCTCATAGCAACAAATAGACCGGAAATTTTCGACTCCGTGAATGTAGAAGAGGGTATCAGTGATCATAAGTCAGTGGATGCATCAATGACTACAAGTGTAATAAGAAATGCCAAGAAAGGAAGGAAAATATATTTGCTTAACAAGAGTGATAGGGCACAAATCGCAGAATATCTGAGTGACCACCATCAAACGTTCATTTCTGAGGAAGAGGATGTGGAACAAAAATGGAAAAAATTCAGAAACATCGTCCAGTACGCCTTAGATAAGTTCGTACCGACTAAGGTCCAAAGCGAGGGGAAAGATCCACCGTGGTATAACAATCATGTACGAAAGGTACTACGGAAACAAAGAAAGCTTCATCATAGGTTTAAGAGTAGTCGAATCATAGCTGATAAGGAAAAGCTGAACGAAGCGAAAAAGAGCGTAAAGAGAGCAATGAGAGAAGCATTCAACGAATTCGAACATAAAACATTGCCAAACAATCTAAACAAGAACCCTAAAAAGTTTTGGTCATATGTAAAATCGGTAAGCGGATCTAAATCCCCTATTCAGTCACTCGTTGACCACGATGGCACCGAAACAGAGGACGACCGAAGAAAGGCAGAAATACTGAATTCAGTGTTCCGAAACTGTTTCACTGCGGAAAATCGTAACACGGTCCCTGACTTCAGCCGTCGCACGGACGCCAAAATGGAAAATATTGAAATAAACGATATCGGAATTGAAAAACAACTGCTATCACTTAGTAGCGGAAAAGCATCCGGACCAGACGAGATACCCTTAAGATTCTACAGTGATTATGCTAAAGAACTTGCCCCCTTTCTATCAGCAATTTATCGTAGATCGCTGGAACAACGTAAAGTACCTAGCGACTGGAAGAAAGCGCAGGTCGTTCCCATTTTCAAGAAGGGTCATAAATCAGATGCGAATAATTATAGGCCTATTTCGCTTACGTCAATCTGTTGTAGAATAATGGAACATGTTTTGTGTTCTCGTATTATGACGTTCTTAGATAATACAAATCTCCTTCATCATAACCAACATGGATTCCGCAAACAGAGATCATGTGAAACTCAGCTCGCCCTATTTGCCCAAGAAATTCACAGTGCCGTAGGCACTGGCGAGCAGATTGATGCCGTATTTCTGGACTTCAGGAAGGCATTTGATACGGTTCCGCACTTACGTTTAGTGAAAAAAATACGAGCTTATGGAATATCGGACCAGGTTTGTGATTGGATTCAGGATTTCCTAGAAGATAGAACACAACATGTCATTCTTAACGGTTCAAAATCTGCAGATGTAGAGGTAATTTCGGGAGTACCGCAGGGAAGCGTGATAGGACCTTTATTGTTTACAATATACATAAATGACTTAGTTGACAACATCGGTAGCTCCGTGAGGCTATTTGCAGATGACACGGTTGTCTACAAGAAAGTAGCAACATCAGAAGACTCGTACGTACTCCAGGAGGACCTGCAGAGGATTAATGCATGGTGCGACAGCTGGCAGCTTTCCCTAAACGTAGATAAATGTAATATAATGCGCATACATAGGGGCAGAAATCCATTCCAGTACGACTATGCCATAGGTGGTAAATCATTGGAAGCGGTAACGACCGTAAAATACTTAGGAGTTACTATCCGGAGCGATCTGAAGTGGAATGATCACATAAAACAAATAGTGGGAAAAGCAGGCGCCAGGTTGAGATTCATAGGAAGAATTCTAAGAAAATGTGACTCATCGACGAAAGAAGTAGCTTACAAAACGCTTGTTCGTCCGATTCTTGAGTATTGCTCATCAGTATGGGACCCTTACCAGGTTGGATTAATAGAAGAGATAGACATGATCCAGCGAAAAGCAGCGCGATTCGTCATGGGGACATTTAGTCAGCGCGAGAGCGTTACGGAGATGCTGAACAAGCTCCAGTAGCGGACACTTCAAGAAAGGCGTTACGCAATACGGAGAGGTTTATTATCGAAATTACGAGAGAGCACATTCCGGGAAGAGATGGGCAACATATTACTACCGCCCACATATATCTCGCGTAATGATCACAACGAAAAGATCCGAGAAATTAGAGCAAATACGGAGACTTACAAGCAGTCGTTCTTCCCACGCACAATTCGTGAATGGAACAGGGAAGGGGGGATCAGATAGTGGTACAATAAGTACCCTCCGCCACACACCGTAAGGTGGCTCGCGGAGTATAGATGTAGATGTAGATGTAGATGTAGGCATAAAATATCTATATTAGTACATCTATTAAATTTTATTTTAACCAATGCTGCAGCACAGCTAGAAACTAGATATTAAACAAAAAGAAAACAGATGTAAAATGTTTCTCATCATTTCATTAGGCATTTTGGTAAATGTCATCAATTAAGAGCTATACAGTGTAATCATATGTTTTCAAGTTTGAGCGTGTCGTATTTGCGATGCTTTCTACAAAGAAATGTCAATAGCGAGGATAATGGCCTCTTTTTTTTTCACCTAATGGCTTTCTTTTTTCAGACGATTATCTCTCAGCTGGGGGCCCAAAACGCATTATGTCAAGGTCACTTACCTTTCTTAACGAAATATTTACGACAGCAGTTTCCGCTGCATTGACAGTCTCATATAAAAATTTCACAGGTCAAGAATTTGCGTTACAAATGTGTAGAAACAAAATTCTGTAAATATAACAGTGTCCAAAATATTTTCGCCGGCATTGTGATACATTCACGCTTACACACACATTTCATAACTCTTAAAGTACGATTCTCGGTTTCCAACATCCTTTTTCACAAACCAGAGTCCCTAACCACTGCTCATTATTCCTACTTTATTACACATATACATATTCGTAGACACTTCTTCAATATTTCATCATAATATATAGCATCATCTCATTGATCATAAACATACCTCAGCAGCATAATACACGTCATCGTAATAATAACACCATATCCGATCAATCACATCTCAAAATCGTCGCAGCTTCTTTCAATAATTTCAAGACCGAAGAAAAATTCTTTGCTCATTTCAATAGTGTCATCTACCTCAAACGTACTTTAAAAATCGTGATCGCATACCAAATACACCATTCAAAGCTCTCATAGTATCACAACGGTTGTGAAAAAAACATGAACAGTCCACAAAGTACAAACAAAATACAATTTCATATGTGTGAAGTTATCCAACTGTTTAATTGCGTAAACATCTGTCACTGACGTAGTAAAAAAATGTTTGTTTCTCTGTTAAATAATCAGATAGCTGTGTAATTCTGTGTAAGAGAAATATGGGACCCGTGAGTAAAGTTGTACAAGCAAATACCATATTAGCTAGGGCTCCTTGTGCTTGCTACACACATGGTACAGAAAGTAAGCGTGTACCCCCCTGAGGATTAATGTAATTATACCCTCAAGTGTTAAAAATTACAGCAATGGAATGAAATGTATCACGGAAAACCTTTGTATCTTTGTAATTCAAAAATCTTTAAAAATTAATGTTTTAAGTACAAATTTAATCACTCAAACACGTGTACTGTAGCATTGGTAAAAAATGTGCGAAGTGTCGTAATTATTGTCGTCCGTAAGCAAAGTTCTGTGGAAGTCAATGTACTTACCTCGTAATAAACAAAAGCGAAATGCTATCCGTATAGATATCGTAGTTATTACGCTTATTGCCGTGATGAAGTAATACTGTACTGTAACGTATTGTAGTGCTACAGAAAAGGCTGTCTCATTGTAGCTATACCACAAAAGTTACTACTAAAACATGTTTTCCTTTGCAGAAGAATTCAGAAAAACTGTGCAGATATATAACAGATACAGCACAAAAGCAACAATGTAAATTGTGTCACACATTAGTAGCGTCGTGATATAATCGTGTATCTGTCAAGAATGTCTTTTCAAGTAAACCAAAATGTTGCATTAAAATCTGATTAGCAGTATATGTTCTAAGTATGTAAGCCTTATAGTCATTACATAATTGTGCAACTAACAAGTAAGAATGTACACACACAGTAACACTGTGTCCTCTGTTCACTATAACAATGCATTTGTAATTACTTGTCTAAATAAGTTCCCTAGGTACTTGAATGAATAGTTAATTTTAAAACATTGCTGCATGTTAACAGTTTCTCAGTGTGACGCATTGTACTAGTAGCGTGAAGTGAAAACTTTTATAGCAAAGACTGAGTTAAAAAGCAGATTATCTCTCAAGAAACTGTTTTACATGTGAAATGTGGTTCAATCCTTTACCCTTTCTAGTCTGCAGAGTTTCAACTTCAAAGTAATTATCATGTTGTATACGTCGGTAAGGAATGCTAAAATTTTTCTCAAGGTTAGCGTCCATGTTATTTTTCTCTGAGCCAGCCGGCGCACGTGGCTGCCTGCGGTGCGAATCATTGTCTGTCTCTTTGTTGGTGTACATCGTTATTGAGATTTGGAGTTCTACAAATTCACCTAGTCGAGAGGGCCCTGCCCTGTTTGAATCCCGCCAGTTCTGATGGAATTCAGGTCTGTCGTTTTGTCGGTAGTTTACACAGTTTCTTGTTTGTCGGTCATGTGGTGGAGAATTTCTCCCGGAATCGTAACTGCGCGGTGGACCGTTGCGTCTGAAGTTATTCTGTCTCCCTTGATAATAATTATATTGGTTCCCATATTGTCTGTTTCTCTCATTGTCTCTGTGATAGCCATTACCGTGGAGAGGTGATCTTTCCCTGTAATTATTACTACTCTGCCAACGGTTGTCATACGGGTGGTGTCTGTTTTGGTCACGATTTACGTTGTAAGAATAGCCTTGTCGTGTATTATTTCTTTGATCGCGGAAATGTGACGGATGTGACATGTAATTGTTGTGTTCCTGTTTTCGCGTTCCGCGATTGTCTGTGTCAATTTCTAATTCTTGTAAGAGTCCCAGAAAAGCTTCAGTGTCGCCTTTGGAACGTCCTGCAAAAATAATATGTCGTAAATGTTAAGGCAATTTGATTAAGCAAATGCAGATGAGTTCTGAGAGGCTGTACGGGTTTGAAAGATACTGATTCTTATGTAACACGTCTTCGAAATATTTTACAAGACTAGAAAATTCCGATTTTTCGAAATGTTCCATCATTATGATGCTATGTTTTACTCGGTCTCGTGTAGCTTGAGACCAATATGCTGAGAGGAAGGCATGATAAAATTCTCCTTCACTGTGACAATCGTGAATGACCAATGGCATTCTTGCAGCTGGTTCATTCTCTAAGTAGCCACACATACATTCTAACATGTGCTCCAATGACCAGTTGGGAGGAAAACAATGAGAGAATTGATGGAGCCATGCTTGTGAATGGATGTCGTTGCCAGAATTCTTAAATGTTTTGAATTTACGTGTAGTAATGAACAGCTTATAGTCAAAGTCATCGTGTCGGCGAGTAGCATATCGGTCATTGTTACTTCGTTTCGGCGGTTCCATCTCAAAATTCGGTGTACCTTGCCAATTACTTTCATAATTTCCGAAGTGCCCTGTTTTATTATTTTGTGGCTGTTCCGTATTTCTGTCCCTCTTCCCGTATTGGAGCGTGAATGTCCTCTGAAATATGTAATTCTTGTATTACCTGTGTCAACTGATCTTGTACTTCCCGAATTTCTCTTTTGTACTGTGTATTGATTTGATTTTGATGTTGTTTGAATTTTCTAATTTGTTCGTACTCTTCTGTGTTAGTGAAGGCTACGGGTCTTATGTCATTCACATCATCATCTACCTTTGTAGATAAGTTAGTGAACTGATCCGAAAGTTCGGCTACTTTCTCCGATAGTGAACTGATTTCCTCAGTGTGTTTTTCTGAACCAAGTTTCAGAGTGTCCATTTGTGTTGAAATCGTCTCTACTGTGTCCTTTACGTTTTCCTGAGTTTTTGCAAGTTGTGTAACCAAATCAGTAGATGCAACTGAGTCAATTTTAGCTTGCAAGGTGTCGTGATTTTCATGAACAATAGTTTGCAGTTCCTTTATGGTTGCTTCGTGATTCTGTAATGCATTTTCATGACGCGAAAGAATAGGTTGGAAATGCTCACAAATTTGTGTTTTTACGTCATTACAGACTTTTTGACATTTCGATTCGATTTTAAGTAACTCAGCAGTTAAACCTTCACGTGTTTGTTTAAGCGTGGTGTCTAACTTTTGAAGTTGTTGTTGCGACTGTTTTTGATTTTGTTCCATTGCGTCTAACTGTTGCTGTGTTTGTCTCTGGTGTTGTTCCATTGTGTCTAACTTTTGAAGATTTTGTTCCATTGTGTCTAACTTTTGAAGATTTTGTTCCATTGCGTCTAACTGTTGCTGTGTTTTTCTCTGATTTTGTTTCATTTGTTGCATTAATTGCAATAATAATTATTAGTGTCTGGAATCTGTTCCTCTATGCTTTTCGGCAGTTCATTTTCACCGGCAACATTCACATTTTGACAAGCAGAAAATGTGTTTTGACTTATTTGAGAACACGGTGAGGACCCAAAACCTGAATCTACAGTATTTGCGAGATTGTGTCCTGACATTTTGGATTCCTGAGGCGAGCTGTTGCTGACCGATCGATCGATAATGCTTCCCTGTTCACTAATTGTTTCACTGTCTACACCATTATTTGGAGCCCGCTCCATTTCCCTATGCACAATTACCAAATTACTAGTTTGAACATTAGTTAATTCATTACACAGTGGCGCTAACACACTGCTTTCGTCTTCACTGTTATTTCTCAGTTTACTTTGGAGCCTAGTATTACGTTTTTCACACGCCATTACTGTCACAATATTTCACACAACACAGAAAAGCACAATGTGAAGAGCAAAATAAGAAAACACATTAACATAGCATTGAAAATAATATCTCCTTAATTGCAAGCGCAGCTGCGAAATACTTGGCGCTAATCTACATGCATGCCACAACTGTTTTACTGTACAACAATGAAAAACTACAACTACAAAGGAAATTCTCTATATAATTACGCGCTAGCAATAAACAATAGCTACACTAACTACACAAACTACAAGAAAAAATCCGAAGATTCCAGTGAGTATCTTCGGCTGAGGGTCGACATATGTAACGTCCCCTCAGAAAAATTAACTAATTATTGTGCTGATAAACCTCTTACATTATTTGATTTTCAAACAGCTGAGCAAACCTGATCGTACTCAGACATTCACTAAAGTGACACACAATATTTTTAGTGCAATCAATCTGACTTTCAGTAATCCCTACAAAAGAATGGCCCTGACTAACAATAACCTATACCTTTCATGAATTATTACCTCACAAAAATCTTCGTTACTCGAACTACTGCAATACAGCGAGCGCCAATGCTGCCAGCTAAATAAAAGATTCTAACTACTGAAGGCACTAACTATTGATAGGCGTAGTTAGCAAATGAAAGATTTTGATAGAGAACAATGTATTTACCTTAATAGTGTTCAAAAGTCATTATATATATATATATATATATATATATATATATATATATATATATATATCAGTTCATGACATCCAGTCTTACAAATGTACTGTCTCTGTCCAGATCATCCGCTCTGAAAACTCCGCCATCTCACTCCCCACATCCACCACTGCTGGCGGCTCACCTCCAACTGCACAACGCTATGCGCTGTTAACATCCAGCTGCCCAACACTACAATAGCAAACAACAATGCAAACCAGCCACAGACTGCACACAGCATAGCCAGTGATTTTCATACAGAGCGCTACGTGGCGTTACCAACATAAAAACCTAAACAGCCTACTTACAAGTTGTTTCCTGGCCGTTTTTTTCTTTTTTTCCAGTCTTGTTACATAACATTTGCAATATAGGTCCTCACTGATTTCTGGATGTGCTGAAGTCACTGTTTTCCTTTACAGTTTTTACATCTACAGCTCCCTGTAGTAGGTTAAAACTATTCGTTGGTGTGTTAACAGATGTCCTATCACCCTGTCCTTTCTTCTTGTCAGTGTTTTACATGTGTTCTTTTCCTCGCCGATTCTGTGGAAAACCTTCTCATTCCTTACCTTATCAGTCCACCTAATTTTCTTCTTCTCTAGCACCACATCTCAAATGGTTCGATTCTCTTTTATTGTGGTTTTCCCGCAGTCCATGTTTCACTACCATACAATGCTGTGCTCCAAATGCATATTCTCAAAATTTTCTTCCTCAGATTAAGGCTTAAGTTTGACACTATTAGACTCCCCTTGGCCGGGAATGCCCTCTTTGCCAGTCCTAGCTTTTTATGTACTCCTCGCTCCGTCCGTCGTCGGTTGTTTTGCTGCCTTGGTAGCAGAATTCCTTAACTTTATCTTCTAAGCCATCATCAGTCCTGATGTTAAATTTCTCCCTATTCATATTTCTGCAACTTCTCAGTACTTTCGTTCTTCTTCGATTTACTCTCAGTGCATATCCTGTACCCATAAAACTATTCATTCCAATTAACACATACTGTAATTCATCTTCACTTTCACTGAGGATAGCAGCGTCATCAGCGAATTTCATCATTGATATCCTTTCACTTTAAATTTTAATTCCAATCTTGAACCTTTTTTATATTTCCGTCGTTGCGTCTTCGATGTAGAGATTAAACAGTATGGGCGAAAGACTACGTCCGAGTCTTACACCCTCCTTCGTCCAAGCACTTCGTTGTTGGTCTTCCAATCTTATTGTTCCCTCTTGGTTTTTGTACATATTTTACATTACCCGTCTTTCTCTATAGCATATCCCAATTTTTCTCAGAATTTAGATCTTTCACAATTTGACATTGCCGAACGCTTTTTCCAAGTCGACAAATCCTACGAAGGTTACTTGATTTTTCTTTAGTCTCGCTTACATTATAAACCACAACGTCATAACTGCCTTTCTGGTGCCTTTACCTTTCCTAAACCCAAACTGCTCGTAATTTGACACATCCTTACATTTCTTTTCAATGCTTTTGTATATTGTTGATACGCAAGCTGTTAAGATGATTGTGTGATAATTCTCACACTTGTCGGCTCTTCCGATCTTCGGAATTGTGTGGATGCTGTTTCTCCGAAAGTCAGATGCTATGTCGCCAGACTCGTACATCTGCACACCAACGTGAATAGTCTTTTTGTTGCTACTTCCTCTACTGATTTTAGAAATTCTGAATTTTATCCCTTCTGCCTTATTTGATCTTAAGTCTGTTAGAGATCTTTTAAATTCTGATTCTAGTATTGGATCCCCTGTCTCTTCTATATCGACTGCTGTTCCTTCTTCTATCACATCATCAGACAAGTCTTCCCCCTCATAGAGGCCTACAGTGTACTCTTTTCACCCATCCACTCTCTCCTCTGCATTTAACGGCAGAATTCCCATCGCACTCTTAATGTTGCCACCCCTTACTTTTAATTTCACTGAAGATTCTTTTGACTTTCGTACATGATGAGCTAGTCCTTCCGACAATCATTTCTTTTTCGAATTTTTCACATTTTTCAGGCAGTCATTTTGTCTTAGATTTCCTGCACTTCCTATTTATTTCATTCCTAATTACTTGTATTTCTGTATTCCTGAATTTCCCTGAACATTTTTGTGCTTCCTTCTGTCATCGATCAGCTGAAGTACTTCCCATCTTACCCATGGTTTCTTGGCACTTAGCTTCTTTATACCTATGTTTCTATTTCCAGCTACTGTGATTGCCCTTTCTAGAGATATCCATTCCTTTTAAACTGAACCGTCTGCTGAGCTATTCCTTACTGCAGAACCTATAGCCTTAGACAACTTCAACTATACCTCTTTATTCCTTAGTTTTTCCGTACCACACTTCTTTCCGCTACTCCATCACATGTAAATTGTGACCTGGCTCCATATCTGCTTCTGGAAATCCAACGTCTGATTTCGAAACCTCTATCTGACCATGATGTAATCTAACTGAAATCTTCTCGTATCTCCCCGCCTTTTCCAAGTATGCCTCCTCGCCTTGTGATTCTTGAACAGAGTATTCGAAAATACTAGCTGAAATTTGTTACAGAACTCAATTAGTCTTTCCCTTCTTCCATTCCTACCACCAAGCCCAAATTGTCATGTAACCCTTTCTTCTGGTCCTTCCCGTACAACCGCTTTCCAGTCCACCATGGGTTTTCATCTCCCTTCAATATTGAAATACCTCTGTCTCTTTATCTTTAGTTTGTGATGTCGGCTTCGGCTTCTATACCTGTACTATCGTTGTCGGTGTTGGTTTGCTGTCGGTTCTGATGAGAACAACTCTATCTCTGAACTGTTCACATTAGCTTACTTTCTGCCCCACCTTTCTATTCGTAACGATTCCTACTTCTATTATACCATTTTCTGCTGCTGTTGATATTACACTGCTTGAGAAAACGATGAGATTTACAATGAGGGAATGGGAGAGGGAGTTTATACACAGTGGTCAGGTGGTCGTTACAGATGAGGCATCTTTCACAGCAGTGATTTTGAGATCGGGATTTAGACGGTTCGATGTTGTGTTTTTGTTTGTGAATCACAACTCCATTGTTAAGAAGGTTATCGATTTTTTATGGGATTTCGGTTGAAATACCCACTTGGAAAGTTGTGCTGGATTCATCAAAAATGCAGAGTACCGCCCAAACTTTTAGGTCAGTGTGGGAGTTGACCTCGGACTCACCCTCCTCTGTCATGATGTCTCGGTCAACCTCTTTGATAACAGCAATGAGGGTTGGGGGTGGCGAGGAGGTTGCGGTTCCTGGGTTCAGGTGGTTGTGGGAAAGGGTCTGAGGTTTGCATAGAGTCCAAATGTGACCTGAGGAAACTTCTGGAGAACTTTGGTGTAGAAGTCTGGATCAGGTTGTTTGATTACAACAGAATCTTTTCTGCAGATAATCTGAATGATGCGTAAGGGAGAGGTGGATTTTTGGATTTAGAGAAGGAGGGTTTTGGACTTGAGGAATTAGGGATATGGACAGGAGAGAAAGAAGGTGTGAAGGTCTGTATAGGCGGTTTCAGATGGGATAGTCTGACAGTCCATGAAGTCTGGATTTTGTTCTGGGTTTTGTTTTGCGTCAGGGATGGAAGTAGTGTCAGTGCTGAGGCGTTCTGATATCTTCCTGAGAGCTGTCGACAATGAGATAGTGGTGGACAAACCTGGGAGTAACAGGTGATGGGGTGTTTGGAGCTGGAGTTGGACGAAACGGGATCTGCTGTCCAGATAACTGTGGGATCAGTGGAGATGGCACATATGGATCGACATATGATGACAATTCAAGTATTTCTCTCGATGATATTGGTCTTTGTGCTGGAGGTGCTGAATTCGAAGGAGATGACGCTGAGGGTAGAATGCTGAAGATCTCTGTGTGATGACTATAGGCTACTGGTAGGGACAGGTATACACAATGGTGGAGATAGGAGAAGATGTGGTGACGTGGAGACATGAGGATATGATCACCAGAAAACAAGCAGGGAAGTTACTAGTGGGTGGGTGCGTTGTTGGATGGATGGATGGGTGGATGGATGGATCGATGGGTGGGGCATCCATCACATTTGAGAAAGAAACACGTTCTTACTAATTTAGAAGTCAAATCACAGCCATCAAATAATGCTGCAAGTACAGGTGTCAAAAAGAACTACATGTTACGAGAGTAGCGGCGTGTAACCTAGTTGTGCTCAATATTTCGAGACGAGAAAAATTTGCCATCAACAACAGCGTAGCGCAACATCCCCTAGTGGACGGATGCAGTAACCTGCTACCGGATGCGGACCGAAGGGAAATGACATGAGAGCATGCTTTCTGCTCATACACTCATAAAGAAGGCATGCGTCACGTGACTGGAAAGCATCGTGCACCAACAGACGTTCGTAGCTGCGCCAGGATGACACCACTACAGTCGCCGTTCCAGACTACGCCCTGTTAGGTGTTTAACACTCACTATAGGAATGCCGGAAATTACTTTAATCTTGAATATTCCTCTCCATTAGGTACAACATGTTATTTGCTAGGAACTCGAGACAATTGAGAGGCGTGCAGTCGTTATCTTCGTGAAATATTGTCGATAAAGGTTAGAGAATCGAGATTTAACACAAACGTCAGAACGATCCACTGTCACGAAAGTACATCTCATGTAAGGACTGTAAAAGCAAGAAAAATCAGGTCTCATACGAAAAAACGTTGTCGTTTCACCTTATTCCATATGCAAGAAATTGGAAATTTGTGGTAAGTTCCTATGGGATCAAACTGCTGAGGTCATCGGTCACTAGGCTTACACACTACTTAAACTAACTAACGCTAAGGACAACACACATATCCATGCCAGAGGGAGGGCTCGAACCTCCGACGGGGAGAGCCGCGCGAACCGTGGCAAGTCGCCTCTTTTTCTTTTTTTTTTGCCTTTTTCTCTTTCTTTTGTTTCTTCGTTTTCCTTTTTTTCTTTTCTTTTTTAAATTTTATTTTTTGTCTATTTTGACCTTTTTTAATGTAGTGTTTAGACCTCTTCCACTGCAGGTGTTGGCCCCTATCACCCTTACTGCCCCCAAAAACCTATCCAACCTAAAAACAAAGCTAGTGCCACCGCCACTATTACCCTAAAGCTAAATAGGACGGTTGTCCGACACCACTTCAGGTTCCACCCATGAACAAAAATTTGATACGCCTCTGAATATTTTAATTGAAAAAAAGAAAAGGATAAAGGATGTGTACAATACTTTATTTATTTTACTTGTTGTTCATTTTGTTCTTATGTTTTTATTTGTAATTTTTTTTTGTTCTACTTTTTTTTCGGGGGTGTCCACAGCAACCAGACGGCGGGATGTCCTGGTCGGCTTCTCTTTCAGCGAGGGTGAAACACCCTATAATTACCGTTGATGTCTCTCATCAGTCCATCATGTGCGATATCTCAGTCTCTTCTCACATCCGGTACTAAAAAATAGTTCAAATGGCTTTGAGCACTATGGGACTTAACTACTGTGGTCATCAGTCCCCTAGAACTTAGAACTACTTAAACCTAACTAAGCTAAGGACATCACACACATCCATTCCCGAGGCAGGATTCGAACCTGCGACCGTAGCAGTCGCGCGGTTCCGGACTGCGCGCCTAGAACCGCTAGACCACCGTGGCCCATCCGGTACTCCCCAATGGTCTGGAGGGCGTGTAAACAACGACCCCAAGTAATTAGGAAAGAGCGTACCATACGACGCTGTGCGCCGTAAAATCGTGTAGTTACTCGTTAAATAATACCAGAAATCTAACAACCCTACAACACTCTCAATAAAAAAGTATGGCAATGTCATATCCTTAGCCCACACCGTAGTGTTATGACGAGTAGCAGGGAAGTAAGTGACGTCGGGATGGATAAGCTCGGTGGGCTCTACGGACTGAGGTGTCCGTAGCAGTAATAATGCCAACATGCGCCGTGTGAGGAGACAGCAGTCGGCAGCCGTTTCATTTAACGGTGCATGTCGGTGTCGACAGCGGCGCATCTGGGACAGAGAGGATCTTCGGCAAGATGTATCATGTGTAAACGTTGTCAGGTGGGGAATTTTTCAGTCGTTATCACATACCACAGCGCCCTGGCCGTGGTGGGAAGGAAAGGCGAGTGTTATGTTACTCCACACCCGCCGGATGTTGGCGTTCAACCACATTAGCAGGCAGCGTTCGTTGAATGTAGCGGTAGAAGTCCTCGTTTCCAGGATCCAGCGTGGTCGGCAACACATGCAACAGATAGCTCATGTCGACCAGATAGGTGCGAATCTGACACCTATATGTCCAACAGGAATCGGCGAACGGAATGATTGAGGCATCACCTCCTGAATCATTGTACCAGGGAGGGTGTCCTTGTCCGAAGTACGTAGGCGATGCATCGTCCGCAGGAAGAGAGCGAGCGCCTTGTTGTTCACGTTTATCATTCCAATGACGCCTGCATGTGTGGGCAACGTTAGCGTCTGGTAACGGTTCTTGAACACCCTACCCTCGCTGACGAAATGACCGAAGGCCACCTGGTACTAGGCAGCTACCGTAGCGGCCATCGGGAGAACGTTTGTGTAATGATTAAGTTTCGGAGCTATGTAGAAGTTGACAAAATGTACCCTCATGATCAAGTCAAGTGTTCGAAAGTTATGGAGAAGAGCTTGCGTGCGGATCACATTAGGTAGTCTGCGATACGTATCTGCTACTGTACGCTGCACGTTCCCATGGAAGGTCACTTCCAAACACTTCATCGCCGGGATTTTGGTAATGGGCACTGGCGTACTCATATGCAATCCTCTGCCCACATCCATGTAGTGCGACTTTCGCAGGTTGATACGGCTTCCGGCCACCGCTCCGTATTTCTTAAGCCACGCGATCGGCGTACATATATCTTCCGCCGACCTCGTCCGCATAGGCACAACATTTAAAATGCAAATCGCGGAGGCGAATGCCCTCCAAATGCTGTCGTAGACCATGAAGGTCAGGCTCGAGGTCGACGCCGAAGAGAAAGGCTGACAGAGGACATCCTTGTCGCTCTGAGCGCTCAATAGTGAACGGCGGCGAGCGGTAGCCATTGAGCAGAACTGTGAAAGGGGCTCCGTGGATGAGACGGAGAACCACACCTGCCGATATTGGGGACAGTCTCATCTTCTCTAAGACATCCTGCAAGAAATTGTCTCAGCTCGGTCAAATGCGTGGTCTAGGTCGACTGCCACGAGAGCGCCTTCTACGCGGCCTGCCACATCTCTGTAAGAGCTTAACGCCGTGTGTATATTACTGCCACCTCCCAGACATGTTTGGTCGGCATGAATGGCATCTTTGACAATAGCGAGGAAGCGAGCACGAAGAATGCGGGCGAACAAATTGTAATCCGAATTCAATAATGTCAACAGCCTGAAGTCTTGCGGTCTGCAAGCCCCGTTTGGTTTTGGCAAAGGGGTGATCATGCCCTCCAAAAAGGCAGGGGGAGGCAGAAGCCCGGATCCAGGAGTTCGCAGTACATCTGTCGCCAAACATCCACCATCAGATCAGAAAAGGCTATAAAATTCAAGCAGTAGACCATCAGGTCCAGGTGATTTGTTTCTTGAACCCCGCGAGAGGGCCATGCGCATTTCTTCCCACGTGACGGCCTCCAAGAACGTGGCGCCTCCTTGCGCCCTAACCGAAGGCTAGGCCGTGCAGGACGTCCTCAATGTCATTGTCTCACCGTTGATCTGCTAGATAGAGAGTGCAGTAATAATCTGTGAGGGCACAGGAGATGGCTTTGTGTGTGTCTGCGCGTTGTCCGCCCACAGAAATAACTGCCGTGATGAGTCGTCTCTTACGGTGTCTCCGTTCTCTGACGATGGGATAAAGAGAGGCACGTTCCTCTGGGATGGAATCTTGCAGTCTCGATCGAACCCGCGTGCCGTCCAAACTGTCAGCCGTGATCTGCAGAAGCCGTGCCTGTATGCGGTGGACCGCCATTTGGCGCTCTGGCGAAGGTTGTTTCGACGCTAGTTCCAGCAGGACCGTGTGTAAAGCGCAGAGGTGGCTCTGAGTTAAAGCGCCCTGTCTCGTCCATACGCCATGAGCGTGCGGCGAAGAGCTGGTTTGGCGCAGTATGTCGTGGAATCATAGGTATGACGCCGTCGCTCACATTTCGCCAGGTATCAGTGGCGGCTACAGGGCAAGCCTCTTCCCGGAGAATGGTAACGTTAAGAGTCCAAGCTCCTTTACTACGGCTCTTCTGTTGTCGTGGCAGAGTCACGGCGCAGATGAAGGCCTGATGGTCGGTGAATGCAGTGGGCCACAGCTCAGCACCGACAGTTGCTGCCCGAAGACCTCGGGAGACATAAATGCTGTCCAGCCTGCTGGCCGAGTGGCCGGTGAAGTATGTATATCAGCGTCGGTCTCCGTGGATTAGCGTCCATGTATGTAAAGCGAGATCTCTGACCATAGCATGAAGGGCTGGACGTGGGACATGGTGAGGTATCTTATCCTCAGTGCGTAGGACGCGGCCCCGCCCACTGACAGGTGCTCTGTAGCGCCTTGAAACAATGGAGCTACCTCAGTGGGGTAATAGATTGCTCGCTCTCGACGCTTCGCAGTACCAGACAGGGCATACACATTCACAAGGCGGACTGCGCCGATGGTGAGCGCAATACCTCTCGCTGATGGCAAAAACTGAATAATCGTTGGTTCGATGCCACCGCGTAGTAGTATGGCCACCACCGTCGCAAGCTGCGTTGACGTAAGCCACATCCATGAACTTCCAGGCGCAGATCGGGTTCAAATGGCTCTAAGCACTATGGGACTTAACATCTGAGGTCAACAGTCCCATAGACTTAGAACTACCTAACCTAACTAAGGACATCACACACATCCATGCCCAAGGCAGGATTCGAACCTGTGACCGTAGCAGCAGCGCGGTTCCGGACAGAAGCGCCTACAACCGCTCGTCCATAACGGCCGGCGCGCAGACCGGGCCGTACCTCTTGAAGAAACACGATATCAATGTCCGGCGCTAGAATCATGTCCTTTAACAACTGAGTTTTGGCTCTGAGCACTATGGGACTTAACATCTAAGGACATCAGTCCCCTAGACTTAGAACTACTTAAACCTAACTAACCTAAGGACATCACACACATCCATGCCCGAGGCAGGATTCGTACCTGCGACCGTAGCAGCAGCGCTGTTCCAGACCGAAGCGCCTAGAACCGCTCGCCCACAACGGCCGACAACTGAGTTTTGACCGAGGAACTAATGCCGTTAACATTGACTGTACCTATCCGTTACACCTGGGTCATTTGAGAGTACGATGACGTATCCTGCAGTCGTTTAAGCCAGTATGCGCCACGTTGTCCTTCCGACCGTCCCTGTCACCCTCACCGGCTGAGACAAGATGTCCGTCCGACGAACCGTCGGCCGCTGGCATCTGGTTGTCGCTCTAGTCTGATATCATTCTTTCCATCTCCATCTCGAACGCCCAGTCACAAAGCTGGAGGTCTGGTACGTTAGGCGACGCATGACGTTCATCCGCTGTCTTAGCCGCAAAATCGCCAGGGGGCTCGTCAGTGAGCCGAACATCGTCAACTTGGCTTTGTCCTTGGGTGGACGTTGTCAGCAGCGAACCAGGAACCGTTGGTGTGAGGTCGCCGCAGATGGATTTCCCTCATCCTCCTGCTACGTGTCACCATCTCGCGAATCGTTTCCTGCAGACAGCCTCCTCTTCTTTCGTCCCTTGGGCGCCTTCTGCTTGCGGGAACGCGTGTCCGCATCGTATGGACCACGATAAACAGTAGGCACCTCCCACATATCCGTGTCCGCGCTCTAATCTATTTGCTGAAGCTCTCCTTCCACACATGGCTCGGACGCAGACGTGGTCGCTGCTGTCGAGCACTGCACGGTTCACCGGCTCGGCCGAGCGGTTCAAGGCGCTTCAGTCCGGAAACGCGAGACCGCTACGGTCGCAGGTTCGAATCCTGTCTCGGGCATGGATGTGTGTGATGTCATTAGGTTAGTTAGGTTTAAGTAGTTCTAAGTTCTAGAGGATGATGACCTCAGATGTAAAGTCCCATAGTGCTCAGAGCCATTTGAACCATTTGAACCACGGCACGGTTCCGATGGAGGCTGCGTCGTCGTGGCTCGGAAACAGGCCGCCGGGATCTGCAACTGGAACGGAACAACGTCCGCGTCCGACATGTTCCTCGCTGCCTCAACGTACGTAATAGGCAACGTTGTCTGTTTTGATGTAGGCGTCGTGTCTGCGAGTGGTATCTGGACGAGGCGTCGCTGCAGGCATAGAGCGTACATGCCCTTCCTGCGCACACCCTGAACGAGTTCGCGGTTGACCGTCATAAATGACGATCGCTCGACAGCCCCCAACGATCACGTATGATGGGATGTGTTTACGCCGTTCGATTCGCACTTGACGCACTCCATTTAGTACAGGATACGTCTCGAACGTGTGCCACTTTTCTTCCACGTGCCGGTCGGTGTGGCCGAGCGGTTCTAGGAGCTTCAGTCTGGAGCCGCTCGACCGCTACGGTCGCAGGTTCGAATCCTGTCTCGGGCATGGATGTGTGTGATGTCCTTAGGTTAGTTAGGTTTAAGTAGTTCTAAGTTCTAGGGGACCTCAGATGTTAAGTCCCATAATGCTCAGAGCCATTTGAACCATTTTCTTCCACGTGACTTAGTACTTCCCCGTAAGGCCGCAGCGCTTTCACGACAAGTGTGGTCGGAACTTCAAACTGCAGCTCAAAGATTAGTATGTTCCGAACGCCGAGTCCTGCACGGTCGACAGTCACTACACCCACGTTGCCGTCCGAGTGGTGGGAACGATATCCATCGGTGGACGGCGAAGAAGTCGTTCGCATGCTGCTCCATCGACAAGTTACAGGTAAACTGTGCTGGTGACGACCGAAAGATGTATACCGATGAGTTCCTGTGGATCGACGTGCATTACTTCACGCAGGAAACTGTCTACTTCGTATGCCTTAGGTCGTGAGTACTGGGCATCGAACGTTACTTTAATCGTGACCTTTCTATAACAAAGCGGCGTGGTCGTTCGACGTGATCTGTTTACACTGCAATACCACTATCCGCGCGGGTAAACAACGGCAAGCTTGTGGAGCGCCGCACAGAGCCCCGCGCACGTCCGCTTCACAACACGGCTGAGAGCCGACTACGCCTCAGACCGCACGTCTACCCCGCACGGTTCCCTTTGCGAGTGTAATAGGAAAGGTAATGACGGGCAGTTGTGAAAGGTATACACCATTATGCGCCCTACGATGGCTTGCTGAATACCTGTGTACATTCGATTTGAAATAAGATGAAAATATATAAATAAGTAGTAGCGAAGGAGAATGGGGGACTCAGATTTACTGGAAGGAGTCCGTGAAAGTGCGGCACATATGTAAAAAGACGACATACAGAACACCACTGTCACCAGTCCTAGAATGTGCATCCACTGTTTTGGTCTCGTTATCAAGTAAGCATAAAAGCATTTCTCGAGTGAATTTAGAGGTTACTAGGATTATAACAGGTCAACACAATCAAATGAAAGTGTGCCAGTAATGCAGTGAGAATTCAGTGGGAAGTCTGGAAGGCAGGAAAACGTCCGTAAACTTATGAAACTGTTAGTAGATGACACGGCTGTAACCAGGGAGGTAGTACCACTAGAAACCTGTAGTGACACCGATCCAAAACACCTAAGACCTCCGGCCGGAGCGCTTTAACGCTAAGCCAGTTTCTATAGAAATCCGAAAAGACACGAGCAGTCAACCACGCCGAGAAAACGTCAGTAATTTTTAATTGTTTTTCAAGCGATTACTCACGCGAACTGTATGTGGTTCAAATGGTTCAAATGGCTCTCAGCACTATGGGACTTAACATCTGAGGTCATCAGTCCCCTAGAACTTAGAACTACTTAAACCTAACTAACCTAAGGACATCACACACATCCATGCCCGAGGCAGGATTCGAACCTGCGACCGTAGCGGTCGCGCGGTTCCAAACTGTAGCGCCTAGAACCGCTCGGCCTTTGTTATACGTTGTACATAACACAGTCATTTTCACAGGATTTGTAAATTAAGGCAATGAGGAATCTAAAGATGTGTCTGATTTGCGAAAGGATTTCGTGGTTGTAATAGATCGGTGGGGGAGTGGGAGTTTTATTCGCTAGCAACGTGTGTGTTTAACGAGCGCACACGTCTCTATAAGATTTCTAAATCATTTCTTACAAATGCCCACGCGATTTCTCCAACAAAGTGACTACCGATTTATCAGTTCGCCTGTCCATGCTGCTTGCAAGCATACCAGATGCAACAGGGAAATTATGTAGTTCACATCTGCCACTCACTTTTTCGTTTAACAGACTCTATCGCCAAAATAGAGTGCAATTTGATTTTTCAATTTTGAATCTAAATCTGCTACTTTTGCTATGAAATCACTGACTTTTGTATCGAAATTGGCAAATACTGCAGCGAAATCGAGCAAAGTCTTGTTCCATGCAGGTTAAACCGAATGACGGAGACGTCTGCTGTCCCTGCATAGATGTGACACCAGCTAATTGTCGTCATATACTGCCACTATAGACGTGAGAGCTTGTGTCATATATGTCCGACATATCAGAATGGAAGAATGACGTCACCTGCGGGAATGACTACAAGTGCTCAGAACAAGTCACACACGGCATAATGATACATACAGGGTTGGTTCAAATGACTCTGAGCGCTATGGCACTTAACTTCTGAGGTCATCAGTCCCCTAGAACTTAGAACTACTTAAACCTAACTAACCTAAGGACATCACACACATCCATGCCCGACACAGGATTCGAAACTGCGACCGTAGCGGTCGTGTGGTTCTAGACTGTAGTGCCTAGAACCGCTCGGCCACTCCGGCCGGCTACATACAGGGATTTTTATTGTTTTTCCTAACATAACTGCAATGGTGTTATATGACTTTATGGAAGAACTCTCAAAACCGGCTATTGCCATTGTGCATATTATGCATCCAGTGTGGTGAAAGTGAGCTTATTGGTAGATGTAAACACATACAGGCAGCGGTGTTTGAGGTCTGAACTTAACAGTATGCTGCAGATGTTGCGCTAATGACATGAACAAAAACAGAACACTTATTGATCGTGATCTCTCGTAATAACTGTCAAGCAAGCGGCTAGGGAAATATACATGCAGCGCATATAGCTGATAGACTCAAGATCGCCACAAATAAGAAGGTGAATGTTCCACACGTAATTACAAAGGTTGGGTAAAGTAAGAAGTGATGTAAACAATAACTCTTCTATGGAGTGTAATTTCTGATTACCTGTCAGTCCCGTAGTTGTCAGTGCATCTGCCACCATTACGGTAGTGTTCATAAGCCTTAATATCAGAGCCAACAGACTTTGACCAATGGCAAATAGGAGACAATCATCACAAATCTAGTAGAAGCACATTGTGAGACGGTACAAAATCTTACAGCAGCATATGTACTTCACAGTCAAACTTTATCTGCTACGTTTAATATAGGAATAATAAAGAAATTGGTCAAAGAAGATTGCAACAGATCTACGCCATGAAGGTGATAGCTAGGCTTAATATGCCTCTAGACAATGGTCTAACGAAAACAGTTTGACATAAATTGCAGAAAATGTTCATCCGTGGTTAAAGGAAGTCGATGTCCTAAAGTAGGTGGACGGGGAGTGAGACTACTAAGTAATTATGTGCATATGTGTTATACCTAAGTCTGCTAGAACTATTCCTACAAACAGAAATTCCATACTCGTTTTAACACTACAATCCATTGTCTCACAGATTTTTCAGCCACTTGATTTCTCGAGTTTATAATCATTTTTTGTAAATATGTGCATTAACTAATTTGTTAGTAAGTACTGTTTATGACAATGTAATTTATGTTAATAGGATAAATAAGAATTATTTATATCAAATCATTGTAGTAAACACGCTAGACGTGCCAGGGAAGTGTTTGTCGTATAAACCACAGAGAACAGCTTTCGTGTAACAATAATATCGTTGGTGCGACTGCGGGTAGCCGTAGGGGTGAAGGCAGAGAAGTAGTTTTGAAGCGTCTGTGGTGTGGAGAAGACGTATGTGTTGCCGCGCAAATGCCAGGGTGTTTCACTTCGAAAATGTAGTTGTAGTAAGCGATCAGGCAAATTATAAGTGGGTGAGCAAGTATGTGGGCACAGTACCTGCACGCAAGACGATTTTGGAAGCAATGAAGAATACTGGGTGATCCAAATGTATCCAAGCTGCTCACTAATCAAGAACAGCATGTTGCCAATACAGTAATGGATCTCATACTAAGCACTGCTTCGCACCACAAGCAACGCATCGCGAAGTAAGATCAAGCCAGTATTTTGTAGCTGTATAATAGGCATGCCAGCGTCTTAGAAACTTTTGGAAACATTATAGTGTATTTAATCATAGAACAAAGTTGTCGAGAGAAACTTCATTGACCCATGTCGTTAACCATCAACAGCATCCTATAATTTCACCAAAAATTTTGAAAAAGCTACAAGTAAAAGAAATATTTAAAAGAAGACAAATCTAATTGAATTTTCAGTTCATTTTCAGTCGAGTGATTACAATAATAAAAGCATAAGTATCTACAGTTGCTCATACAGTATTGCACTATTACTTTAGACAATCAGTTCAAATTGAAAGTGATTTCGAATGAAATTCATATTCTATGACAATGCATGTTGGCTTTCATGGTCAAAGGAGTTTTAAAATTTTGAAAAAGCTACAAGTAAAAGAAGTACTTAAAAGAAGACAAATCTAATTGAATTTTCAGTTCATTTTCAGTCAAGTGATTACAATAATAAAAGCATAAGTATCAATAGTTGCTCATACAGTATTGCACTATTACTTTAGACAATCAGTTCAAATTGAAAGTGATTTCGAATGAAATTCATATTCTATGACAATGCATGTTGGCTTTCATGGTCAAAGGAGTTTTAAAATTTTGAAAAAGCTACAAGTAAAAGAAATACTTAAAAGAAGACAAATCTAATTGAATTTTCAGTTCATTTTCAGTCGAGTGATTACAATAATAAAAGCATAAGTATCTATACTTGCTCATACAGTATTGCACTATTACTGTAGACAATCAGTTCAAATTGAAAGTGATTTCAAATGAAATTCATATTCTATGACAATGCATGTTGGCTTTCATGGTCAAAGGAGTTTTAGAATTTTATGTTGCATTTTGCAATAGATATTATAAGTGTAAATCAATGTAGATTAGCACTGAAAAATAGTGGTTGCAATGAATGAAATTATTTACTACATCTACTTAAAAAGCAGTCATTTGCAGAGTAACAAATAAAGTTTAATAATCAATTTTGTCACGGTTAAGCATATTTTCAAGTAGACAGCATTATCGTGAGTTATGTAGCACAGTGCAGTTGTCGCAAAGTGTTGGCAGTCATTGATTAGTATTAGTGATCTTTAAGGTAACCGATGTCTTTCCATTCCAAATTAAAGCCCCTTGTGTTTATGTCATGCGTGTCTTTTACATATAAGTTAGCGTGTGTGCATACCGTTGGATTCTCTATCTTGTTTCCACTAGCGATGCAACATTTAAAAAAATGCTTTGAATGCAACAAATGCTGAATTTAAAACATACAGAAAACACTTATGCGATAAATAATAGTCCAGAGTGATGATTGGGTTATTGTGGAAAAAAGAAAACAATAGTGACTTTTTCCCAGTTAAGAAATTACAAAAATGTATATTATAAATGTACAAAAATTGTGTCAAAAATGTATGTCGTTTTCAGTCACACACAACCTTAGGTAATGCAATAAATTTCTATTTTATAAAATTTACAGTTCCCATATTATCCATCGACACAAATGTTTCTCGCTACAAATGAAAATAATGGAGTAGAACATTTCACATGTCAAAACTATTCGTTGATGCTGAATTTTATTACGACAAAAATGCTCTTACTGTAGCTAAAACAGGAATTCGGCACAGCACACTATGAAAGTGCACATTTAATGGAGGCAGTAATTTGTATACAAGAAAGGAATAACACTTCCATCTCTTCAAATAAACAAATTTTTTCTTCTTCGTCCTTGCCTTTTCCAGTATCTCTGCCGAGTCGGCTTCCTTATATGGATTTTGACAGTGTTAGTGACAGTTGGCCGGATGCCCTCCCTGACGTCACCACTCTCTCTGTGACGGAAATCGCCTCCCGCTTCCGTCTGCGCTTAGGATAAGTCTCGTGTTAAAGCATGAGAAAGTTTGCGTAGACTGATACTTGTCTCGGTGGATGGAGGAAACCGCCTAAAAGCCACATCGAGGCTGGCTGGCCCATCATGGTCGTCGTTAAGCCATTCAGCGGATTTGATCCGACGTAGGGTCGCCTCCCTCAAATCCTAGATGCGGCACATTAATGCACTCAGCTATTCGGTCGGGTTAGTTAAGCTGAAATATATCATGAATTATTTTTACTCCTAATCATTTTTTCAAGTCTACGAACTTTCACGTTCATTTGCGCATGTGTTCACCTATCCATTGTTCATATTCATAGGGGGTACAACATAAAAAAACCGAACTGCCTCCACGAGAATTAGTATTTCTTAAAACTGCCTTTAGCAGCCATTCTACTTTTTACGCATGATATTCAGCTAAATAAGGTAGGGCAAGTCGTAGTGAATTTGAGAATTTTCGTTCAAATAAACCACATTTTTTTATGATATCTATTAGGACAATTAGTGTGCAACTTCATCTGCATTGCGCACGTTTCTCCTAAAATTAGGGCCGCATTTACACTGAAAGGTTGTATTAGGATCTTTGAAAATCTTGGTTACAATTGACTTTCATTTTCTTGATGTTCGAGGTTCCATTTTTGTTTTCTTGCGCTATGGAAGGTTTGTCAGTACTATGTATTTAATTGACTTTTGTCAAATCGTGTTGTTCATTCATGGGTCAAATATCATACCGAGAGGAATAATTCCAGGGTATTAATATCGGAAGTCATAATTTGCTACGCACTCAGGTTGAATTCTAACAAGTATTAGTGCTTTCAAGTTTCATTTTTGTTGAAAGTTTAGTCTAGGTTCACCGTCAAAGACAAATCTATTTCTTTCTTTCTTTAAGTCCATAACTGAGAGTTAAATGTAGTCACATGTTGTTGTTAAAATCGCCAATGATCTGGACGAATAGTTAATAATCAAAAACAGGCGTCCGGCTCATTGTAGTCTTGAGACCCAGTCCTGTAGTTTGAAATCTGTGATCAAGTTTTCTGCACTTGTTCCACAGGAAAGAAATCCATAGCTAAGAAATGGGTATACATATGAACAGTATGTAACTAAACAGCACTTGCGGTTACACACTGATTGCAAGAATCTAGGGGTATAACACGCTGCTGCCATTTTGTTTTCATTGTAGAAGTCAGGGGTAAACGACCTTCATGGTGGTTGGTGGAGCCGTAATTCTGGCACACAGGATGACGTTCAGCTGTGTACCCCTGCCTTTAGTTGCAGCTAAGCAATGGACCGAAACCACGTGGATGCCTTCCGAAAGAAGACGAAGTAAATATTCCAGAATTCGAATCGAGATCAGCTGCCAACATGAGTAATGTAGAAGTAAATATCCTCGGAGTAGTGAAGCAACTCAAAGCACTTAATAAAAGCAAGTCTTCTGGTCCACACTGTATACCAATTAGGTTCCTTTGGGAGTATGCTGATGCATTAGCTTCATATTTAACAATCATATACAACAGTTCGCTGGACGAAAGATCCGTACCCAAAGACTGGAAAGTTGCACAGGTCACACCAATATTTAAGAAAGGTAGTAGGAGTAATCCACTTAATTACAGGCCCATATCGTTAACGTCGATATGCAGCAGGATTTTAGAACATATATTGTGTTAGAACATTATGAATTACCTCGAAGGAAACGGTCTATTGACACACAGTCAACAGGGGTTTAGAAAACATCCTTCCTGTGAAACACAACTAGCTCTTTATTCACATGAAGTGCTGAGTGCTATTGAGAAGGGATTTCAGATCGATTCCGAATTACTGGATTTCCGAAAGGCTTTTGACACTGTACCACACAAGCGGCTCGTAGTAAAATTGCGTGCTTGTGGAATATCATCTCAGTTATGTGACTAGATTTGCGATTTCCTGTCAGAGAGGTCACAGTTCGTAGTAATTGACGGAAAGTCATCGAGTAAAACAGAAGTGATTTCAGGCGTACCGCAAGGTAGTGTTATAGGCCCTTTGCTGTTCCTTATCTATATAAACGATTTGGGAGACAATCTGAGCAGCCGTCTTCGGTTGTTTGCAGATGACTCTGTCGTTTATCGACTACTAAAGTCATCAGAAGGACAAAACAAACAACAAAACGATTTAGAAAAAATATCGGAATGGTGCGAAAAGTGGCAGTTGACCCTAAACGACGAAAAGTTTGAGGTCATCCACATGAGTACTAAAAGGAACTCGTTAAACTTCGGTTACACGATAAATAAGCCTAATCTAAAAGCCGTAAATTCAATTAAATACCTAGGTATTACAATTACGATCAACTTAAATTGGAAAGAATACATAGAAAATGTTGTGTTGAAGGCTAACGAAAGACTGCCTTTTATTGGCAGGACACTTACAAAATGTATCAGACCTACTAAGGAGACTGCCTACACTACGGTTGTCCGTCCTCTTTTAGAATACTGCTGCGCGGTGTGGGATCCTTACCAGATAGGACTGACGGAGTACATCGAAAAAGTTCAAAGAAAGGCAGCACGTTTTGTATTATCACGAAATATGGAAGAGAGTGTCACAGAAATGACACAGGATTTGGGCTGGAAATCATTAAAAGAAAGGCGTTTTTCGTTGCGACGGAATCTTCTCACGAAATTCCAATCACCAACTTTCTCCTCCGAATGCGAAAATATTTTGTTGACACCGACCTACATAGGGCGGAATGATCATCACGATAAAATAAGAGAAATCAGAGCTCGTACGGAAAGATATAGGTGTTCATTCTTTGCGCGCGCTATACGAGATTGGAATAATAGAGAATTGTGAAGGTGGTTCGATGAACCTTCTGCCAGGCACTTAAATGTGATTTGCAGAGTATCCATGTGATGTAGATGTAGATGAAAAAAGAGAACTTAAGATTAGCGTAAACTGAATTACAAGTTTACAACACTAACATTGTCACGGCTGGTGGCCACAGCGGACGTCAGCCCTGATGAGTGTCGCGGGGGCCAATCTCAGTAAGCACCCCCGGAGGCAGAGACGACAGCTGTCGTAAGTCACCTTTAGTGGCAGTTTGCCCAGCGGCAAGACTGTGGCGAGGAACTGCCAAATCAGGGCTCCAGCACTGGAATTGTACGGCTATGGCAGACTTCGATGAGACGAACACGATGGCTGGTTTGAGCACAAGTCTCAGTATGGGCTGTGGACCTTAGCGGGGACAGAAGCTCCAGTACTGGCAGCTGAGGAATGTGTACACACAACGCGATTAGCTGCAGCAGATGTTGCTCTTACAGGATGGTGACGGCCGGCAGTTAGGAAGCCCACTCATGGAGGATAAATTGCTAAGTAACACGCCAGCAGTGGATGGAAATCAGCTGGCAGGTGGCCCCCCATTTAAGAGGAACCAAGTTAGCAGGATTCAGACTTAGGTGCAGCTGGTTGACCCGCAACTATCGAAGACAGTACCTACCAGCGACAGCTTGATGACCCATTTCTGGTCGATGATTGTGGTAGACTTCTCCTTGTAACTGGCTCCAGGTGGTGACTAATTCTGCTTGTCTAAACTGGGCAGTAATTATGCGGACTCAGTCCGCCACTGTTCCGGAAACAACATAGCTTCCCGTTGCCTTACGTCACAGCAGAATCGAGGCAAAGGCAAAGGCATGGTAATCAAGACACCGCTGCCTGAGTGCCCGTCTTTCCTCTGTGTCAGTGGTTTTACAGCCTCGGGTGTGCCATAACGGTGTAGCAGCTTCGCTTTTCGATTCTTCCGTTATGTCAGCATATCCCAAATACGGCAAGAATATACACTGGCCCCTTCCGTTTCTTGTGACACCCTGCCGTGGCAGTCACAGAGCTCTTCCGGTCCCCTAAGCGATGCTGCGGCGCAACAGTAAGTATCTGTGCAAATTCATTCCTAGACATTTTGTATTTGTTGAGCAGTGTATAGAGCTACCATCACAGTCTAAAGTAGGCTTTGCGTAATTTATAAGTTCAAATCGGCTTGAACGTGGCAGGGACGGTAGAAAATCCGAAAAGGGAAACCCTAAGACTCGATCTAAATGGAAGTGGTGATCAATGAAGTGAAATGGAAGGAAGACAGGGATTTCCAGTCAGAGGAGTATAGTGTAACAGCTGCAGAAAATGGTATAACCAGAGTAGGAGTTGTTCTGAGTTGGAAGGTAGACAGAGAGTGAGTTACTACGAACAGATCAGTGATAGGGTTGTTATCATTAGAATCGACAGCAAACTAACACTGTCAACAATAGCAAGCAGAACATGAAGAGACAGAGAAAATATACAAGGAAATTGAACGGGTAGTTCAATACACAAAGGGAGATGAAAATCTAATAGTCATAGGGGATCGGAATGCGGCTGTGGGGGAGGAGTATCTCGCGTCCGTCGGCCCTCGTAATTTAATATATTATTATTATTATTATTTTGATTGTTGCCGACTTACGTGGTGGGCCTTAATAAAAATGATATTTCATTCAATTTTGATTTACGGTTGAATGCTTTTGTGAAGCTCTCCTTTTTAACAATATTAATCTTAAATTATTTGTTACGTTAATGAATGTTAGATTCGCTGAATGCGAAAACATGAGCATATAAGCTGAACAATGGAATAAACTTTTCATATTAATTTCCTCGGCTAGTCAGTTCACTTTCAAGCAAAAAATCTTTAGTTATTAATTACAATTGCGGCCCACACACGCGCGAGAGTATTTTTTCTTACCTCTATTAACCACCGCATTGTAGTCGGTGACATGGCTCTGGCTCTCGGCTGTGGTACTGAAAATGAGAACCTTATAGCTACGTATTTTCTGCTATGTCGGGCGGCTGTGGAGAAAAAATGTATATTATGTTTATAGCGCGCGAGTTTTTCGCTTCCGCTGAATTTTATAAGTTGTTGAACTGTAAATTATTCGAATGCAGGTTAATTCAAAGGAAGGCGGACATGAAATAGGGATCACCTCTTACAAATTAAAAGTGAACAATAATATTAAATCAATATATTATCTGCTTAATTAGTACAAATATCCTTACATTTGCCAGCACTCGCAAGATGTCCGTCTACACGCAACCAAGACAAGAGAAGAAGTGAAGACGACTAAAAAATTAACAAAAGAGCGTATCTTGTCGTCTCTTTAGATCATTTTGTTATATTTCTTTGCCCTCGAAACTTACACAGAGAAATTATTATAATACGGGTACATGAGAAAAATGTATATTTTTCAATTTTTAAAATGTCTCTTCTTTATAAATACTGTTTTTTCAAGTCTTTTCGTATTATTTCACTGGGGACGCCATATTTCCCCCCGAAATGTTTATGCCATAAAAAATGTTCGTGTTTTTTGACATAAACATTTCCTATTTCATGTCCACAGTGTCCACACGCAGATTTTTCTTTCTCAGTCTACATATGTCACATCGTATGTTTAAGTCGTTGTGCTTAATAACGTTTCTTGCACACAAAGTGTAATGCAGATGAAGTTATTTACATAACAATATAATACACAATTGGTTACGAATATAGTTATGTACAAAAGAAAAGGACATAGAATGCAATTAGTTTGACAGTTACGTTATGACCTTTTGCATTGGTACATTCATTTTGGCTGCTTCTTTTTTTGGGGTTGCAGCTTATGCAGCGTTCAGAGGCATACAGTTACGAGTTAGTCTGTAATTCTTGAAGTCCCAGGGGTGTCAATTGTTCGCTCCCCATCTGGCGCGGCCATAGGGAAACCCTGGGGAAAACCTCGGCGGAGCGACAGACTAACTACTTTCGTTGCTTTCACTTAATTCTTTCTGGGATGTTATTGGAGTACAGGATGTGCATAAGTTACGAACAATTTTTCGTTGCCCTATGCAAAGAAATGAGGTCATTATAGCAATTAATATATCGTCGTTATTGATTGCGGTGTCGTTGATGATCTACGCCGCAACTTTTAGCTCGCGACGGCGCCGGTTGGTGTGTTCGGTGCTCGGCGTTCGCGGCGGCTGCGGAGAGGTCAACGCCCGCTCCACGCCAGCGTGTCTCTTGCCGTCACGGAACGTCAGAATCAGCTGGAATCGGCTGCACGGTTGGCGATGCGCTTCTGTCTCGGCCGGGAGTGGCTGAGTGGGATGATATCCGCCCCCCGCGCTTGCTGGCAAGAGTCAGCTCTGCTACGCATCTCCGACGTAGTACACGGAACATACACGCAAACAACGTAATATTTCCCTCCCGCTGCAGATGGTTACGCTAGTGGGAAAGAAGCACTTATTAGTGCGGCAGTTGTTAAGTTTTCGCCAGTTTCCGAGTGTCAAGCCAGCATTGTCTTGCAGAATACATTATATGGATCTTCTTCCGTGAATGCAGTTTTGATCCGACACTGTTCCCATTACAAGTCAGTTTTTGTCTTAAAATTATTTATGTTTTCGCCGCACTCGCAGGCACTGGTGAGTGTCCCAATACGATCTTAGCACAAACATTCGCCGTTTCTGCGGTCGCTGTTTTGTAACAGTCCACGCATCGCATTCCAATCGCGCGTTATTGTACTCACAGAAATTACAGTTTGTCCCAAAAATATTGACTGTGGGTTCACTTCACGTTAACAGTTCACATTTATAAGCAAACTCACAGTTTTTTGTGCGTAATATTGGCGTTTGGCGTCTTCACCGCTGTTGAACGTTCAATACTTCACTGTCCGTATCACAGTTTCACCTTCACAGTTTTTCACACTGCTTAAAGTAACTGTATCGATTAGTTCACAAACGCTAATGTATTGCATGCAGTATGAACTGGATTTTGGCTCGTGCTGGATTTTACCAGTCTCTCGCACTAATTACCTCGTTCCAATTTCCACTTACAGAGTCGTACATGCCTTCAGACTTTTGACTATACAATTGTATTTCCGTCTCATCTGAGGTAAGCCCCATGTCATGTCTGCCTATTCATTGCGTACTTCGCCTCCAGAGCCAGGCTCGACTTTACACACATTTTTGAATCTAGGCCTAGTGTACAAGTTCCTAGATTAGCGTTAGATTTGTGACTTTTGTTTACACGATAAATTCGTGCAAATCTCTGCCTTAGCAGATGGCAGTACATTTTAACACTGCTTAGCGTTAGTCGCGTTTATTGATTTGCTTTGTACCTTGTCCACAACACATGAGGTACCTTGGGTGATGTACACCCTGCACTCATGTTGTTTAGTAAATTATGATTGATCATATTTCAGGATCGGTAAAGACATAAATAAACGGAACAACATGTTGTTGTTGTTGTTGTTGTGGTCTTCAGTCCTGAGACTGGTTTGATGCAGCTCTCCATGCTACTCTATCCTGTGCAAGCTTCTTCATCTCCCAGTACCTACTAAAACCTACATCCTTCTGAATCTGCTTGGTGTATTCATCTCTTGGTCTCCCTCTATGATTTTTACCCTCCACGCTGCCCTCTCTTGATGCCTCAGAACATGTCCTACCAATCGATCCCTTCTTCTAGTCAAGTTGTGCCACAAACTTCTCCTCTCCCCAATCCTATTCAATACCTCCTCATTAGTTACGTGATCTACCCATCTATTCTTCAGCATTCTTCTGTAGCACCACATTTCGAAAGCTTCTATTCTCTTCCTTTCCAAACTATTTATCGACCATGTTTCACTTCCATACATGGCTACACTCCATACAAATACTTTCAGAAATGACTCGATGTTAACACTGATGTTAACACTGATGTTAACAAATTTCTCTTCTTCAGAAACGCTTTCCTTGCCATTGCCAGTCTACATTTTATATCCTCTCTACTTCGACCATCATCAGTTATTTTGCTCCCCAAATAGCAAAACTCCTTTACTACTTTAAGTGTCTCATTTCCTAATCTAATATCCTCAGCATCTCCCGACATAATTCGACTACATTCCATTATCCTCGTTTTGCTTTTGTTGATGTTCATCTTATATCCTCCTTTCAAGACGCTATCCACTCCGTTCAACTGCTCTTCCAAGTCCTTTGTTGTCTCTGACAGAATTACAATGTCATCGGCAAAGCTCAAGGTTTTTATTTCTTCTCCATGGATTTTAATATCTACTCCAAATTTTTCTTTTGTTTCCTTCACTGCTTGCTCAATATACAGATTGAATAACATCGGGGAGAGGCTACAACCCTGCCTCACTCCCTTCCCAACCACTGCTTCCCTTTCATGTCCCTCGACTCTTATAACTGCCATCTGCTTTCTGTACAAATCGTAAATAGCCTTTCGCTCCTTGTATTTTACCCCTTCCACCATCAGAATCTGAAAGAGAGTATTCCAGTCAACATTGTCAAAAGCTTTCTCTAAGTCTACAGATGCTAGAAACGTAGGTTTGCCTTTCCTTAATCTAGCTTCCCAGATAAATCGTAGGGTCAGTATTGCCTCACGTGTTCCAATATTTCTACGGAATCCAAACTCATCTTCCCCGAGGTCGGCTTTTACTAGTTTTTCCATTCGTCTGTAAAGAATTCGCGTTAGTATTTTGCAGCCGTGACATATTAAACTGATAGTTCGGTAATTTTCACATCTGTGAACACCTGCTTTTTTGGGATTGGAATTATTACATTCTTCTTGAAGTCTGAGGGTATTTCGCCTGTCTCATACATTTTGCTCTCCAGATGGTAGAGTTTTGTCAGGACTGGCTCTCCCAAGGCTGTCAGTAGTTCTAATGGAATGTTATCTACTCCCGGGGCCTTGTTTCGACTAAGGTCTTTCAGTGCTCTGTCAAACTCTTCACGCAGTATCAGATCTCCCATTTCATCTTCATCTACATCCTCTTTCATTTCCATAATATTGTCCTCAAATACATCGCCCTTGTATAGACCCTCTATATACTCCTTCCACCTTTCTGCTTTCCCTTCTTTGCTTAGAACTGGGTTTCCATCTGAGCTCTTGATGTTCATACAAGTGGTTCTCTTTTCTCCAAAGGTCTCTTTAATTTTCCTGTAGGCAGTATCTATCTTACCCCTAGTGAGATAAGCCTCTACATCCTTACATTTGTCCTCTAGCCATTCCTGCTTAGCCATTTTGCACTTCCTGTCGATCTCATTTTTGAGACGTTTGTATTCCTTTTTGCCTGCTTCATTTACTGTATTTTTATATTTTCTCCTTTCATCAATTAAATTCAATATTTCTTCTGTTACCCAAAGATTTCTACTAGCCCTCGTCTTTTTACCTACCTGATCCTCTGCTGCCTTCACTACTTTATCCCTCAAAGCTACCCAGTCTTCTTTTACTGTATTTCTTTCCCCCATTCCTGTCAATTGTTCCCTTATGCTCTCCCTGAAACTCTGTATAACCTCAGTCAGTTTATCCAGATCCCATCTCCTTAAATTCCCACCTTTTTGCAGTTTCTTCAGTTTTAATCTACAGTTCATAACCAATAGATTGTGGTCAGAGTCCACATCTGCCCCTGGAAATGTCTTACAATTTAAAACCTGGTTCCCAAATTTCTGTCTTATCATTATACAATCTATCTGATACCTTCTAGTATCTCCAGGATTCTTCCATGTATACAACCTTCTTTTATGATTCTTCAGCCAAGTGTTAGCTATGATTAATTTGTGCTCTGTGCAAAATTCTACCAGGCGGCTTCCTCTTTCATTTCTTACCCCCAATCCATATCCACCTACTACGTTTCCTTCTCTCCCTTTTCCTACTACCGAATTCCAGTCACCCATGACTATTAAATTTTCGTCTCCCTTCACTATCTGAAAAATTTCATCATACATTTCTTCAATTTCTTCGTCATCTGCAGAGCTAGTTGGCATATAAACTTGTACTACTGTAGTAGGCGTGGGCTTCGTGTCTATCTTGGCCACAATAATACGTTCACTATGCTGTTTGTAGTAGCTTACCCGCATTCCTATTTTTTTATTCATTATTAAACCTACTCCTGCATTACCCCTATTTGACTTTGTATTTATAACCCCGTTTTCGCCTGACCAAAAGTCTTGTTCCTCCTGCCACCGAACTTCACTAATTCCCACTATATCTAACTTTAACCTATCCATTTCCCTTTTTAAATTTTCTAACCTACCTGCCGATTAAGGGATCTGACATTCCACGCTCCGATCCGTAGAACGCCAGTTTTCTTTCTCCTGATAACGACGTCCTCTTGAGTAGTCCCCGCCCGGAGATCCGAATGGGGGACTATTTTACCTCCGGAATATTTTACCCAAGAGGACGCCGTCATCATTAACCATACAGTAGAGCTGCATGCCCTCGGGAAAAATTACGGCTGTTGTTTGCCCTTGCTTTCAACCGTTCGCAGTACCAGCACAGCAAGGCCGTTTTGGTTAGTGTTACAATGCCAGATCAGTCAATCATCCAGACTGTTGCCCCTGCAACTACTGAAAAGGCTGCTGCCCCTCTTCGGGAACCACACGATTGTCTGGCCTCTTAACAGATACCCCTCCGTTGTGGTTGCACCTACGGTACGGCTATCTGTATCGCTGAGGCACGCTAGCCTCCCCACCAACGGCAAGGTCCATGGTTCATGGGGGGGGGGGGGGGGGGGAGGAGAGGGGGGGGGCGGAACAACATATCCACTAAAATATTGAATTTCGTAAGTTTCATTACTACTACAGTTCAAAAATATTCATACACACTAATGAAAAATTCTTTCGTCATTACATGCTGTTGAATTTTTTAAAAATATTTTTAACGCATTTTTAGAAATGAAATTTGTAAAATATTCTTAAACCTACGTTCATTTTTCTTCGAAAATGCAATTGCTTAAAAATACTGTTATTCCTTAACATCTACAAAATTGAATCGCACTAATCTTGTGTGCCTCATTGTCTTTACCTGTTACACTGAAATCTGAACACTTTCACAAAGAATAAAATACACTCTAAACTTAACCTACTACTCACATACGTAAAAGTTGCTCTACTGTGCTAACGTCTTTAAGTCTTTGTAAGTATTATTCTTATTTCCTACGAAACTGCCTCCTTCTTTAAGCACGGAATGGTGTAGTTTGCGTGACAGAAAGTATCGTGAGGTATCACTTCGATGTTATAGGTGTAGCCCTCGATAACACCGGGTTTTTTCGAAAACAGATTCTCATAATCTGTAAGTAGCTGAGTCAATTCGTTCTGTTGTGCTTCAGTCAAATGTTCTGACTCCATGACTTTCATGGCTATCAGTTTCCTTTTTTCCTCTCTGTCTTCAGTAATAAACTCTTTATAATATGCTTGTCTTGTACTTAAGTCAGAATATAAATTCATTACCTGCATTCCTTCGAATCTAGACTGAAAGCTCCGGCAGTATTTACCGTGCACTTCCCGTGTCCTCAACAATGGCAAAATTACACGTCTACCCTCATTCATAAGGCTTACCTCACCGCACAATAGGTCGATTTTTGCGTCCCTCTAGCGTAAAAATTCCATCCCCAGGAGCTTTTCATTGCTTCATTTCCTACCGTAAACTCGACTTGCACCTGGTGCTTTACGATATGAGATTGCGCACCTATTGCACCTGTTACACGACAATTCTTCACTGGCAATGCTGGTATTCTGTTATTTTGACTCAAGTGCTTGTAAGAATGTGCATTCATGACATTGGTTGACGCACCGGTATCGACTACTATCTGTATTGGTGCTCCGTACATATCTGCTTGCAATATAGCCTGCACAACACATTTATCGGTTCGGTTACATTTCTGCGGTATGTCTACAAGTTACTTTTCTATTTTTATTCCCTCATTGTATCTCAGCATACAAGGTTTACGGCTGTCATCCGTGAATGTGCCCTCACTACACCATCCTGCAGCCAACAACGGAGAGCGTATTGTGGCTGTTCTTAGTTTAACGGATGAGCATTAGTGGGTTGACAGTTGTCTGTCACTTCCACTAATCTCACATTGTGGTTCTGGTTATTGTTGTTGCTACTGTTGGGTTGGTCGCCCTGCCTCCCCGATGGTGTATTTTGATACTGTGCATGGCTCTGGTTTTGCGGTGGTCGGTTGTAAGTTCCTGACATGTTCTGTGATGGAACTGGGTTGGCGTTCCATTGTGGCGCTGTGTTTTGTTGCCACTGTGGTGTCGGTTCATTACAACCACGCCACTGGTTTCGGTTGTTCCGCCATTGCGGATTGCCGTTACCATTATATCCATTAGTCATGGGTCCATCATGATGTCTCTTCCGATTTTGACGATTATAACCGTTGCCGTTATAACCATTCCCATTGTTTGTGCCTCGATTCTGTTGCCGGGGCTCTTACGTATTCCCGTTACCATTTGGTACTAAGTTACTACCGTTACTGTAGCTGCCATTGTAATCGGCTTTTTGTTGATTACAGCCTGCATGGTTCCACTTGTTTTCGGTTTTCATGTCTTCGATCAATAAGTCAACGGAATTCACTATTTCCATGAATTATTCTATATCATATTCCGGCACATGATGAAATATCTTTTAATTTCACTGGGCAACTTCATTTTTATTAATCTGATTATGTCACGATCGGACATGGGCTCGTCCCAGTACCTGGTTTTGTTTATATACTTTTCAAAATATTCGCGTAACGTTCTCACCTTAGGATTGTACGTTTCTGGACTGTACAACTCCTTGCACAGTCTTTCTTCGGCGCTGTGGTTGCCCCGGTTGCTGCCCGCAGTGGGGCTGAGCCCTCGCCTGTGGTTGATTGGGAGGTCGTTCCAAGGCGTGGCAGGCAGCGAAAGACGTCCCCGGAGGCTGATCAGAAAGCCTCCCCGGTGCGTCTGACAAACAGGTTTCAGGTACTGTCTCTGGCTGAGCCAGATGTAGCTGCGTGCCCTGTTTCAGAGGATGATTCTCAGCCTTCAAGGTCCGGGCAATCGCAGAGGGTGGGCTTGTTGGTAGTTGGGAGCTCCAATGTTAGGCGCGTAATGGGGCCCCTTAGGAATATGGCGGCTAAGGAGGGGAATAAATCCAGTGTGCACTCCGTGTGCATTCCGGGTGGAGTCATTTCTTATGTGGAAAGGGTCCTTCTGGATGCCATGAAGAGCACAGGGTGCAGCCAGCTGCAGGTGGTGGCACATGTCGGCACTAATGACGTGTGTCGCTTTGGATCTGAGGAAATTCTCTCTGGATTCCAGCGGCTATCTGATTTGGCGAAGGCTGCCGGTCTTGCTTACGAGATGAAGGCAGAGCTCACCATCTGCAGCATCGTTGACAGAACCGACTGCGGACCTTTGGTGCAGAGCCGTGTAGAGGGTCTGAATCAGAGGCTCAGACGGTTTTGCGACCGTGTTGGCTGCATATTCCTTGACCTGCGCCATAGGGTGGTGGGGTTCCGCTGAATAGGTCAGGAGTTCACTACACTCAGCTGGCGGCTACACGGGTAGCGGAGGCTGTGTGGCGTGGACTGGGCGGTTTTTTAGGTTAGAAGGCCTCGGGAAAGTACGGGGTGGGCTGCACTCTCAAAGGGTGCATGGCAAATACAGGACGTGCTTGGATCAAGGAACAGTCGGAATTGTAGTTGTAAATTGTTGTAGTTGTGCTGGGAAAGTCCCTGAGCTTCAAGCGCTAATAGAAAGCACAGAAGCTGAAGCGTTATAGGTACAGAAAGCTGGCTAAAGCCTGAAATAAGTTCTGCAGAAATTTTTACGAAGTCTCAGACGGTGTTCAGGAAAGATAGATTAGGCAGAATTGGAGGTGGAGTGTTTGTGTCTGTCAGTAGTGGTTTATCTTGTAGTGAAGTCGACGTAGATACTCCGTGCGAATTGGTATGGGTGGAGGTTATAACAGCCGAACTAAGTTAATAATTGGCTCCTTCTACCGACCCCCAGACTCCGATGATATAGTTGCTGAACAGTTCAGAGAAAATTTGAGTCTCGTAACAAATAAATACCCCACTCATAGGGTTATAGCTGGTGAGGACTTCAACCTTCCCTCGATATGTTGGCAAAAATGCCTGTTCGAAACCGGTGGTAGGCAGAAAACATGTTCCGAGATTGTCCTAAATGCTTTCTCCGAAAATTATTTCGAGCAGTTAGTCCATGAACCCACGCGAATTGTAAATGGTTGCGAAAACACACTTGACCTCTTAGCCACAAACAATCCAGAGCTAATAGAGAGCATCATGATTGACACAGCGATTAGTGATCACAAGGTCGTTGTAGCTAGGCTCAACACCGTTTCTTCCAAATCCACCAGAAGTAAACGCTGAATAATTTTATTTAAAAAAGCGGATAAAGTTTCACTAGAAGCCTTCCTAAGAGACAATCTCCATTCCTTCCGAACTGACTATGCAAATGCAGACGAGATGTGGCTCAAATTCAAAGATGTAGCAACAGCAATTGAGAGATTCATACCTCATAAATTGGTAAGAGACGGAACTGATCCCCCATGGTACACAAAACAGGTCTGAAAGCTGTTGCAGAGGCAACGGAAAAAGCATACGAAGTTCAGAAGAGCGCGAAATCCCGAAGATTGGCTAAAATTTACAGACGTGCGAAATGTGGCACAGATTTCAATGCGAGATGCCTTTAATAGGTTCCACAAGGAAACATTGTCTCGAAATTTGGTAGAAAATCCGAAGAAATTCTGGTCGTATGTAAAGTACACAAGCGGCAGGACGCAGTCAATACACTCGCTGCGCAGTGCCGATGGTACTGTTACCGATGACTGTGCCTTTAAAGTGGAGTTTGAACGCAGTTTTCCGTAATTCCTTCACCAGGGAAGACGAATGGAATATTCCAGAATTTGAAACACGAATTGCTGCTAGCATGAGTTTCTTAGAAGTAGATACCTTAGGGGTTGTGAAGCAACTCAAATCGCTTGATACGGGCAAGTCTTCAGGCCCAGATTGAATACCGATTAGGCTTCTTTCAGATTACGCTGATACAATAGCTCCCTACTTAGCAATCATATGCAATTTCTCGCTCACCGATATAGATCTGTACCTACAGATTGGAAAATTGCGCAGGTCGCACCTGTGTTTACGAAGGATAGTAGGAGTAATCCATCGAACTACAGACCCATATCATTGATGTCGGTTTGCAGTAGGGTTTTGGAGCATATACTGTATTCAAACATTATGAATCACCTCGAAGGGAACGACCTATTGATACGTAATCAGCATGGTTTCAGAAAACATCGTTCTTGTGCAACGCAGCTATCTCTTTATTCGCACGAAGTAATGGCCACTATCGACAGGGGATCTCTAGTTGATTCCGTATTTCTAGATTTACGGAAAGCTTTTGACACCGTTCCTCACAAGCGACTTCTAATCAAGCTGCGGGCCTATGGGGTATCGTCTCAGTTGTGCGACTAGATTCGTGATTTCCTGTCAGGAAGGTCGCAGTTCGTAGTAATAGACGGCAAATCGTCGAGTAAACCTGAAGTGATATCAGTTGTTCCCCTGGGAAGCGTCCTGGGTCCTCTGCTGTTCCTGATCTATATAAATGACCTGGGTGACAGTCTGAGCAGTTCTCTTAGGTTGTTCGCAGATGACGTTGTAATTTACCGTCTAGTAAGGTCATCCGAAGACCAGTATCAGTTGCAAAGCGATTTAGAAAAGATTGCTGTATGGTGTGGCGGGTGGCAGTTGACGCTAAATAACGAAAAGTGTGAGGTGATCCACATGAGTTCCAAAGGAAATCCGTTGGAATTCGATTACTCGATAAATAGTACTATTCTCAAGGCTGTCAATTTAACTAAGTACCTGGGTGTTAAAATTACGAACAACTTCAGTTGGAAAGACCACATAGATAATATTGTGGGGAAGGCGAGCCAAAGGTTGCGTTTCATTGGCAGGACACTTAGAAGCTGCAACAAGTCCAACATTCGTTCGTCCTCTGTTAGAATATTGCTGCGCGGTGTGGGATCCTTACCAGGTGGGATTGACGGAGGACATCTAAAGGGTGCAAAAAAGGGCAGCTCGTTTCGTATTATCACGTAATAGGGGAGAGAGTGTGGCAGATATGATACGCGAGTTGGGATGGAAGTCATTAAAGCAAAGACGTTTTTCGTCGCGGCGAGATCTATTTACGAAATTTCAGTCACCAACTTTCTCTTCCGAATGCGAAAATATTTTGTTGAGCCCAGCCTACATAGGTAGGAATTATCATCAAAATAAAATAAGAGAAATCAGAGCTCGAACAGAAAGGTTTAGGTGTTCGTTTTTCCCCCGCGCTTTTCGGGGGTGGAATGGTAGAGAGATAGTATGATTGTGGTTCGATGAACCCTCTGCCAAGCACTTAAATGTGAATTGCAGAGTAATCATGTAGATGTAGATGTATCGGACCAGAATTTCTGCAAGAATGCACCTTCAAACTGTTGCATCGTTAGACTTTTTTCGGATACGTCGGTGGCTCACAGTGCCACGTCACCTTGAACAAAGTAGACCACGAACTGTATTCTTTGTCTTTCCGTCCATGTCCTGGGAAACACATTCCTAAAGCTCTTAATGAATACCACTGGGTGGACATTTCGTTTTTCGCTATTTAAGGGTTGGAATGTCCTGTGGTTTATCACATTGTCCTCCTTTCTGTACATCTGACCGCTACCTTCTGTGGCATTCATTACATCGTGATGTGCGCTGCACGGTATCTCATATTGATCGTGCCCGTAATTCACTTTAGGTTGCGGTCGCGCACTCGCACCCTGCATACAGTCTACGTTATTATAGCAATCAGTACGCGGAGTCGGATTCATTATCTGTCCGCCACTGTTTGCACTGTTTTCCAACGCGAACTCCTGTTGCCAATTCGGGAACTCCGCTGTCACACGGGATTTGATCTGTGTTAATGCGGCGTGCAGTGCGGCAGCGCTAGCGTCAATATTTACACTCGCGGCCGCAGTCGCTTGTTCTACAGCTGTTCTTACATCGCTTTCAATCTTTGCAGATATCTCGCGATCCTTTACTTCTAGCCATTTATTAAATTCTTTTTCGACTTTTTGAGCTTGCACTTCCAAATACGTATCAATACTTTTCCGTGCATCTATCTCCACATTACCACGCGGTTGGTTAAAGTCTGGACATTGTCTTCAAGCCTAGCCTGCGATATCTGTAATTTTTGCATCTCGCAGCCTAAGCTTCGCACAAGATCGGGTATTTCTTTCCAAGCGCACCGCATCTCGGCAAGTTCGCTTTGGATACTGTCTAGTTTCGCTTCACTGCGCTGCTCTTGCTCACGTAGCATCTGAGCCAGTTTTTCGTCTCTTTCTTTTTCCCTCTGTTCTGACATTCTTTCTTTTTCGCTTTCTTTCTGTTCTCTTTGTTGCTCTTGCTCATAGAGCATCTGAGCGAGTTTGTCGTTGCCGGCCGCGGTGGTCTAGCGGTTCAGGCGCTCAGTCCGGAACCGCGGGACTGCTACGGTCGCAGGTTCGAATCCTGCCTCGGGCATGGATGTGTGTGATGTCCTTAGGTTAGTTAGCTTTAAGTAGTTCTAAGTTCTAGGGGACTGATGACCACAGATGTTAAGTTCCATAATGCTCAGAGCCATTTGAACCATTTTGAACCAGTTTGTCGTCTCTTTCTTTTTCCCTCTGTTCAGACATTCTTTCTTTTTCCTTTTCTTTCTGTTCTCTTTGTTGCTCTTGTGCATAGAGCACCTGAGCAAATTTCTGATCTCTCTCCCTATCTCTTTCTTCTAACCTGCGCAGAAATTCTGCAAATGGGTCTGCAATCGGTGAGCATACTGGTGCCCCGCTTAATCTAGCACTCGATCGGCCCCCCCGGCCCAGGCAGTGGAGTTGTTGTTATTATATTCCCATTCTGCTGTGGAGCGTCATTCACCGTCCGCAGATCCTCGCCCCCTGCTCTGGAAATTATGGTATCCGAGGCGTGGCTTGGGATTCGTTTACGTTTTGCAAATGATCCTCACCTTCCATATTAACAAAAGTTTGTTCGTCTGGTACGGATGCTTTAGGCTGTCCTATCTTACCCATATTAAATACACTTTAAGCCACTGACAAATCTTTAACACTGATACGTACACGAATAATTATCCGCTCCAAAAATAAACACATAAATACACAAATACACACAATTTAATTTTCACTTTACTTACTATTTTTTCACCGAAGGTATCTGATGTGCATATGGGTTCGATATTCCGAACAGAGCTACACAGGATGCTTGCACAATAGGCCTTATCTTTGTTGCTTTTCTTTCTCGTAATCCTTTTTATTTTCTACACTTTTTCTTCTCCAGATCTCCTCAGGGTGTGGTTTCGTTGTTCTACATGTAAAAGAATTCATATAGGCATTAATATTTTACAACAATTAGGCACATACATAATTACATTCATTACAATAGAATCAGATTTAATAAATTTCGCCTTTTCTTTGATCGGGCCCCAAAGTTGCGGCGCCAATCTCGCGTCCGTCGGCCGTCGTAATTTAATATATTATTATTATTATTTTGATTGTTGCCGACTTACGTGGTGGGCCTTAATAAAAATGATATTTCATTCAGTTTTGATTTGCGATTAAATGCTTTTCTGAAGCTCTCCTTTTTAACAATATTAATCTTAAATTATTTGTTACGTTAACGAATGTTAGACTCGCTGAATCCTAAAACATGAGCACATAAGTTGAACAATGGAACAAACTTTTCATATTAATTTCCTTGGCTAGTCAGTTCACTTTAAAGTAAAAAATCTTTAGTTTTAATTACAATTGCGGCCCACACACGCGCGAGAGTATTTTTTCTTACCTCTGTTAACCATTGCATTGTAGTCGGTGTCCTGGCTCTCTCTCGGCTGTGGTACTGAAAATAAGAACCTTAAAGCTACGTATTTTCTGCTATGTCGGGCGGCTATGGAGAAAAATGTATATTATGTTAATAGCGCGCGAGTTTATCGCTTCCGCTAAATTTTATAAGTTAATATCGCCACGTAATGGCGTCGTTGGCTGCATCGACCGCTGCGATTGTTGAACTGAAAATTACTCGAATGCAGATTGATTCAAAGGAAGGCGGACATGAAATCGGGATCACCTCTTACAAATTAAAAGTGAACAGTAATATTAAATCAATATATTATCTGCTTAATTAGTACAAATATCCTTACATTTGCCAGTACTCGCAAGATGTCCGTTTACACGCAACCAAGACAAGAGAAGAAGTGAAGACGACTAAAAAATTAACAAAAGAGCGTATCTTGTCGTCTCTCTAGATCATTTTGTTATATTTCTTTGCCCTCAAAACTTACACAGAGAAATTGTTATAATACGGGTACATGAGAAAAATGTATATTTTTCAATTTTTAAAATTCTTCTTTATAAATACTGTTTTTTAAGTCTTTTCGTATTATTTCACTGGGGACGCTATAAGTAGAAGAAATGGATACCGGAGAACATGGACGTGGCAGTAGGAGTGAGTGTGGGGAAAGGGTAATTCAGTTCTTCAATAAATATCAGCTAGTAATAGCGAACACTCTGTTCAAGAATCACAAGAGGAGGACATGTACCTGGGAGAGGCCGGGAGAGACAGGAAGCTTTCAGTTAGACCACACCATGATTAGGCAGAGGTTTCAAAACCAGATGTTGGACTGTAGGGCGTACACAGGGACAGATATAGACTCAGATCAAAATTTGTTAATGATGAAGAGTAGGCTGAAGTTTAAAGGACTTGTCAAGAAGAAAGAATGCGCAAAGCAACCTTCGGTGAAATTAAAAGCAAGGGTGGTAACATTAAGAGAGCAATGGGAAGTCCAATGTTAAATGCAGAGGAGAGAGCTGATGGGTGGAAGAGTACGTTGAAGGGCTGTATGAGGGGGAAGACTTGTCTGATGTGATTGAAGAAAAAACAGCAGCCGACAGGGAAGAGATAGGGGATCCAATATAAGAATCAGAATGTAGAAGAAATTTGGCAGACTTAAATAAAGCAGAAGGGGTAGATAGCATTCCATAGGAATTTCTAAAATCATTGGGGGAAGTGGCAACAAAACAACTATTCACGCTGATCTGTAGAATGTACGAGACTGGCGATATACCATGAGTCGTTCGGGAAAACATCATCAACACAATACTGAAGATAGGAAGATTCGTGAAGTGCGAGGATTACACTAGCTAACAGCGAAAATGTAACTGGGATTAAATAAATGTTAACTGTAGCGACCACTCCGGTAATGAAAATGACAATGGAAAACTTGAATTAGCTCTCGTTTCCAAGTTAAAGGGGGGCGGGTGCATTTGATTATAACAACTGTATTATTAGCGTCCATTGTCAGTCCCTTCCCATATGGGCTTAGAAACCTGCTGATGGTAGGCAGAGTGGTGAAGTGTATTTTGTCTGTGTTTTCAGCCGGGGCTCGTGGCAACAAGACGAAGCGAAAGAGGAAGGGGGAGTGGAGCATGTTTGATCCAAGCGCACTTTCAGTCTGTTACAAGCTGTGTTCTCTCCGTGTACTGGAAGAACGTGTTACTGAAGTGTAGTTAGTGCGTGTGGTCGTTGTAATTCCTGTGATTCAATATGCCTCGCAAACGTATAAACAGTTCTGACAATTTTTGCTACATTTGCGGACAGGCTACATTGAAATCACAAAGGAAGCTAATAACGCCATATATTAGGGAGGTGTGCAGCCTGTACTTTGGCTGAGAAATCTGGAACCAGAACAAGCCCTGGGCTCCCCATGTATGTTCTATATTTTGTGCCTCGAGTCTTCGTTCGTGGTTGAGTCGTGAAAGATGGGCTTTGGTACACCCTTGATCTAGCAAGAACCATCAAACCGTGTGAATGATGGTTGCTTTTGTATCACAACTCCATTAAAATATGGTATTTCCAAGAAGAAGAGGTCTCTCATGACGTATCCTAACATACCGTCGGTCATGGGACTTGTGCCTCACGGAGACAGATTGACTGCACACGTCCCACATGATTGTGACAGTGACGAGAGTGGTAGTGAAACCAGTGCTGCACCATCACCTTCAAAACCAAGTTCTTTGTAAGACCTTATTTTACATCTAGCAGTGAGTGTGAACTTAATGACCTAGTGAGAGATCTGGAATTTGCCTAAACGTAGAGCTGAACTATTGACGTCAAGACTTTAACAGCGGAATTTTCTTGATAAGACGGTAAATACGACTGCTCTGTAACCACCACATTCCATTCCTTCCATTTTTCAAAAGTGAAAAGTACTCGTTATTTTAGAGTAGTATACAGGGACTATCGGCGGCTACGGGCGTCAACTACGAAAGTGGTGGAGGTTTTTCATCGGCTCCTCTAAAGTAAGTATACTGCGTAATGGCCATGTTGCCATCGGTTCTGATTGGGTATGTTCCTTACATGAATGGAACATATGATAACATGAAACAATTGTTATTGCGACTGAACTAAGACAAGTTTAAATGGCAGATTTCCGGGGATCTGAAAGTCATAGGCGTATTACTGGCGCTACACAACGGCTAAGCCAAATTCTGTTGCTTCCTGTGCCTCTGGGATAGCCGCGCGAAAGCACTTCTTCATAAAAAGAAAGACTGGCCTAAGTGTCAATCACTGACCCAGGATCTCAGAGTCCTAAGCGCAAAACATTTATCGAATCCAAGAACATAATCTTCCCTACTCTTATTTACCCTCGGGGCCGCAGTCGCTTCTTCTACAGCTGTTTTTACATCGCTTTCAATCTTTGCAGATATCCAGCGATCCTTTACTTCTAGCCATTCATTAAATTCTTTTTCAACTCTTTGAGCTTGCGTTTCCAAATATGTATCAATACTTTTCCGTGCATCTATCTCCACATTATCGACGCGGTTGGTTGCTCTTCATATAAAATTAGGCCTAATGAAAAACTTCGTTAAGGCTATGGACAAAACCGGGGAAACATTTTTCTTTTTTCGGAAGAAATTTCCAAGTCTTACCGAGGCAAAAAGAAGAGGGTATTATCCTGGGTCCCTATACATACAAACTGTACAAGGATAAGTATTTCGACCCCATCCTGACTGGTGATGAAAATTTAACTTGGGATGCATTTGCTCAAGTGTCAACAAACATTCTAGGAAATAAGAGGACGCAGAACTGCAAGCTATTATGGCAAATCTTCAGCATTTGCTACAATAGACTGGGGTGCAACACTTCCTTAAAGTTAAATTTCCCTTCATTCCCAGTTGGGCTTCTTTCCTGTCAACTGTGTTGCACGAGTCGACTAGGATGGAGAATTCTTCCACCAGCAATTTTCTAACTTGGAAATGAGATGCTAGGGAAAGTGGAGTGCATCAATTTTAGCCGATTACTTCTGAACACTAATAAGGGAAACACCAGCAGAAGACCACAAACGCCAGCGCTACGGTCGCAGGTTCGAATCCTGCCTCGAGCATGGATGTGTGTGATGTCCTTAGGTTAGTTAGGTTTAAGTAGTTCTAAGTTCTAGGGGACTGGTGACCTCAGATGTTAAGTCCCATAGCGCTCAGAGCCATTTATCATAACTTCAAAACGAGAGAAAGTCTTGCATTTTCATCAACGTTTTCACCATTAGCACACTTGAAATCATATTGGTTAGCTCTTTTCGTGATAGTTAAAGAAAAGAAAAGTAAAATTTTGTTTGACTAGTTTTTTTCGCGCATCAGCTTAATGGCTCAGGCATCCAAGTTGCTGACAAGTATAATATACAGAAGAATAGGAAAGAAAATTGAGGATCTGTTAGAGGACGATCAGGTTGACTTTAAGAAAGGTAAAGGCGCCAGTGAGGCACTTCTTACCATGTGGCTGATAATGGAAGGAAGCCTAAAGAAAAATCAAGACAAGTTCGTAGGATGTGTCGACCTGGAAAAAGCATTCGACAGTGCAAAATGGTGCAAGATGTTGGAATTTGGAAAACAGGGCAACTTATAGGAAAAAAAGAATAATGTGTATTTACAAGAACCAAGACCGAAAAAAAGGGATGGAAGATCAAGAAGGAAGGGCACGCCCGTACAGTTCGACCCACATAATGAAGAAGCAATGACGGAAATAAACGAGAGGTTCAAGAGTGGATAAAAACTGAAGGTGGAAGGTTATTAATGATAAGATTCGCTCATGTCTTTCCTATCCTAAGTGAAAATGACGAAGAATTTCAGGATCTGTTGAATGACATAAACATTTCAATGAGTACAAGATATGGACTGAGAGTAAATCAAAGAAAGGCGGAAGTAATGAGAAACAGCGTAAATGACAGCAGCGAGTAACTTCATTTCGGAATTGGGTATCACGAAGTATATGAAGTTAAGGAAGTCTGCAAACGAGCCAGCAAAATAATCTATGACGGAGGGGCAAGGAGGACACTGGCAAAGAGAGCATTCTTGGCCGAGAGAGGTCTCCTTTTATCAAACATAGGCGTTAATTTGAGGAAGACATTTTTGAGAATGTACGTTCATAGCACAGCATAGTATGGTTGTGAAACAAGAACAGTGGGAAAACCGGCGCAGGAGAGAATCGAAGCATTTGAGATGCCATGCTACAGACGAATGTTGAACATTAGGTGGACTGATGAGGTAAGGAGGGAGGTGATTCTTCACGGAGCCGGCGAGGAAATGAATATATGGAAAACACTGACAAGGAGGAGTGAAAAGATCATAGGAAACCTGCTAAGACATCAGGGAATAACTTCCACGGGACTAGAGGGAGCTGTAGAGGAAAACCCCCTTGCTAGGCGTCATCAAATACTCAGCGCGTTGCTTCTTGTTATTATAGCTGTGCGTGGTCTTCCTTATTTGGAGTGAAGTGTAGCTATTCTCGTTTAAAAATCTTCTCCAAGTGCTCTAATGTTGCTTGGAGGTTTTCGTCGTCCGATATTATGTGCGGCCGATGTATTAAGATACTAGAAAACCGGTGGTTTGTGCGGGGCTCTGGCAGCTATACGCCTGGAGATATAGATCCATGGGCGTGGGTTTTCCGTACACGGGATGTCCCAATGATGCATCATTCTTATAGCGTATTAGTACATCTAGTAAGAGTGAAGTCCCATCTTTCTCAATTTCCATCGTCAACTTGTTCTCTTATAATAGTTTAAATTACAAAACTTGGTCATGAGAACATCGAGTTTACCCTATCTAGAAGCGCTAGGGTTTTAAAGAGAGTGGCTACTGTTTACGCCAAGTAATGAAGATGACGCACAGCTACAATAAAAAGAAGCAATGCACTGAGGACACTGCTGACGACTTAAATCAACTGCGTTCCTTCCATATGCCGGGAACACACCTTCTAAAATAAGCAGATTGCTTAGAAAAATTAAAATCGAGGTTATCTTCCGTCCATTCGTTAAAGACGACTTACAACTGAAAAAATCCGGGCATTTACAAAATTCCCCGCGAGTGTGGTGCTGCATATGTACGCCAGACGACACGAACTGCCCAGCAGCGTTGTACAGAACACGAAAGATACACCCATCTTCGGCAACCGTTAAAATCAGCAGCAGCAGAACACTGTATTCTCATGAGACACTCAAGGGAACACAAGAGAACAAAAATTTTAGCTCCAGTTTCCCGTTTCTCAGTATCAGTAATCAAAGAATTGATGGAAATGCGTCTTGCCGATAATCTTATAAATCGTGACAACGGCCTTCAATTGGATAAAAACTGGAATCCTATGATTAAAATTATCAAGTCACAGTGGAATCGACGGAGTCACTCGATACTCAGTGATTACATCATCTCTCAGTTCCGCCACCGGCAGCAGCACACACAACTCGGCTATCCCGCGCATGTCACCACCCGACGCATGCGCCGAAAGACGCCAGCACATTTCGCAAGCGCGTAATCGGCATAAATACATTGAATCCAGCTGGGCTCTTCCATCTCCGCCAGCACCGCCTCCTTCCCGATATCCAGTGGGGCTTTCGACCGTACTTCTCTGCCGATGACCTTCTCCTTCACCTCACTCACCTTCTCTCCGAATAACTCAACTCCCGTCGCTCCGCCCTCTTCCTCTCCCTCGACCTTGAACTTGCCTATGACCGTGTATGGCATTGCTGTCTCCTCTTCAAGCTCCAAACCTTCGCCCTTCCTATTAACTACGTCCGTCTGATCGGGTCCTTTCGTTCCCAACGTCTTTCCTATGTCACCATCCACAACACGGATTCCTACACCTTCTACTCCTCCGCCACTGTGCCCCAAGGTTCCGTCCTCTCCCCTCTTCTCTACCTTCTCTATACGGTGGACATGCCGCCACCTTCACTCCCTGTCCACCTTCTCCAGTACGCTGATGACACCGCCTTCCTTGCCCTCTAACCCACCCTGCAATGCTCCCAACGCCTTCTCCAATCCCATGTTGACCGGTTCAGTACTTGGTGTAACCAGTGGTTGCTCAAGGTCAATCCTTCAAAGACCCAGGCGATCATTGTAGGCAAAACCACCCCTTCCTTCCGTCTCCTCGATTTCTACATCACCATCTATGGCCGTCCTATCAACCTCACCCCCGCCCTCAAGTGCCTAGGCGTCACTGTTGACTGTCGCCTCTCCTGGACCCCCTATCTCTAGACAAGGCAGGCTCCCGACTCTGCCTCCTCAAGCTCCTTTCCAGCCGCACATGGGGTCTGGACCCCCCCACCGTTCTTCACACCTACAAATACCTCATCTGCCCTATCCTCTGCTATGCCCATCCTGCCTGGATCTCTGCCCCTCCTACCTTTTACAAATCCCTTCAAATCCTGGAATGCCATGCGCTCCGCCTCGCCTATCGCATCCGCCTCCCCTCCCACACGTGGGTCCTCTATAACCTAATTCCGTTCCCACACCTCCTCCTTTTCCTCGAACGCATATGTATCCTTTACACCTCCCGCAAACTTGGTCCCTCTCACCCACTTGTCTCTCCCATCCTTTCCCACCCCTGTCCGCTGCCGTGCCTGTATTCCCACATCCTACCCGCTCTCCATCTGTGCACCCTACATACCCTTGCCCAAGGTGGCTTCCGCCAACTCCCCCTCCCTGATGATGCCCTCATCCCCTCCATCTACCCCTCCTACCAACTTTGATCCTCCCCTTCCTCCTCGTGTGTGTTTCCCAAGGGCACCCTCTCTCCCTTCTCTCCCTCCTCCCTTCCTCCCTCCCTCCTCTCCCCCTTCCCCTACCCCCTACCTTCTTTTCTACCCCTCCCTTCTCCTCTGCCACTGGCATCTACACCCTCCCCCTCTCCCTCCTCCCCCACCTTTTCCCCTCTTGCAGGTCCCCAGAGTCGTACATAAACAGTGAACAATCGTGCGCCAGAGATCATCGCCATCGGTTTTTTGTGTGCCTTCGTGTTAGTGCCTTAGTGTTTCACCACCCATGCTCCATCGTTCACATGTGTCATTCGTCGTCTGTGTTCGTGTACAGTGCTGAACGTTTTTTATTTCACTACGCCTGTGAACAGCTCCATGTATTTTACTTTGTGTGCCTACTGTTTTTTATCCACCGTTTTGTTTTGTTTTTCTGTCTTCATATGTACTAATTGTAATGTCTGTGGCCAAAGAGCGGCGTAGTTTTGCCGCTGCCGGCCTACCTGTATAAAGTTTCAAAATGACAATAAAGGAAAATAACTGGGCTCTTCAGCAGTTGTCTACTCACCAGAAGATGGCCTAAAGTCTCTGGGCCAAAATTCGTGGCTGTACACCCGAAAATTATTAGAAGAAGAAATACGCCAGGAAAATTTCAGAAGTTACATGACGGAACATGTTGTCGGGTTACAAGCTGCTCGTGAGCAGACAAGTGAGAAATTAGAACTCCACAGATGCAAGGCAGAAGTACTGTCGGCTGACAAGGAACATGTGTCAGGACAATTTCAGTACCGGTTATTCAGAGTTAAAATACCAGTAGCGGTTTTAATCGGTGGATTCTTCCCATCCTTGGCTGACGTGCCCCGGCAGTCGGTGACTTTTGTCGCGGCCCCTTAGCGCGGTGACGCGGCCAGAAGAATTCTGCAGCGACGCGAGGGCGCGGGGTCGTAGCGGCGGCTGCTCCACGCCGCTAATTACGGACCTTAGCAGCAGCAGCCAGCATATTACCGAGTTAGCCAAGTCTGCCCGCGTCAAAGGCGCCTCCCTCCGCCTTACAGCGAGCTATTATCTCTCTTTTTGTATAAAGTACGGCGGCGACGACATTAATTCATTAAAATCCCAGACTTTAAATAGGTTAGGGCTCGTAAACTCGGCGGCGGCAAGGAGAAGGAGGTGCTTCCGCGCCTGCACTAGCCGTCCTGCACACATAGGTCCGCTGACGCTGCCTCACCAGCTTCCGAAAGTCTCGGGCAGTATGCTGTATCTGCAACACGCATAGAAGGGGACTTCAGAAAATAAGTTAGACACGTCGTCCCACGATGAGACTATCCACAACAAGAGAGGCTCATTGTCAGAAGCGAGTATCTATTCGGAATTTCCAGCACAGTTCTGCTTATAACGGGTATGTCACAGTGTGTGGCTGCAATAGCACGCCAACTGGAAACTTACTCCAAACTTAAAGTACGCGGGACAGTTCGACTGTTGTGGGCAAAACGTCTGAACTGCGCCCAGATTCTCCATTGAAATTCTGGTTTTTGTAATTTTAGTGTGCGTTCGTTCACTATTTAATCCTAATCCAAAACTTAAGATTGTTAGTAATATCAGACACCAGATAGGTACTAGTATGGGAACTGCCTCAGATTTGTACCTTTCACTGTACTGTGTCCAAATATCGTTTCTGTTGAGTTTTCATTAACGAACTAAGCCCATTACGATTTGGCGTTGGTTTGTAAATTAATTGCGGTGTCTTTTTTTTACAAAAATTACGTGAAGAAACATAGTGCAGTATAGAATTCTAATTTTTCTACAAAAAATAGACTGAAAATGTCCAATGTTTTCGCTTTTAAGATGCCACGCACTAAGCTTTCCAAAGAAAAGAAAAACGCAAGAAAAACTATAATAAAGAACATTTCATAAAAGTTACTGAGGCCATTAGAAGTAAGACGAGCGGCTATCTGAAAGCTTGCTCGCGTGAGTTCTAAATAGGTTGCATAACATATTTATTATACAGTCTAGGCGCATCTGTCTGTATCATTTTATTTTAGATTAATTTACTCGTACTTTCTAGCTGATGTTTTATTTATATTTTGTAGCTGACTGGAGATACACTTACCATGGATGTTATAAACGAAAAACGTGAGAGAAAAACAACTTTAGGTGAATTTTACATTTCAGTTATTTCGTTTTTAATCTGTAAAATATTATTTACATTATACTAAGGTTTTGTATCAATCTCGAAGACTAAAAACATATTTTGACTTCAGGAGACCAGCTACAGGATCTATTGGTGAACTACATATTAGAAATGGAGTCTAAATTTTATGGCTTGAATATTAATGACATCGAAATAATGGCCTATCAACTAGCAGTGCGAAACGGGATAAAACATCCTTTCAAAACGAAAAGCCCCGAAGAGAATGGATCGACCACATTCTAACTCGTCAGAAAACAAGGCTGTCCACGAAAGCCTTGTGCTACCTCAGTCGCAAGAACTTTGGGTTTTTTGTGGAGAGAACTTTGACGCCTTTTTTGATTGGGAAAGAATACAACGCTCATAATTATAGTCCATATCGTATATACAATGTTGATGAAACGCAGTTATGAGTAGTTCAGTCAAAATTTTCAAAAGTCATTGCCTTAAAAGGTAAAGTTTGCTATCTGCAGGACGAGGTGCGCTAGTTAAAAGTGTCATTTTTTTAATGAAAAAATGAAAACGAACTGTTGATGGAAGGTGCACCTTATGGATCCCTTGCCGATTACTACCCAGCAGGTTGGATATAAGCTTTTCTCTATACGAAATTATTCCAGCACTTCTTAAGAAAAATATAACCAACTAAGAAAACTCCTGTACTTCTTGTATTACACTGGACAAAATGTTCGTGGATATTTTGAAGTCTTATTACAGGGAGAAGTTCGACTGTTCTTAGCGTGAAACAGAGAGCATTAAGTCCATTAGACATTCCGGAATTACTAGGAAAAGCTTACGTGAAGGCGCAAACTACTGAAATCGCCATTAATTGATTTCGTGAGACAGGAATTTATCCATTTAATAACTACTTTTTTCTGATGGTGACTGCATAGCAGCTCAAGTGACACACAGAAAAAGCATTTCAACTCAAATAACAAATGTAAATAAAGAGTTAGAGCATCATAATAAATGTGCAAATTACGTTGACCAACCATCTACTAGCCGCTCAGCGCAAGCACGCAAGTGGGATGTTCTACAAACGTCACTCTTCAGTCCCAGACTTCAGATGAAGATAGACCTAATCTTTCACTGACATCTCCTAAATGAATTTCACCAGTTACAAAACTGAAAGCGAGGAGTTCTAACCGGGGACGGAAAGCAAGTGGTTCATCTTTAATTACGCCATTGCCGTACAAAAGAGTTGATTCAGCAATAAAAACAATTACAAAAGCGATTAACCCCAGTAAAGTCAAACCAAATGTACTGACGTAAGAAGTCGACGAGTTCAAAGAAGAATCAGAAAAATATTCAAAGCGAGCAAAGAAGATAACACATCAGAAGATAGCAGTACCTCTCTCAGAGGATCTGATGACGATCGTTTCTCAGTACAAGGTCAAGACTGCCCAGACACACTGGATACAGTCTGTATTTTCTACAATGGAAAATTTTCTCAGGACTGTCATGGAGAAAAATGGATGTGTAGCATATGGGTGAATACGGAATGTGCAAACGTGGAGCAAGTTAATTATATTTGCGATTATTGACTGCACAACAAATAAATAAACTTATTAATACCACTGTTTAACTTCTAATTTAATCCTTCATAGTTTGTGCGTTGATGTTTGCTCACATTTTGTTTGTTTTGATCGTCCATTTTTACCTATGCTAACACAATAAAACACAAAAACCAAGTATTTTTCTCATTTATGGCTTATAAGTTATTAAATTTTTAGGCGTCTCATATTACCACCATACTTTCAAAATTGTATATATGGATACCTCCAACGAAATTCAGATCTTACGTGCATCTCAATTAACGACTAACCTAATAAAATATTTGAAAGTGAGAGTTTAATTGCAAACTACAGACGTGCCACATGCCAAGTTACATGAAAGTACGACTAATAGTTTTCTTTTTATCGATGTAAACAAAAGGGTATCTCATAATTCTACCTTCTCCTCTATATCGGAAACATTGTAGGAGAGTGATGCTTAATTTCGTCTTCATTCAATTGAGAACATGAATAAATTCGTTGTTTGTATTTCATATTTGATGTAAATTCCCGTAATACGAGGGTTGGAACTTAAATAGTGGCAACCATTTATTCATAACCGATGCAGAAGAGTTAAATATTTGCACCTGTTACTGTCCTTCAAAGTAGTCACCAGCGTTGTGTAGAACCCGTTGCCAGCGATGTGGAAGGCATAGTATACCGTTAGCAGAGTCTGTTCTGTTGATGGTGCGAATGGAGCGGTCTACTCCATGTCCAATATCTGGAACAGTTCTGAAGCGAATGCCACGAAGCCAAAACTGAAACGCCAGTCCAACGAATGGCGTCATTATGGGTCGCCGCGAAAGTCTAAAGTGCGTCAAAGCCCCAGTATGGTGAAAGTTATGGTGATTCTCGTGTACGACTGTGTTGGTGTTATCCTAACGCATTACGTTCCTCCACGGCAGACCGTCAATGCACAGTATTACTGTTCGTTTTTGGAGCATCACCTGCGACCAGCTTTGCGAAAGAAGCGGCGACACTTTCTGCGCAACCCACCCATTATTTTGCACAACAATCCGCGGGCACTTACAGCGCAAACTGTGGCTGCTCTGTTCGGTCGATGGGCCTGGTAAGTACTGTACCATCCACCATACTCCCCAGACTTAAGTCCTTGTGACTTTGATTTGATTCTGAAGATGAAGGAGCCACTTCGTGGCATTCGCTTCAGAACTGTTCCAGAGATTCGACAGGCAATACACCGTTCCATTCGCCCCATCAACAGAGCAGGCTCTGCTAACGGTATACTACGTCTTCCACGTCGCTGGCAACGGATTCTACAGAAGGCTGGTGACTACTTAGAAGGACAGTAACAGGTGCAAACATGTAACTCGTTTTTATCGGTTGTTAATAAATAGTTGTCACTATTTAAATTGGAACTCTCGTGCATTATAATTCGGATGAAGTGTATATCTAAGACTACAGAGAGTATGTGGAACGATAATATAAGCAAGTCCGCACATTTGGATGTAATTAGTTTTGATTGTAATATCGAAAATCTGTTGTAGCAGTAATGAAAAGGTTGTTTGCAATGATACATAAGAGAATAAGCCAGCTCGCTGTCGGTCATCGTTGTTCAGATATTTTGTGATGCATCAGTTGTGCGATGGAAAACAACGCATGTCAGAATCTTAATTCATAAAGTACGTTGACTGGACGTAAGATGTGAATCTAGTTCTCGGCAAGAACTTTAGGACAATGAGCAGATGCCAAGATAAGTAACCTGACTGTTTACAATTTCATCGAGTTTAAAACTGAAACAAGTTTAAAATCATTTCAAATGTAGCAAACTTACATAAAGTCATTTTCATTTAAAGAAGAAGACGTCAAAGTTACACAGAGGTAGGTATATTAGCACCTGAAAGAAATAGAAACGCCACATGATGCAATGTCGCGTTAAATCGTAGTGAAATGGTGGCAAATATTTGACCAAGTCCGCACAGACCTGGGTAATTCTGATCTGGAAGTAAGGCCAAGAACATCGACCACAGACGAAAATGTCAATGCAATCAAAGAATTGATTTGCAGGAATCGCAGACTTTCCAACGACGAGGACTCTCACGCAGGAGAGGATCTCTATCGTCGAGGAACTGATTAGCAGAACAGTCCGACCGTTGTTTACAGACGCTTTCTAACTGTATAGAAAAATAGTGTCATGCATCTGTGTCACACTGATGTGCAGTGTAGCATTCAATAGAAATTATTTGGCCTGCCATAATAATGTGTACGTACTTTTTGAAATCCCCTCGTACAATACCCTCGCACAGCCGCAGTGATAAGGTAGCCTTTGTACAGGCTGCTTCAAGAGGAACAGTAAACAGTTTAGGACGTGGCTGTATAGACTAATTAGAACAAAACATTTCACATAACGTGTGTCCCGTTTTTATTGCTTAAAGACATGCATCTGTTAAAATATAACCGAAGCACCTCACAGAAGGTGTTAAACAAAGGCAGATGCTTAATTTCAGTTTTCGTAAATCCCACCACCGGCTTCAACGCCCTTTCTAATTCCTCGACGTTACCACGTATAGCTCTTCTGACGTCGCCTTGGCGTATTTTTACGAGCACAACACTGTTCATATCCAGAATAGTCAATTCGCCTCCTGTGTCTAATATTTCCTCGTAGACTTCGCCATCCCCACAGGCAAAACTCTAAATTAGTATGATCAAAGGACATCGGTGACCAATAAACGTGACCGTTTCTACCGATCCATCTTCCGGGGAGTGATGGGCTTATACGATGGACCAACAGAGATGGTCATTTGCTTGGACTACTTTCCCCTGTGGCGATCGTTGAAAGGTGAAGCCTACAAACAAAAAGTAAATTTAAAGACTAGTTGATGGTTCAGATTGTGAACAGTGTTGCTCTCATAAAAGAACACCAAGATGACACCAGAAGAATTACACGTGGTACTTTCAAGAGGAATCGAAAGTGCACTGAATTCAGAGGTGGAATTTATAGCTTAATCAGTTGCCTTTGATTACCACTTTCCGCATTTGTTCGGATTTCATTCTAACAGCTGTGTATCTCTGTAACCACTAAAAATTGGACACGTGTTATATGGAAAGTTTTATACGAATCATTATGTACTACCACCTCCCAAAACATTTACTAATTCTCCTGATACACCCTGAATGTTAATTCTTCTAATAATCCCAGCTGTACCATGATTTTAAAGGACAAATACATCAAAAAGTTTCACAACAGTTATTCCGAAACGGGGGTTTAATCGTTGGAACTCTGAGAAAACAACTTCACTACCAGACCCCCACTTAAGTGTGATGAGGAACAAGATCTAAATCACATATTTTTTTACAATGTGTAAAGAATAAGGAGAAAATAAAATATCTGAAAGTAATCTCAGAACACGTGGTCATCGTTTTGCATCTGTTCTTCGAGCCTTGTCAGCTAATAGTGATATAGCAGCCTCAAGACTTTTGCGCGAGTTCGCAATCAACGCAACGAATAAAACTTGAGCTATGCCTTCAAAATTTGCAACACCTTTCGAAGCAGAACCAAATATTCGTGCCCGTAATTTTAGGTAGGTTCATAATTTGTTTTAACTTAGGCTGAGCGTAAAATAATTTACGCAATAAAAAAGTTAATTTTGTTACTTCATGATGCACTGCCAATCAAATTACTGTGTGGTTGTTCATGTTCTTCTTCTTCTTCTCCACTTTTTACGATAAATACTGCGTTTGAAAATTTGTGCTTTAATACATTTACATAATTTTTTTACTTAAAAGTCCAGTGTAATATCGTATAATTTGGAAATGTTCAAAATTAAAAAAATAACAATACCAATTATGACATACCTGTAAGGCGAAATTTCGAAAACTAATAAAAAATGAAAAACACACAGTTACGCAAATATGAGAAGAAAACTCAACTTCAAAGTACTAAAGGCGGTGCATCAAGCACATGTACGACAGTGATTTAATCATATTGTAACTGGTTGTCGCTTACATTGCGTGTGTGAATAAATACGGTGATTTCGTTTGTAATATATTTCTTCAGTCAGCGTTACAATTAATCGTCCGGTTGCGTGCTTTTTATGGTGCAGCAACACATCAAATGTTACGTCAGCTGTAATCTGTGGTTACTTCAGCTTTGAAAAAAATGTTGGAAGAAATCGACAGTAATTTTTTTGGAAGAATTGTTCCACAATTACCCCACTAAATGTAGTGGTAGGGAAACCCCTGAATTTACTATTCAGGATGACTATAAGGTCTTCTTGGGAATTTAATGTTTTCTACAGAGTCACGGCGCTCGATTCAATTTAAACATGGAACGAATGGTTTACGTATGTTCTGCAGCAGAACGCAACGCTTTATCTCCCTTCCGAGTCTGAGACAAAGTAAAAATAAACAGTATGTATTACGCAGTTGCCGGCCGAAGTAGCCGTGCGGTTAAAGGCGCTGCAGTCTGGAACCGCAAGACTGCTACGGTCGCAGGTTCGAATCCTGCCTCGGGCATGGATGTTTGTGATGTCCTTAGGTTAGTTAGGTTTAACTAGTTCTAAGTTCTAGGGGACTAACGACCTCAGCAGTTGAGTCCCATAGTGCTCAGAGCCGTTTTATTACGCAGTTATCCTTTCCTTCTAACATTAATGACAACTACAAGAGAACGCACTTACTCCGTATGAGAAGCATCGAGCGTAGCACTACCGAAAGTGTCCCTATCGAGTACGGTAACTGAAACATAGAATCTGTATCGATGATGCCTACAGTTCTACAGTATTGCTATACAACTTACTGAGAGTATTTAACTAATCCTTACCATCACGCAAATTTTAGAAGACTGTCAGCATAACAATGAAAAACATGGAGAGGGATCCATGTGAAGGAACGCAAGAAGTCATTTAGAAATTCATTTTAAAGTGATGAAAGATATACTAAAAATGTAGTAGATACGTTTTCATAGAATACGATTTCTCAATACCTTTCACAAATGCGTTTTGTTAAATGGACAAAATAGTATTTATCACTAAACTATTATATAATTTTGTAGAAATAAAAACACTTTTCCTGAAGGCCTGCAAAGGCTTAGTATGCTCATTAAACATTAAGGAGTACCGTAAAATTAAAAAAATAGAGATTATGAACAAAGGGGTTTTTCTATTGTTATCGTTATTGTTTGAGAAGGACCGATACAGATTCATTAACACACTTTTCTCATTATCTAAAAGGATTTCTGGAACATCCAGTGGCACTAATCTACAGATATCGACGTAAAACAACTGACGCTCTTGGTTTAATTTTCGGTGATAAATACATAAAGTCCCATTCAGTATTAGCTAGACAAAATACTGAATCGCAAAATTATTAATGGTATATGTCAGACTCGTTTAGGGAAATAAAATGGTCAAAATACTTAGCAAACACCCAGGAGACGGATAATGGGCGCCGGAAGCGCTGAGAAGTGCGAACTCGCTCCAGTGGTCCGATGTTTTCAGTTCGGAGCGACTATCGCAAGGAGCTAATTGCGAAAGCGTGTCGCTATGTAGTGAGCACCTTGTGGCCATTTAAATCCTGCCTTGGCGGGCCCAGGAGCTAAACTGCGCCCGGAATAAAGAGCAGTTAATTAGGAATTCACTTAAATTAAAGAGGAAGCTGAGTGCTAATGTTGTTTTCCTTCTCGGCGGCGGCGCCGCGGGTGGGAGACTGGCGACGCTGCCCCCGCCTCCTCCGCCGCCCCCGCGCCCCCACTGTTTTGGAGGGAGGAGAGTTGTGTTGCGTCACGCCGGGCCCAGAAGGCCCGCATCTCGACGCCTCCGAGTTCGGCAGGCGGTCTTGCTGTCGCATAAAACTTTCTGGGCAGTCCTTTTAACTCGTGACTGTGCTGTGTCTACCGGAGCGGTGTCTCAAACCAAAAGACGTGGCAGGTACCTGGCGTGTCGGAAACAACGGATATATCAAAGAGTGGAATATCTGATAACTCATACAACGGAAAATAACTTGCTGTTCTTGAATTTAAGAGAATTCCTGCACCTTCGACATCAGTCGAGTTGAATCAAATGTGTTTCGCTCAACCCTTGAAAAAGACTCATCGTTGATATGACCTTAAAAACTTTGAATTATTTCCCGAAACGCAATCCCCTTGCATAACTATCTCGTAATTGTGCGAAATGAATATTCACTACATGGAAAGTAGCTTGCTATTCTTAAATTTAAGAGAATTCCTGTAAGTTAGAATCAAATGTGTGTCAAATCTTATGGGACTTAATTGCTGAGGTCATCAGTCCCTAAGCTTACACACTACTTAACCTACATTATCCTAAGGACAAACACACACACCGATGCCCGATGGAGGACTCGAACCTCCCCCGGGATCAGCCGCACAGTCTATGACGGCAGCGCCTCAGACCGCTCGGCTAATAGCGCGCGGCTGTAAGTTAGACCTCAATCGAGTTGAATCAAATGTGTTTCGCACATTCCATAAAAAAGTCTCAACATTGATATGACCTTAATAACTCTGAATCACTTCCCGAAACTCAAGCCCTTTGAATAACTATCTTATGCTTGTGCGAAATGAATATTTCCTCTGCAAGAAAACACATTTATGTACCTCTGTATGCAATGCACACAGTTTAATTAACTCCAAATAGGCGAGATTTTAACCATGGGAATGGTAGTGTGGGAGTTACGGAAAAATATGTTCAGGTTGTGAAAGAAATATTGCTAAACATATTGATTGGATGTGTATATCAAAAATGAAATAGAATAGGAAAAACAATGGTGGCAGTCCCAGTTTCAGACAACGACGTGAATATATTTTGTTAAAAGCTGAAGCATGCAGTAGGTGACCATGTGTTGCTGAAGTAAAGACTACACCAAATGATACTACGTAAACATACTGATTAAAAGCCCTGCGAAATCGCATCGCATGAGAATATGCAATACGTTGTAAAGAAACAGCACGAGAAGCTAGGATGTCCATGCAGTCCGAGCACGCATTATATCACGTCGGCCGCTGTGCGCCTTAAGATTCAGTTTCAGGTTCCGCAATGACCAAGTAGCTACAAACAAACAACTACAGTTTTGTTAAAATGTGCCTTTAGATTCACTTAAACAGTATGACAAAGAGTAAACATGGTAAAGAAAGAACCTGGGCCCACGAAACATACACGAGGTCCATAGTGTAGTCCTACATCCTTGTGGTGAAACTACTTGACTAAGACTTGACTGAGTCATTAGAGATTGCAAGTTCTTAATTCAATAAAATATAACATTTACGCTCTGCCCTTAAAGTGGAAGAAGGCTGAAGTCCTTTCGGAACACACATAAGAAAAATGAAAGTTCTTACCAACTCTACAGTTCACTGTGTGATCAACTACAAATAACGTATTTTCGAAGTCACAGTTTGTATTTCTAATGGATTCCTATAACGAGCCCGCTATTTACATATACAGAGAGAATATACTTAATTCTTTAGACGATAAATTATAGACTATATTATATTCTGTGATCTGCCCGAGGCTACTTTTAAGCAAATTACAATATTGTGTCGTAAAAATGGTTCAGTTCGTATGTTTTTGACAGAAAATAATTACTATGAACGGGAAAGACATCTTAGGGTGAATGTTACATCTTAGGGCCCTCACTTTTCCTTGTGTATATTAATAACCTTTTATCAGCGGCATTACCAGATGCGAAATTTGTTTTGTTTGCAGATAACAGAAACACTGGAATAAACATTAAGTCAAGTACAGTTTAAAAAAAAAAAACCGCTGGCGAAATTGTTATGGACATTAATAAATATCTTCTAATCAACTCTTGCTCACTAAACTTTGAATACACACTATACTCTCAGAACATGTAAGAGGTTTCCTGCTAGTGTACATCCAAAACATGACGACAGGCACATACAAAAAATTACCGTTCAGTTTCCTTGCTGCTATCGTTTTACAAAATAGCCTAGAAAGCACTCTACTCACGCCAGGTATCATATTAAAAAAGTAATTAGTACACTACAGTTTGGGTTCCAGGTTCCAAGAATGCTAGTTGGGGATTAACCTGGCAAATACTAAAAGCCTTAAACCCGAAAAAGCATCAACAGTTGGTAATTTTTGTATCTCTCCATAGCATGTGATTTTGTACATCATGAAACAACCTTAGCCATGCTTAGATTTAATTGAGTCAGTGGTATCACAAATAACTGTGTGCTGAAAGCTGACGCCAGTTATTGACAAATGTCATAAAGTGAGCAGAAAATTATATATGATGCAGTAGTGCACATGATAATACATGGTCAGAAGAACAAATCAATGAAATATAAAAAGAAACGTAAAAGTATGATCTCGTTCCATTGAGCTGTTAGAAGTGAGTGAAAGTAGATGGCAATGCCATAATATAGCTAACAAAATCAATAAAGAAATATGAGCTCAACATTTCAAATTCCAACATTTCAGATACTGTACAAAGAAGGAAAAACTTTGTGATTAGAGAGAAATCTTAATAGGAATTCTACGGATCTTCCGTTATTTCTTTTATACTACAACTAGCTGTGACCCACGGCTGTGCTCGCATATCTGTAGTTTTGTTATGATGACAGATGGTAAGTAACCTAGTAATTTATGAATACCCAACTATATAGGGTTTGCCGTATAACATTTGGATGACGCTATCATTGTGAGTCTTCAAGCATCTCAGAAGCTACAAGAGACGCGTGACGTTCAGCGTCTAAAAATATTTTTCCACTTACACGTATAATAACCAGGAGTTAAAGTAACAAAGGTCAACTTCATTAATCATCAAAATCCAAGTGCAAATTTTCTCCTTCTTTTTTAAAAAAAATAAAGGAGCTATGGTATTGTTTTGCGCCAGAATAACATGTCCTTACGAGATAAATTAAGCAAAATAAAGATTTTGCAATTCTGATAAAAAAATTAAAGAATCAAATCACAATGTAGGTGCTTTTGACTTCTTTTCCGTCTCGTGTTCTACGGTTCTGACATGGGCGCGTATGGCCTTCGTTGTTTTTGCCCCTAAAACAAAGAAAAACAAAACAATTAATGTGGGGATTTTTGTGCTGATGGTGGGTACGTTTGAATGGCATGACCCCTGAGAGATCATGCCACTCTCCACGCCACCGAGGCAAATGATACAAGACGTTTAATACAAGATGTTTATGGTATTCTCGACAGAGAATAATTTGGGGTCAAATTGGCAAGCTACTGAAGTGGAGTGATATACTAATCTGCTTACGCTGATTTCCTATCATCGTTATCCCATCGCAAAGTTAAATAACAGTTACACAGTGATTGCAGCTTGAGAGGATAACGGCAAGTGGAGCCAAGCATATAGCTGGGGCAGAGCGACCGATCGAGGGTTCGCGACTTCCATAAAGTTAACGTGTTAACACGCCTATCCAGCCCTATCGTGCTGTTGCTGCAACGTGTTCTTACTGGATTAGAGGTGACCTTTGTCAAGCCATAACAGCACCAGTGCAAAGAGACTCTCCTCAGAGTCTCAAGTCTCCTATCTCCCTGTCTATGGAGCCGAAATGTCTTTTTCCGACCAGTTAGTAAATTCACCACCTACACTGGTCAATAGTATAGTTTTTAATGTATTCCATCCTCCCTTAAGTATTCTCCCAGTCAACTGCGTTGCCGTCTCTCTCATTCTAAACAGTGGAACTCAGGGCCTACGTCACAGATCATCTGTCAATGCAGGATTGTGCGCTTCCTGCTCGCACACCTTCGCCGCTCCAGGAAAGAAAAAGAAAAACAAAGCATCCTATTTTCTTGGTGTCGTCTTGGCTGGCCACCAGCCCTCCGGTAACAGGTCAAAGTCGATGGTTCAAATGGCTCTTAGCACTATGGGACTTAACATCTGAGGTCATCAGTCGCCTAGACTTAGAACTACTTATAAACCTAACTACCCTAAGGACATCACATACATCCATTCCCGAATCAGGATTCGAACCTGCGACCGTAGCAGCAGCACGGTTCCGAACTGAAGCGCCTGCAACCGCTCGGCCACAGCGGCCGGCCATAGTCGATGGTGCTTTCGGTATGCCTTCTGAAGATGTTATTTGCCACTGTAGTCTCTGCTTTAGCAAATCCACAGATGCTAACACCGCTTCTCTGAAATCTCTCACACCTCGAGAAATTTTTGCTTGTTAACTTTCCAGTATGTGGTACGTCCCACAAGTTAGGCTGGGTGAAAAAGGGGGGGGGGGTTTGCATTTTAACACTGCGGTGGAAGCTCTGTGTATTGCCCCCCGGCACTGGCAATCCATGGCCTAGCGCCTGCCTGGCAGCTCTGTGCGGCCATCCTTTCCTTGGGGGGGGGGGGGGCGGGGGGAGGGGGGAGGGGGGAGGGGGGAGGTACAAGGCACTTTTCTTCCGCTCACCTATGACCATGAGTTGACTGTCCAGCTTGACATTGCGCCCTACGCCCTTAGGGATGACCCACGGTGCAGCCAGCTGTCTCCCCCAAGCGATGGACGGTTTTTTTTTCCTTTTTGTTTCATACAGTGGTTGGTGGGAAGAGCACTATCTTCCATTGGTATATGATCTGTGACGTAGGTCTCACTCCCATTTTTTAGATTGAGGTGGACAGTAATAAAGTCGATTCAGGGAGTACGTTCACAGAGTCACTGGAAGAAGGATGAAAAAAAATTACATTAATTTGCTATTGGCCAGTGTTGGCGGTGAATTCAGTGACTGATCGAAAATATATTACGCGCGTGAAAAAACAGCCTCCAACCCGAGAAGAGTTGCGTTCTCGGACACATAACCAGTGTAGACAGAGGAAGGCGGGATATAGTCTAAGGATACGAGAGAGGACGCCTCGCCTCCGTAGACGGGGAGAGAGGAGACTTGAGGTCCCGACTCTGAAGAGACACGGGGTCCATCTGAGCTGGCGCCATAACAGCTTGATGCCAGTCATCTCGAACTCTGGTAAGAAGACATTGCAGCAACAGTACGGTAAGGCTTAATACGTATGTTAACTATATGGAAGTAGTGAACCCTCCAACGGTCGCTCTGTCCCAGTAATACGCTTGCCTTCACTTGCCGTCATCCTCTCACACTGCAATCACAGTGTACTTGTTTAACATCGCGAGAGGATAGCGATGATAGGGAATCGGCGTAAGCAGATTACTGCACCAGTGCACTTCAGAACCTTGCCAACAGTTGCTTATAGTCATTAATTTACCTACCTATGTACTAACTGATTCAGAATTGTAAATATTGTTTTTTTTTTTTTAATTCCTTCAGTATTGGTCAGATCATCAAGGTGAAACAAGGCACGCTTATATGTCCCCACAGGCTGCCGATAAAATGTTACAGAAACGCCGAAGAAAACTTTTACTGTCAGCAGCTTGGGGAAACCCGACATATATACAGGTTGATTCTTATTAACGCTCAAAAACTCCCCGAAGCGACGTAGATGACGGCGAGACAAGTAATTTGATATAAGACACATGTGCCGCAAATGTCGGGAAATACGCTAAAAGTGGGCGAAAAATGTTGACCATGTGACGTCAGCAGGTGACGTACTTTGCCGCAAGTGCAGCGGTTGAGCTTGGGCGTGAAGAGATGACTGAGCGATGCAATACTTGCATTCGGACAAACGGTACAGATTTTGTAAATGCGTTCTGTTGTAAACATAGAAGTTAGAAAATTTTTGTCCTTGGTTTACCTAAGAAGAAGCTGTTCTTATTTTGTGTTTCTTTCCCTGTTTCTCTTCTTTTCCGTTCACAGAGTTTATTTAGTAAAAAAAAAAAAAAACAGTAGGTCAATTACTAGTAGAAACGCATTTCGAAAGCTTATTCTCTTTTGCAGGTGACGCAATATGGTAAGTTATTGTTGTACTGTACATTGAAATTAACCAGCGGAGACCGCAAGACCAGTAAACAAAACAATAAATCTTACCTCAGTGTAAACACATAATCGTCTAACTCAATGGGAAAACTATTGCCTGCCAGATACAAGACTGGAACCCTGAGCCCCATGTACTAAAGTCTCGCACATGGGCCCGGAGTCACACCGACTTAAATACTAATTGACTAGTGTTGGGACGGTCAGGCTCAAGCGCTGCAGGTGCGGCGAGGTATGCCATCTGCTGACGCTACATGTTCAACATTTCTCATCCACTTCTGAGGTATTTCCCGACATCTGCGGCACTATGTGTCTTGTCTGAAATTACATGTCTCAACGTTATCCAAGTCGCTTCAGAGGTTTTTAAACATTAGTAAGAATCACCCTGTATAACTAAAATCTACTCAGAAAATTCCAGACCTCTAGAGCTTACAGGTCAGTCACCTAAGTAAACCCCCAATAGAAAGAGAAAATACAGAATTGGGCTTATAAAAGATAAATAATTCAAAAGCCAAGATCGCTTAAACACTGTTTACTAGATGACCGGTTTCAACACACTAAAGGTGCCATCATCGGATCCGAATGTAACTTAACATGCGTAAATCATTTGGATATAACGATACATGAGGCAGACTAGCTGATATCAAATCATTGTCGCAGAAATAAAAAGTAAAAAACAACTGCTCTCATGGTCATTCTATCCAAATGATTTATGCATGTTAAGCTACATTCAGATCCGATGATGGCAACTTTAGTATGTTGAAACCGGTCATCTAGTAAACAGTGTTAAGCGAGCTTGGCTTTTGAATTATTTAAACAACAGAGTGATCGCCCCACAACAAACCATGTGTTCTCTGCTTATAAAAGATAGCACAGCAATAGAAACTGTTTTTAAAAGCAGTTCCTTATAAAGTGTGATTAAGTACTTGATGTGTTTCTATCATCCTACAGTTTAATGACATTGGTTCCGTTACACAGCTATAACAATTGGCATGAGAAACTACGATTACAAACTAATAATATACGTTTTAAACTGGAAAATCAGCGGCATTGTTTCTCAGTTTGGAGTTTCTATTCATCACTGTCCGTTATCTACAAGCTCAAAGTTTGATTTTCGTTAAGTTATTTATGATTATGTACCGTCCCCTTCATAATTGCTCTGTACTGGTATGAGTAACTTTAATTTTTAGAAAGTATCAACACTTACATTCTTAAATGTTTATATTGAGGGTGACAGTTGTTGAAATATATGAAATAAAATCGTCATAACATCTGGATGGTTTGCGTCAGAACGTTCAAACTGTACTGTTAACTGCGGAACAAGATGGGAATTAGTATGCGGTATGTGATTTGGTTTAGTGACGAAGTCCACTTTCATTTGGATGGGTTCGTCACTAAGCAAAACTGGCGCATTGGGGGACTGAGAATCCGCATTTCGCGGTCGATATGTATCTTCGACGTCAACGGGTGACTGTGTGCTGTGCAGTGTCCATCACGGAATAAGCGGTGCGATATTCCTTGATGGCACGGTGGCTACCAAACGGTACGTGCAGGTTTTAGAAAATGATTTCATCCCCATTATCCAGATTGATCCTGATTTCGACAAGACGTGCTTCATACAAGACGAAGCTCGAGCACATCGAAGCAGGAGGGTGATGTCCTGCAGGAGCACTCTGGGGACCACGCTCAGGCTCCGGGGTACCCAGAGGCTACTGGCATGGGCCTCGATTGGCTGTCATATTCTTCGGATCTGACCACATGACACTGCTTTTTGTGGGGCTATATTAAAGACAAGGTGTACAGCAATAACTGCAAAACCACTGATAAGCTGAAAACAGCCATTCAGGAGATCATCGACAGCATCAATCTTCTGACACTTCAGCGGTTCATGTAGAATTTTCGCTATTCGTTTGCGCCGCATCATCGCCAATGATGGCAGTCATATCGAACATGTCATAACCTAGATCCGTATATCTGTAATGACGTTTACATGTTCAATAAAGTGCTCGCACGCCATTCCTACCCTATATCGTCATTGGTAACGATAAATGGTGTCTAAGAAGAGAATAGACGCTTTCGAAATGTGGTGCTACAGAAGAATGCTGAAGATTAGATGGGTAGATCACATAACTAATGAGCAAGTATTGAATAGGATTGGAGAGAAGAGAAGTTTGTGGCACAACTTGACTAGAGGGAGGGATCGGTTGGTAGGACATGTTCTGAGGCATCAAGGGATCACCAGTTTAGTATTGGAGGGCAGCGTGGAGGGTAAAAATCGTAGAGGGAGACCAAGAGATGAATACACTAAGCAGATTCAGTAGGATGTAGGTTGCAGTAGGTGCTGGGAGATGAAGAAGCTTGCACAGGATAGAGTAGCATGGAGAGCTGCATCAAACCAGTCTCAGGACTGAAGACTACAACAACAACAACAACATGCTAACATAAGGAAAGGAAGGGAATGGTTGAGCCTAAACAAAGCAGCAACTCCCCGTACAAAGACTTGCGAGCATCCACAATAGATAATGTTATGCTTATGGTGGAACAGCGATGGTGTGGTGTACTACGAATTGTTTTCCCGAGGTGTAATCGTCACTGCTGACATTTATTGTCAAAAAAGGAGACGACTTGAAGACGCCGTGCCAGAACAATGACCAGAAAGACTATGAAGTGATGTTACTCCAAAGTAACGCCCGTCTGCATTCTGCTGGACTGACAAAAGCACTATTCAGGAGCGGAGTTGGGAAGTCATTCTGCAACCACCTTATTCACCTGATCTTGCACTTACCTTTTCCGCTCCCCATTGAACAACCTCCAAGGAATATCTTTTCCAGATGAAAATGTATTCCGAACATGACTTGACTAGTTCTTCACCTCAAAACCACGTACAATTGCGGAATGGAAAAGTTACCCCAGCTTCGGCAGACTGTTGTAAATAGTGAAGAAGAATATATTTTGATGAATAAAATTTCAGTTATGTGTACCTGATGTGTTTATGAAACTTATGGAAAAACGCTACGAACTTATGAAACAACGTAATAGGCTCTACATGGTGTGGAGAAAAGGATACCTTTCAGATATACTAAACATAAATAATGCATAGACTTTTGAATCGAGGTCTTCACCACAGCTTCTTCTCACATTTAAGCTTTCTGACAGTCTACCCTCACTGAAGTGAATGTTGGCAGTTCGTCTCATTTGAAGAGCAACATAACAACGAAATTTGTTTTCTATTTGAATAGTCTCTGTCAGAAGTTGTAATACGGAATTGTTGATTTTTTTCCTTTGTCCAGACAACCAACGATGATATTTAATTGGGTAACCAAAATCGTGCAAATATCGACGAATTTCTTGTTTCTCCGCCAGCCGCTTTACTTGAAATTAAGTCTTCAACATTTATATACACTACTGGCCATTAAAATTGCTACACCAAGAAGAAATCCAGATGATAAATGGTTATTCATTGGACAAATATATTATACTAGAACTGACATGTGATTACATTTTCACACAATTTGGGTGCATAGATCCTGCGAAATCAGTACCCAGAACAACCACCTCTGGCCGTAATAACGGCCTTGATACGCTTGGGCATTGAGTCAAACAGAGCTTGGATGGGGTCTGCAGGTGCAGCTGCCCATGCAGCTTCAACACGATACCACAGTTCATCAAGAGTAGTGACTGGCGTATTGTGAAGAGCCAGTTGCTCGACCACCATTGACCAGACGTTTTCCATTGTTGAGAGATCTGGGCAATGTGCTAGCCAGGGCAGCAGTCGAAGATTTTCTGTATCCAGAAAGGCCCGTACAGGACCTGCAACATGCGATTGTGCATCATCCTGCTCAAATGTAGGGTTTCGCAGGGATCGAATAAAGGATAGAGCCACGGGTCGTAACACTGTTCAAAGTGCCGTCAATGAGAACAAGAGGAGACGTATAACGAATGGCACCCCATACCGTCACGCCGGGTGATACGCCAGTATGGAGATGACGAATACACGCTTCCAATGTGCGTTCATCGCGATGTCGCCAAACACGGATGCGGCCATAATGATGCTGTAAACAGAACCTGGATTCATCCGAAGAAATGACGTTTTGCCATTCGTGCACCCAGGTTCGTCGTTGAGTACACGGTCGCAGGCGCTCCTATCTGTGATGCAGCCTCAAGGGTAACCGCAGCCATGGTCTCCGAGCTGATGCTGCTGCAAACGTCGTCGAACTGTTCGTGTAAATGGTTGTTGTCTTGCAAACGTTCCCATCTGTTGACTCAGGGATCGAGACGTGGCTGCACGATCCGTTACAGCCATGCGGATAAGATGCCTGTGATCTGGAATGCTAGTGATACGAGGCCGTTGGGATCCAGCACGGCGTTCCGTATTACCCTCCTGAACCCACCGATTCCATATTCTTCTAACAGTCATTGGATCTCCACCAATGTCGCGATACGATAAACCGCAATCGCGATAGGCTACAATCCGACCTTTATCAAAGTCGGGAACGTGATGGTACGCATTTCTCCTCCTTACACGAGGCATCACAACAACGTTTCACCAGGCAACGCCGGTCAACTGCTGATTGTGTATGAGAAATCGGTTGGAAACTTTCCTCTTGTCAGCAAGTTGTAGGTGTCGCCACCGACGCCAATCTTGTGTGAATGCTCTGAAAAGCTGATTATTTGCGCATCACAGCATCTTCTTCCTGTCGGTTAAATTTCACGTCTGTAGCACGTCATCTTCGTGGTGTAGCAATTTTAATGGCCAGTAGCGTACCTTAGGATTATTTTCAGGTAATTTGAACATCTATCTTTCATCCACATTCTGTTCTTTGAAATATCAGGTTACTGTCTCGTATATGCATTGCAACGAGGTATTATAAAACCGAATACATCCTTTATGCTTTTAGCGTTTCACAAAGTTTAAATACTGTTTCAGTTGCCTGTAACTAGTTGATTAAATGTTCAAGAATAGCCACTAGTGAAATAAATTTCATTACACTCATATCAGGTAGCGGATCTACTTCGCGATTATTATTTTTATATACACTTCAGTTGAGTTTAGTGTCGCCAAAGATATATAATGATAGGTCACGTAATAAAAAGTTAAATTACACTAACACAAAACAAAGAAACTTAAAAAAAAAATGCATCACGGAGGAATCATCCGAATGTGACGGAAACCGATAGATGTTATGTACGGTGACGCACATGTATAGCGAAACAAGTTAATACAATTTCAGAAAAAGTGGATGACTTATTCAAGAGAAAGAGCTTCGTAAATAGAACAAGTCAGTAACGCGTTGACCCTGCTCCAGCCCTTATGCAAGCAGTTACTGGGCTTGGCATTGATTGATGGAGTAGCTGGATGGCCCCATCAGAGATATTGTGCCAAATTTTGTCCAACTGGTGTATTCGATCGTCAAAACTCCGAGATAGTTGCAGGGGCCTGCCAATAAATCTCCAAACATTCTCAATTAGGGAGAGATACGGTGACCTTCCCATTAAAGATAGGGTTTGGGAAGCACGAAGAAGAGCAGCGCTGTTTTGCAGGGCCTCTACAGACTCGTCTTCGGCCTGGAAACTCACTGACTGAAATATAATTGTCTTCAGTGATGAATCCCACTTCGAAATGAGCCCCGGAGGCCGCGAAGACGTGTCTGGGGACGCCCTAGGCAGTGGTGGGATACGAACCTGAGTCTCACCCGCTATATTGGCTGACAAAAAGAACTAAATGTAAATGGCATTTGACTATGGTCTCCCATCGGGGAGACCGTTCGCCGGGTGCAAGTGTTTCGATTTGACGCCACTTCGGCGACTTGGGCGTCGATGGGGAGGAAATGATGATGAGGTGTAGGACAGCACAACACCCAGTCCCTGAGCGGAGAAAATCTCCGACCCACCCGGGAATCGAACCCGGGCCATTAGGATTAACATTCTGTCGCGCTGACCACTCAGTTACCGGGGGCGGACACAAAAAGGAGTGATGGGCTGAAATGCCACTTCTTTTCATTTTTCTGGTTGTCATCTGTAGCATCCTTACAACACAGAGCCCCGTTTTATCGCCCTTCATAGGAGGCCATCCTGGGCTGACATTTCAACTAGATAATGTCCGCAACATGACGAGGTATCCCTCAGGAGGACATACGACAACTCTGTCAATCATTGCCAAGCTGTATAACTGCTTGCTTAAAGGTAAGAGGTGGACCAAGGCGTTACTGACTTGCTCAGTATGTGAAGCTTTTTCTGCCGGCCGTGCGGTTAAAGGCGCTGCAGTCTGGAACCGCAAGACCGCTACGGTCGCAGGTTCGAATCCTGCCTCGGGCATGGATGTTTATGATGTCCTTAGGTTAGTTAGGTTTCACTAGTTCTAAGTTCTAGGGGACTAATGACCTGAGAAGTTGAGTCCCATAGTGCTCAGAGCCATTTTTTTGTGAAGCTTTTTCTCTGTAATAAATCATCCAATTTTGCTGAAATTGTAATCAATTCTTTGTCTGTACATGAACATACGTCACATCTACCAGTCCCGTCATGTCCGGATAATTGCTTCGTGGTGCGTCGTTCTCTTTATTCCTTAGACTGTATTATAATAACTAAATCATTAAATTAATTGTATGCAGCACCGTACGTCGAGTAAGCGCGAAAGTTCGCTGTGCTAATGCGCAAATTCTGTGCCACTAGAGTCTCTGAAGCGATACGCAATGTACCGTATAGGATTAGATTAAGTGTTCGACGAACAGAAGGGTGAACAGAGAACGTTTTGGTGAATTCCTTTGACCAGTCGCACAGTTGCGGGCCACGGTAAGTGATGCTAGGTCCGCATTGCGAGTTCTCAGAATTGCAGGGCTTTGCTTTAGGCGGCCGCCGGCTGTCCCGAGAGGAGCTGTCTGCGGTTCCCGACGCTGGGTCGGGTAGTTAGGCCGGCAGGTCGGAGCCCGTTAGCGCAGCCAACAACGAGCAGCCAGGGCCCAGCGCAGTTCTCCGCCGAGCGACGGCCTGGCCGGCGCGCGGCGCTGCGCAGCGCGGACAATGCGCGCCGCAATCACGGCACTTGAACTCGCGCCGTCGCCGCTGTTTCGGGAACAATTAGCGGGACGCGGCGCATTGTGGGAACCGTAATGAGCAGCCGCGCCGCCGGCAGCGCCCCAAGTGGCCGCCGCGGGCACCACCGCTCTGTTCCCAGCCCCCTGTGTCCAACTTCCTGCCTCGAGCTAATGTTCCACTGCGACGCCCGGAAACGCACCACACCGTGTTAAACTGCTAATGCATTTAGAAACTATCCTCTACATCTTCCACTGAGAACTACATTTTTCTGCCAACACAACATCCCGGCGTCCCCACAAGCTACATAAACTGACGGGGAAAAAATTGCGGCCGGCCGGTGTGGCCGAGCGGTTCTAGGCGCTACAGTCTGGAACCGCGCGACCGCTACGGTCGCAGGTTCGAATCCTGCCTCGGGCATGGATGTGTGTGATGTCCTTAGGTTAGTTAGCTTTAAGTAGTTCTAGGAGACTGATGACCTCAGAAGTTGAGTCCCATAGTGGTCAGGGCCATTTCAACCATTTTTTTGAAAATATCACAACAAGAAAAAAATTAATGTAGACTAAAGAAATATGATTGGTTGGTTGATTTGGGGAAGGGACCAAACAGCGAGGTCACAGGTATCATCGGATTACGGAAGGATAACCAGTATAACCGCCAGAATGTTGAATGCAAGCATGCAATCGTGCATGTATTGTGTTGTACGGATATCGGATATCAATTCGGTGGATGGAGTTCCATGCCTGTTGCACTTCCTCGGTCAGTACAAGGATTGTTAATGCTGGTTGTGGATATGCTGGAGTTGTCGTCAGATGATGTCCCACATGTGCTAAATTCGAGACAGATCTGGTGATCGAGTAGGACAAGGAAACATGTCGACAGTCTGTAGAGCATGTTGGCTTGCAACGGCAGTATGTGGGCGAGCGTTATCCTGTTGGAAGACTTCGCCTGGAATGCTATTCATGAATGGCTGCACAACAGGTCGATTCACCAGACTGTAGTCAAGTGGCATGGGATAACCACGAGAGTGCGACTGCTGTCATGCAAAATCGCACCCCAGACCACAACTCCAGGTGAAACTCCAGTGGGTCTAGCACACAGAACGTAGACTGCAGGCCCTCAACCGTCCTCCTTCTAACCAACACACCGCCATCTCCGGCACCGAGGCCGATCTAATTTTCATCAGGAAACACAACAGCTCATCACCCTGCCCTCCTTGACACCACTGAAATCGCAAATGGCGGTGGTTTGGGTTCAGTGGAATGCACGCTACAGGACGCCTTGCTCGGAGCTGTCCTTGAAGTAACCTGTTTGTAACAGTTAGCTGTGTAACTGTGGTGCCAACTGCTGCTCCGTTTCTTGCTGCAGATGCCGTACGATGTGCCAGGTCCAGAAACTGAACACGATGGTCTTCCCTCTCGATAGCACCACGTAGCCGTCCGGAGCCACATCTTCTTGCGACCGTACGGCAACAGCTAACAGCCGTCATGTTTAGTGGCTACATTTCTGCCTTGTCATTCTGCAATATCGCGGAAGGAACATACAGCTTCTCATAGTCCTATTACACGACCTCGTTCAAACTCACTGATGTATTGATAATGGCTTCTTTATCTCCTTAAATGCATTCTTGACTAACAACAACTCACCACATCCAGCCTCCAAGGTAACTAACGATCAATACTGTTACAGCTTGTACTTAAAGCATCTTTGTAGTGGCTGTAGAAACACGCCCTTTTCGTTTATGACGCAATACTCCTCGGTGCTGCGACTTTTTTGTCTTTCGTCATTGCACTTGAACAATGTGCATACTTTGGAGACACTCCAGTCAAGTGCATAAAAGCTATCTAATGTTGAACATGAACTTCCAATGATTTTTTTAAATTAATTTTTTCTTACTTTTGAAGAATTTTGAGTTGTCTGGTACCCCTTCCTGTTGATGTGTTCTTCAGTTGGAAGATTGGTTTGACGCAACTTTTCATGCTTATCTATTTTCGTTTCTATATTTTTTCTGTGGGCAAGCCTTAGGCTCCTTCTTCAATTTATACTTCATCCCGTCTTCACACGCATACGCACACAAATACAATCTCACTTTCCACCATTACCAAACTGACGATTCCTTGATAACTGAGGTTGTGTCGTACTGCCCGCTCAGTTGGTACGTTAAGGACCAACGATGAAACATTTTTGTTGCCGCATATTGAACTCCTTTATGCGCTGTTGACAGCTTTAATAACGGGTAATAACGGTCATTTTTTCTTCTGGTGTTTTAGGCATGGACATCACTAATCTTCTCAAGTTGTGATGTTTTATTTACGACGAACTTTATTACTGAATATGTACCTGTATTGTGAAGGTGCAGTTAAAATGTCTAACTCCTTTAAGAGGATTCTACAAGGTGACTGCTAGTGAACACCGTAGTTTGTTCTTAGGGCTCGCTTTTATGCAATCAATACTGTCTTTCTAAGTGATGAGTTACCCTAGAAAGTAGTTCCGTAAGACCTTACTGAAAGGAAATTTGTAAAATATTTTAGGAGGTTCATTCATTTGTTTCCGAGACTAGTACTTACGCAAAGAGCGAAAGCAACTGAATTTAACACTTTGAGCAGCTCAGTAACATGTTTCGTCCGGTTTCACATTTCATCTGTACCTATACCTAAAATTTCGGAGCATTCTGCCCTGTTTACTGACTCCATGTGACGCATCGACTCTTGGTACGACTGTTTGTTGTACAGAGATGAATACAGTGTGTCTATCAAAATTTACGGACAGCCCATTTTCAAAGAACAAATTAAAATTCTTTGAAAAACGTCGCTGACCAATTCTTACGTTGTTTTCTCTCTGACTGGATTTATTATAACACTAGTATCATCTGCAAAAAGCACCGACTCTGCTTGAGCAATCGTAAGTGGAAGGTCATTTATGTATGTAAGAAATGGGACTGGACCTAAAATTGAATCTTTGGGAATCCTCTCTTAATTTCTCGATAGTCATCACACTTTTCCCTTCCTCAGACATTGTTTGAATTTTTCAGCCAACATTTTACATTCTGTCTGTCAAACATGAATCATACCAGTTATTTGTAAAGCCATCAGATCCATAAAACGTACGATTCTCTTAGAGAGTAACATGATCCACCCAAACAAACGCCTTCGAACGATCAAAGAAAATGTCAGGAGGTGATTTTATAGTTTTTGAGGCTTGTAATATCTGAGGAATGAATGCATAAATAGAATTCTCAGACAAGCAAGCCGTCTTGAAACCAACCTGGAATGTGCTACGTAAACCGTTTCTACTTAGTAATTAAAGATCACATTCTAAGGATAATTTCTGCGTTTGATTTATTAAAATATTCCCATCCAAGCCCAATTAACGAAGGTGAAGGCATTACTTTTCATTCAACCCACATATTACTGTAAGTAACATCGTATCTTGACTTTTTCTCCTCTTTATAGAAATTTCATCCTATGCTTACTTGTATTTTAATGGACTATTTTTAGTAACCTCCTCCCATGAACCATGGACCTTGCCATTGGTGGGGAGGCTTGCGTGCCTCAGCGATACAGATGGCCGTACTGTAGGTGCAACCACAACGGAGGAGTATCTGTTGAGAGGCCAGACAAACGTGTGGTTCCTGAAGAGGGGCAGCAGCCTTTTCAGTAGTTGCAGGGGCAACAGTCTGAATGATTGACTGACCCGGCCTTGTAACACTAACCAAACGGCCTTGCTGTGCAGGTACTGCGAACGGCTGAAAGCAAGGGGAAACTACAGCCGTAATTTTTCCCGAGGGCATCCAGCTTTACTGTATGGTTAAATGATGATGGCACCCTCTTGGGTAAAATATTCCGGAGCTAAAATAGTCCCCCATTCGGATCTCCGGGCGGGACTACTCAAGAGGACATCATTATCAGGAGAAAGAAAACTGCCGTTCTACGGATCGGAGTGTGGAATGTCAGATCCCTTAATCGGGCAGGTAGGTTAGAAAATTTAAAAAGGGAAATGGATAGGTTAAAGTTAGAAATAGTGGGAATTAGTGAAGTTCGGTGGCAGGAGGAACAAGACTTATGGTCAGGTGAATACAGGGTTATAAACACAAAATCAAATAGGGGTAATGCAGGAGTAGGTTTGAAACACGTATGTAACATAGCAGCGATGGCGAGGCATTGTAGCATCTGTGACCAGAGAGTATGCGCTTGACCGCGCGAGTGTTGCGAGCGGTTCTCAGTCTGTCAGTCAGTCGTTGCGAGTCTGTAGCTCTGTCTAGTTGAGGGCAGTACTCTGTCAGTAGTCGTCGCGAGCAGTAGCTGTGTTCAGTGGCGTGCAGTACGCTAGTAGTCGTCATGCAGAGCGGTCGGTCAGTGGTAGCAGTCCAGTGGGATTGCGTGATGTGGTCTGTCGGCAACACTGGTCAAGATGCTGAATGAGGTATACTGTTAATTAAGATAATCATCGGATAATGTAAAGTTTAATTATTGTAACTAATTTTCAACAAGTGCCCCCAATAATAACTTTGATTTCAAAAGCAATTTTACATAAAATTTTCATTTAATTGAAGTAACTATTTCGTTCCACTTCCCCTAAACAAAAGTTTCAGTTTTCAATTAGATTACAAAAGAAAAAAAAAGGGAATATTATTATTTGCAATGCAGTTCCTCCAAGCGGTGCGCAACAACAAGAGCAGAAATTTGACTAGGTGTTGCAATGAGGTAAGAATTTAATTTTGATTTTTGCACAGGGCCAAAGACCGATATTTCGGTTTAATTGAATCATTATTATCACTGAGATTTTCTTATCACTGAATGGACCTTAATTTTTATGAAGAACTTATACTTGAGTCAGATTGCGATTCTCAGTTTTATTGTCATTAAATTTAATTGCAGGGAGGTTACGTTTGGCTCCCATTTCTATTAAGTATTGTCATTACATTCCTTTTAAATTTTTGTGGAGAGGTTACACTTAGCGCAATGTCCATTGGCATTCTTAAATAATATTTCTGTCTTGTAAATTTTTGTGGGGAGGTTACACTTGGCGACACCCAGTCCAGGATCGTATTTCGTTGAGAGTCTTTTGAGCGACAGTCAGATATCTGCTCTTATTTGCTTAGATATAATTAGGATTTGGCGCAACGCTTTTATTAACTTGTGACTTTCTTTCTACAGGTCAACGGCAATTCGTTGCTCTATTGTATTTGTGTGTTGCTTTTGCATTTGTGCTTATTTGTTTTTGAATAATTGTGACTATTGTAAAAATGCCGCGAAAGACTGTGAATAGTGTATCGCGAGGTATTATAAACGAAATTACCGACTTAAACAACGTGACCAATAGTAATTGTGACACGCAGTGTAATGATGACAATCCTGCGTTCACTGACAATCAATGCATTCCAACCACTAGTGATGACTTTTACCCTGATAATGAACAAACCAACTCAATTGTCTCGTCTGTTAATTTGACGACAATTGATGACGCAGAACGCTCTATTGTAATGAGCGCTGCCCAGCTTAACACACCCGATTCGGAAAACTCAAGTAATGTACAGACAAATCTGTCTAATGAAAATGAACAGATCACACAAAGTAGGACAGATGTATTTAATTCCGAAACAATGACTGATAGTATACATTTGACTGACAAACCTTTTTGTAAATTTCAAAATGACCAAATGGTTACAGAAAGTGAAACAATTCCAGATCCACTATTGAACAGTACAGATAATAGAAATGGTAATTTTGGCTCGGATCCAATTATGGCAATACTGCTACAACTTAGGGAAGATAACAAACACTTAAATGAGAAACTTGACAATAATGACAAAAAACAAGACTAACTTAGTGAACAAATTAGAGACGTTGCCGCGCAGTGCCATGACACTAAGGAACAGTTGCGCGTGGAAATTGAGGCTTGTTCACGAAAAAATAGCGAAGAAATTAAGTCTGTTGCGCAGGAATTAAGAGAAATGCAAACAGCCGCAACAGACACACTCAGAGACGAAATTAGCAGAGTCGCTAAACAATGGTCTGAAAAAGCTGCACAATTACGGGACGAGTTTAAAGTAATGACGGTAGAACTTTCGCGCACAGTGGACGCAAAGATAGACGCGAAATTCGAACAGCAAAACACTCAGATTGACGAGCGCTTTAATCAGCACATACAGAACAGTGATACGCGTTTCCGTAAATTTATTCAAGATCAAAACAAAGTAAAATGACAAGTCATGGAAACAATCACTGCACAAAGACAAGAGGACAAACGTAAAATGTTCGCGAAGGCGAAGACGTATGTAGACAATAATATTACTACAGTGTCCGACAAATTTAATACCATAGAACAATTGAACGCGGAATTACGGGATGAAATTTCTGATCTTAAATCAAAAACAGATACACACACAGTAAATATTCAAACAGTGACAGACAGATTCGAACAATTAGATCTAACACAGGATTGCGATGTCATCAAAGCTGATGTTAAAAAACTGAGCGAAACTACGCGTAAGTTGCAAAAACAGATTAATGCGTCTGATTCTAAAACCGATGATCAGGTTAAAATACTGACTGAAAAATGTGATGAATTGGCCAGTCGTATTGATGTTATCGAAAATACTAATGACAATAAATCAGACGATACTGCACCGGTTTCATTTATCCAAACACCTGAATTTCAAAATTTACAGCAGACAATTAATGAGATCGATTCATCTAACAACACGTTACGTAGGAAGTTGTCAAATTTACAACAAGAAGTAACAGAGATGAAAAACATTTCAGTTAATAACATACCACAACAGACGCCACTTTGCGAACATTTGTCTGACTCACGCAGCGTGTATAATGTGAACAATTTACAGAGACTACGCGAATTAAAATCCGAAAAGCTACGCGATTTAAAATCTGAAAAGCTACGCAACTTGAAATCCGAAATGACACAGGCGTACAGATTCACACCCAAACCTGAACGTGTTATCAAATTCAGTGACGAGAACATTGATTATAAGCAATTTGCATTTGTGAGAAAATACAAGGAATTTAATAATGGCAGAACACAGATACACGATTTGCACTGTATACGACAATTTATTTTTGTACTTTCACCGCTATTACCTGTAATGCAGAAGCTAGCTTTGAACCAGATGCGACAATTTATTTTTGTATTTACAACAGCATTGCCTATAATGCAGAAATTGGAATTAATATGGATACAACAACTTGCTTTTGGAATTTTACCGCCATTGCCTGCAACGCAAAAGTTAAAACTTATTTGCAGTGCGTAAATGACCTCAGGGGATTCATTACGCTTTAATGAATATGTGCCGTAGCGAGCATAGGGCCCCGAGCTGTAGTAGTGCTGTTTCATCTTTAGTTTTCTGCACTGCTGCCTTCTCTTCCACTATCCTTTATATCTATCCAAACTGCTCTTTAACTATTGCTCTACCTAGTATTAAGAAACAAGTAATGAAAACCGGATATGAGAAATATTTTACCGAATGTGACAATTTTCAGTAGGCACTCCCGTGATGACAACTACCGCCGTAATTTTAATTACAGATAAAATCGTAATCATCAGTATGTATAAAATTTTGAGCAATCGGAACCACATTTTTGTAACAATAGATGTTTTTCACCACAATAGCATGAAAGTCAACCGCTTAGCATACCTAACCAACAATGCAGTCTACAAGGTCAACCAAACTTTAATGTTTCGCCGCGTGCGCATATAGTCCAAGATCCAACAAATAGTAATGCACGGCAGCAAGGAAACAACTACGTATAGAAAACACAGTATTTGAATTCTTATCGCAATGCACCGTATAGAAGTGACTATCACGACCAACGTAAAAATAATGAGCACAATTTTCAGCGTACATTTAATAACAGTCGATCTATTCAGCAGCAAGAACATCAGCAACAACACATTATCATGAATGATCCAGACAATAGGTGTCATCGATAGCGTAATACGTCAGTAAGAAATAACAGAACAGTTCATATAGTGGATATGCCACAGCATCCTCCCGTAAATAACAGGACGTACGATAGAATTTAACCAGATACAGCACAGATTGCATATTACAGTAACGCAAACATTACTTTTGACACGCAGAATTTTGTTCACGAGAATGTTATTTGAAACATGCTTTGTTGAATGCTCCACTTTTATCGCACCCAGATCTTACCAGAAATTTTTCTATTGCCACTGACAGTTCGAACACCGCTTTGGGCGTGCATGTTTTCCAGGAAATTGAAGAAGATGGTTCAATAGTAATTAAAAACATCGCATTTGCAAGCCGCATTTTGTCACCTGCTGAACGAAATTATTCTGTTACAGAACTTGAAACATTATGTGTTGTATGGGCTTTTACGAGATTTCGGCACTTTCTTTATGGCAGACATACTACCGTTTACACAGACCATAGAGCTATACAATTTTTGCTTTCGGCTAAATTTACTCACGACAGGTTAAGTAGATGGAAACTATATTTACAAGAATTTAATTTTACAATAGTTCACATTCCCGGCACACAAAATGTTATAGCAGACGCACTATCGCGTTCTCTCAGCAACAATCAGCAAGACGTAGCAACCAACTTCTGCAAAACAAATTTCAGTGTCATGTACATTCAGCAAGTTGCATTTGAAAATTTTATTTCATCGTCATTACAGGACATAGCAAAAGAGCAAAATAAAGACAACGTGTGGAAAGAAATTAAACACCTTTGGCAAGATAGGAATAATGTTACGATTAGAAACCATTACACTGTACGCAATGACATTCTGTTTCGCCGCTCTCATCCTGACAGCAACAATTGGTTATTATGCATTCCTGACGAACTGGTTAACAAATTAATTTGGTACACTCATTTAAGATACGCACATTACGGAGCACGAAAATGTTTTCTTATACTGAGACAGAACTGTTATTTTACTAACATGGAGAAACGTATACGACGAGTTTTAGCGTCTTGTAAAATTTGCCAGAAAGCTAAATCTGACACCACTTCACATATTCCTCCATTATGTCCCATTATACCTGTTAAATTAAGACACATGGCCGCAGTAGATATTTTTGGTCCGATTCCGAGAACTAACAGAGGTTTTTGCTACATCTTTGTCGCTGTTGAGCTCACTTCAAAATTTGTTACTTTCACTCCGTTACGTAAAGCTACTGCTAAAACTGTTTCGAAAGCATTTGTAAAACATTTTCTATTTCATGTAGGGCATGTGATGAAAGTAATTTCTGACAATGGATCACAATTTCGTAGTAGCGTATGGACACGCATGTTACGAACAAGAAACATTTCTCCGATCTATATATATCCAAGTATCATGCGTTTTCGAACCCTTGTGAACGATTAATGAAAGAAATTGGTAAACTATGTAGAATATACTGCCATAAAAAACATATTGATTGGGACACACACATACTCTCATTCCAGGATGTAATTAATTCCATACCAAATGAATCTACTATGCTATCTCCGACTGTTATACTGAAAAATGTTGAACCACCTAACAAAATTAAAGAATTAGTAAACTTCCCTAAATGTCGTCGACTAAGACACCACGAAATGATTGACATTGCGCTGAACAACGTCAAACGTGCCGCAGAGCGCCGGAGAAGACGGCAAAAACAGGTTTGTATACGCCGAGACTTTCACGTTGGACAGAAAATATTAGTACGTATACATTATTTATCCTGTAAATTAAAAGGTAAGTGCAGTAAATTTGAACTTCTATACGCAGGTCCATATCGGATTCGCAGCGTCCCTCACCCCAATGTTGTACACGTCGAAACTTTGAGAACCAGAAAATCGAAAGGCAACCACCATATCTCAAACATTAAACCGTTTATTGAATGAAGACACTTTATGATTCAACACACTATGATGTCATTTATTAATGCAATTATTTCACTTGACTAATTACTGATGATTATCGCATTTTTTCTTGGCAAGTGCCCGGCAAGGTAAGGTTAGCAGGTCGCTTTTCTTGTCGTTACACATCAAACCGTGCACATTTTCCATTTTTTTTTGTGTATATGACTGTACTCCAGTTTTGTTTGTATGTACTGTGAAATAGTTAAGATATAACACACACCAGTTGACTTTGACATTTGTTGCCCGATGACACCTCAAGATCGTGACTGTTTTACATTTTGCTGCTGCATTGTGATATTCTCTGTACATTTTGGCTTCGAACACTGTCAATGTCTTTGACACATTACGTTTTCTGTCATGTTATGCTGTATGGTTAATTATGTTACCATAAACCAGTCACTATTTAGTGGGTATATGATTTAAATGCAAGACATTAATCTCTGTTCATCAATTTCAGAAAGAAATGATGCGTGTAAGAAATAAATTCAACAGAAATGGGAAATTCAGCCACGGAATAAACGATAGAAGATGCAATAACTTTATGGGGAAGAGTAAATGGATCAGGATTAACAAGCATTAACAAGAATATACTATACTCATCGTAGAATAGCAGTCTTAACTAATTTTTTCTTTCAGAATACAAGGTGATTGATGCAGGCTGTCAGACTGAACTACACATCTTAGTTTTAGTGATGAAATATGCTAGAGATAAGGAATAGTTGTATAATGAGTAATGAAGTGATTTTTTGCAGCTGATAATGAATACTGATGAAGGATATGGTATTATGAATAATGAAGTTTTTCTTTACAGATGATGATAATAATGAAGTTATGATAATATGGATAATGAAGTGATTGATAATGAAGTTTTTTCTTTACAGATGAGGATAATGTTGGAGTTTTATATTTATGCTATGTAGTTATTTAAGTATTTGTTGCAGTTTGTTTTGACAGCAGGTGTTATATTGCATAGTAGGATGACGGAAAGTTTTGGAAAGGACAGCTATGGAACACATTTTATACACATTTCACTACTTGTTAATTCGAAGTTCACTACTTTTCAGCATAGTGTGCGTTTCTTCTTTCAGGTCAATAATCCATTTTGTATTTTTTCCAGGAGATGCTTGTCATGATACTTACTAAAACTGTTACTTATTATACCTGTTCTAGTACTTGCATTTTTATTTTTTTTTTTTTACCCATTTGTGTTTACCATTTATAAATGTAATCACATATACTGCCTTGTTACATAACCTTGCTACAGCTGACTCATGACGAATGACGTTACCTATCCTCATTTGCAGCAATAGGTCAAAAGCAAAAAGTGTTATGCCTCAGCAATTAATTATCGATCCCAACGCAATGCATTGCTAACAAAAAAAAATGTATTAACAGTCCCAAATAGTGATACCAGTTTGAGGAAATTCTGAATAATACTGATTAGCTCTAAATAGTATGTCACTTGAGTAATGACTTCTTAATGAGACAACAAAAATACACATATATATAAAATAATGCTTAGTAACTGGCTAGTAATTGCCACTGTTATTGTAATGAGACTACTTATAATCCCCATGATTATTAATGCTATGACTATAATTAACTGATTTTTTATAATGACTTCGTAATGATCTGAATAATACTGAATGAGGAACAATGCTTTATACTATTCGATACCTGATGGCCACTGAGTGCCAATAATTAGTGTCACTTAATGAATTGTTATTAATTATGCCATTAATTAGCTCTTGTTTTCAATGTTCATACTTTATAATTGGAAATGAATGTGACTGTTTAATAATGCTTTGTAATTAGAAAGCTAATGATTATTACTATTGGAAGACAAATGATTAATTAATTATGCTATACTTTATAACTAGAAATGAATGCGATTGTTTAATAATGCTTTGTAATTAGAAGGCTAATGATTCTTACTATATTGAAATGACAAATGATTAATTAACTATGCCATACTTTGTAACTGGAAAAGAATGCGATTGTTTCATGATGCTTTGTAATTAGGAGAAGGTTAATGATTAATACTATATTGGAATGACAAATGATTAATTAACTATGCTATGCTTTGTAACTGGAAAAGAATGCGATTATTTAATAATGCTTTGTAACTAGGAAAAGAAGATTACTGATTCTATGTAAAATAATTAATGAACATTTTTCTGTAATACTACATACATGGTACAGAAATGTTCAATAACTGGGCTATGAATGCCGCAAACTACTACTGTAATTGACAATATTATGTGATTTAATGTCCTTCACCTTAAGAGCTAACTACCCTGAATTACTGCAATGTCCATTTGTCCTGTTTATCCTAGTGATCATGGAGCACTATCTTTGGTTTTGCACTAATTCTACGTTGGCGTGCCTTGTAAGAGCGTGGTGTTGACACGACATGCTGTCCATCACCGTGAGCGATGAAGACGTTATGATGGTCCCACTGTTTGGTGTACCTAATATACTGCCAAAATGAAAAAATGGAATATTACTACGACAGTTCAGTGTCTTGGCTACGCTGATAAATTCTGAAGGGAAAAGAACTTCAAGTTGTGTCACTTGGTGTTGTACTTCTGTGGAAAGATATGGACTTTCAAAACAGCTGTGTGCAATCTAAAGTGCTACAACCATGATGCAATCCTTCCCTTTCCTATCCTAATTCTTGTCACATAGTGAAAATCATTTTTGCTAACATTATTTATGTTCATGGCTATACATTTTTTCAATTCGCTAAACTCCAGTGCGAACACACTTATGTCACTTGTCGACATGATTTTTTTTTTGCTATTATGTTTATTTATTGCCAAAATGCTAAGGACATTTTTTTTGATTTGTTCTGAAGTACAGTATATGTGCACTTTTGTCTTTTATATTGTATATACATTTTTTATTTTCTGAACTACAGTGCATGAGCACTTCTGTTAGGTGTTAATATGTTTTCTACTGAACTTCAGTGCCTGTACACTTTTCTCATTTTTCAATATGATTTCTACTATTCTGTATATTCAATACTTTAATGCGTATGCACTTATGTCATTTGTTACTAATTGTACATACATTTCATCAATTACTGATATGTTCTCAACTGCAGTGCATGTGCACTCATGTCACTTGTCAACATAATATTTTGCCAGTCTGTTTATTTGTTCTGAATATGCTAAAGAATTTTTTTTCAGTGCCTGTGCACTTTGTTATCTGTCAAATAATTTGTATATACATTTTTCTGATTTGCTACTATGTTTTGTACTCACATTTTGTCTTTGTCTGATCTATTTTGTACTTAGTGCGTGTGCACAACATTTAAATATTCTGTAAGTTGTAGAATTTTATTAATTAAAAAAAAATTTTGCCGCGCTTGGCAAGTCCAAATGACTCACCATCGCTGCCAAATTTTTGCCCCCCCCAGTGGAGGGTTATGAAACACGTATGTAACATAGCAGCGATGGCGAGGCATTGTAGCATCTGTGACCAGAGAGTATGCGCTTGACCGCGCGAGTGTTGCGAGCGGTTCTCAGTCTGTCAGTCAGTCGTTGCGAGTCTGTAGCTCTGTCTAGTTGAGGGCAGTACTCTGTCAGTAGTCGTCGCGAGCAGTAGCTGTGTTCAGTGGCGTGCAGTACGCTAGTAGTCGTCATGCAGAGCAGTCGGTCAGTGGTAGCAGTCCAGTGGGATTGCGTGATGTGGTCTGTCGGCAACACTGGTCAAGATGCTGAATGAGGTATACTGTTAATTGAGATAATCATCGGATAATGTAAAGTTTAATTATTGTAACTAATTTTCAACAAGTGCCCCCAATAATAACTTTGATTTCAAAAGCAATTTTACATAAAATTTTCATTTAATTGAAGTAACTATTTCGTTCCACTTCCCCTAAACAAAAGTTTCAGTTTTCAATTAGATTACAAAAGAAAAAAAAGGGAATATTATTATTTGCAATGCAGTTCCTCCAAGCGGTGCGCAACAACAAGAGCAGAAATTTGACTAGGTGTTGCAATGAGGTAAGAATTTAATTTTGATTTTTGCACAGGGCCAAAGACCGATATTTCGGTTTAATTGAATCATTATTATCACTGAGATTTTCTTATCACTGAGTGGACCTTAATTTTTATGAAGAACTTATACTTGAGTCAGATTGCGATTCTCAGTTTTATTGTCATTAAATTTAATTGCAGGGAGGTTACGTTTGGCTCCCCTTTCTATTAAGTATTGTCATTACATTCCTTTTAAATTTTTGTGGAGAGGTTACACTTAGCGCAATGTCCATTGGCATTCTTAAATAATATTTCTGTCTTGTAAATTTTTGTGGGGAGGTTACAGGTTTAATAACTAATAAAAAATAGGAGTGCGGGTAAGCTACTACAAACAGCATAGTGAACGCATTTTTGTGGCCAAGATAGACACGAAGCCCGTGACTAATATAGTAGTACAAGTTTATATGCCAACTATCTCTGCAGATGATGAAGAAATTGATGAAATGTATGATGAGATAAAAGAAATTATTCAGGTAGTGAAGTGAGACGAAAATTTAATAATCATGGGTGACTGGAATTCGAGAGTAGGAAAAGGGAGAGAAGGAAACATAGTAGGTGAATATGGATTGGGGCTAAGAAATGAAAGAGGAAGCCGTCTGGTAGAATTTTGCACAGAGCATAACTTAATCATAGCTAACACTTGGTTCAAGGATCATAAAAGAAGAGCCGGCCGAAGTGGCCGTGCGGTTAAAGGCGCTGCAGTCTGGAACCGCAAGACCGCTACGGTCGCAGGTTCGAATCCTGCCTCGGGCATGGATGTTTGTGATGTCCTTAGGTTAGTTAGGTTTAACTAGTTCTAAGTTCTAGGGGACTAATGACCTCTGCAGTTGAGTCCCATAGTGCTCAGAGCCATTTGAACCATTTTGAACCATAAAAGAAGGTTGTATACATGGAAGAATCCTGGAGATACTAGAAGGTATCAGATAGATTATATAATGGTAGGACAGAGATTTAGGATCATCATCATCATCAACATTTAAGACTGATTATGCCTTTCAGCGTTCAACCTGGAGCATAGCCCCCTTATAAAATTCCTCCACGATGCCCTATTCAGAGCTAACGTTGGTGCCTCTTCTGATGTTAAACCTATTACTTCAAAATCATTCTTAACCGAATCCAGGTACCTTCTCTTTGGTCTGCCCCGACTCCTCCTACCCTCTACTGCTGAACCCGAGATTTAGGAACCAGGTTTTAAATTGTAAGACATTTCCAGGGGCAGATCACAATCTATTGGTTATGAACTGTAGATTAAAACCGTAGAAATTGCAAAAAGGTGGGAATTTAAGGAGATGGGACCTGGATAAACTGACTAAACCAGAGGTTGTACAGAGCTTCAGGGAGAGCATAATGGAACAATTGACAGGAATGGAGGAAAGAAATACAGTAGAAGAAGAATGGGTAGCTCTGAGGGATGAAGTAGTGAAGGCAGCAGAGGATCAAGTAGGTAAAAAGACGAGGGCTAATGGAAATCCTTGGGTAACAGATGAAATATTGAACTTAATTGATGAAAGGAGAAAATATAAAAATGCACTAAATGAAGCAGGCAAAAAGGAATACAAATGTCTCAAAAATGAGACCGACAGGAAGTGCAAAATGGCTAAGCAGGAATGGCTAGAGGACAAATGTAAGGATTAGAGGCTTTATCGCACTAGGGGTAAGATAGATACAGCCTACAGGAAAATCAAAGAGACCTTTGGAGAAAAGAGAACCACTTGTATGAATATCAAGAGCGCAGATGGAAACCCAGTTCCAAGCAAAGAAGGGAAAGCAGAAAGGTGGAAGGAGTATATAGAGGGTGCATACAAGGGCGATGTACTTGAGGGTAATATTATGGAAAGGGAAGAGGATGTAGATGAAGATGAAATGGGAGATCTGATACTACGTGAAGAGTTTGACAGAGCATTGAAAGACCTGAGTCGAAACAAGGCCCCGGGAGTAGACAACATTCCATTAGAACTATTGACAGCGTTGGGAGAGCCAGTATTGACAAAAGTCTACCATCTGTTGAACAAGATATATGAGATAGGCGAAATACCCTCAGACTTCGAGAAGAATATAATAATTCCAATCCCAAAGAAAGCAGGTGTTGACAGATGTGAAAATTACCGAACTATCAGTTTAATAAGTCACAGCTACAAAATACTAACACGAATTCTTTACAGACGAATGGACAAACTGGTAGAAGCTGACCTCGGGGAAGACCAGTTTGGATTCCGTAGAAATATTGGAAAACGTGAGGCAATACTGACCTTACGACTTATCTTAGAAGAAGGTTGGTTGGTTGTTTCGGGGAAGGAGTCCAGACAGCGTAGTCATCGGTCTCATCGGATTAGGGAAGGACGGGGAAGGATGTCGGCCGTGCCCCTTGAAAGGAACCATCCCGGCATTTGCCTGGAGCGATTTAGGGAAACCACGGAAAACCTAAATCAGGATGGCCGGACGCGGGATTGAACCGTCGTCCTCCCGAATGCGAGTCCAGTGTTTAACCACTGCGCCACCTCGCTCGGTCTTAGAAGAAGGATTAAGGAAAGGAAAACCTACGTTTCTAGCATTTGTAGACTTAGAGAAAGCTTTTGACAATGTTGAGTGGAATACTCTCTTTCAAATTCTGAAGGTGGCAGGGGTAAAATACAAGGAGCGAAAGGCTATTTACAATTTGTACAGAAACCAGATGGCAGTTATAAGAGTCGAGGGGCATGAAAGGGAAGCAGTGGTTGGGAATGGAGTGAGACAGAGTTGTAGCCTCTTCCCGATGTTATTCAATCTGTATATTGAGCAAGCAGTAAAGGAAACAAAAGAAAAATTCAGAATAGGTATTAAAATCCATGGAGGAGAAATAAAAACTGTGAGGTTCGCCGATGACATTGTAATTCTGTCAGAGACAGCAAAGGAGTTGGAAGAGCGGTTGAACGGAATGGACAGTGTCTTGAAAGGAGGATATAAGATGAACATCAACAGAAGCAAAACGAGGATAATGGAATGTAATCGAATTAAGTCGGGTGATGCTGAGGGAATTAGATTAGGAAATAAGACACTTACAAAAATGGTTCAAATGGCTCTGAGCACTATGGGACTCAACTGCTGAGGTCATTAGTCCCCTAGAACTTAGAACTAGTTAAACCTAACTAACCTAAGGACATCACAAACATCCATGCCCGAGGCAGGATTCTAACCTGCGACGGTAGCGGTCTTGCGGTTCCAGACTGCAGCGCCTTTAACCGCACGGCCACTTCGGCCGGCGAGACACTTACAGTGGTAAAGGAGTTTTGCTATTTGGGAAGCAAAATAACTGATGATGGTCGAAGTTGGGAAGATATAAAATATAGACTGGCAATGGCAAGGAAAGCGTTTCTGAAGAAGAGAAATCTGTTAACATCGAGTATAGATTTAAGTGTCAGGAAGTCGTTTCTGAAAGTATTTGTATCGAGTGTAGCCATATATGGAAGTGAAACATGGCCGATAAATAGTTTTGACAAGAAGAGAATAGAAGCTTTCGAAACGTGGTGCTACAGAAGAATGCTGAAGATTAGATGGGTAGATCACATAACTAATGATGAGGTATTGAATAGAATTGGTGAGAAGAGGAGTTTGTGGCACAATTTGACAAGAAGAAGGAACCGGTGGGTAGGACATGTTCTGAGGCATAAAGGGATCACAAATTTAGCATTGGAGGGCAGCGTGGAGGGTAAGAATCGTAGAGGGAGACCAAGAGATGAATACACTATGCAGATTCAGAAGGATGTAGGTTGCAGTAAATACTGGGAGATGAAGAAGCTTGCACAGGATAAGGTAGTATGGAGAGCTGCATCAAACCAGTCTCAGGACTGAAGACCACAACAACAACAACAACAACATTTTTAAAAAAGCTACTTTCACACATTGACGCAAATTTACCATGAAACATATTTAATTTCACATTAGCACCTGTTCATATACACCTAATTTCATTTTTTTCCCGTGATATTCTGTCTGACTTGATGAGCACCGCCACGAATTTTTCTTTTGCGCCAATCTCTTCATCTCAGAGTAGCACTTGCATCCTACTCCTCAATTATTTGTTGAAAGCATTCCAGTCTATGTCTACCGCTATACGTTTTGCCCTCTAGACCTCCATCTATAACCGTGGAACTTATTCCCTGGTGTCATCCCTAAAATCCTGTCTGTTTTTCTTATCAGTGTTTCCTAAATGTTCCTTTCTTCTCCAGTTCTCCGGAGGATCAGTCTACATAACTTACATCATTTTTTTGTAGTACCACATCTCAAACACTTCGGTCCTCTTTTTCTGCCTTTCTCAAGTCCATGGTTTGCTATCATAAAAAGTGTGCTCAGAATGTACACTCAGAAATTTCTTAATTTCTTCCTCAAATTAAGACCGATGTCTGATACCAGCAGACTTCTCTTGGCCAGGAATGCCCTTTTTGCCTATAGCAGTCTGCTTTTTATGTCCTCCTTGCTTCGTCCATTATGTATTATTTTGCTTCCAAGGTAGTTGAATTCCTTCACTTTGTCTACTGAGGTCACCAGTTATCATGTTAAGTTTGTTCTAATCTCTTACTGCTACACCTCATAACTTTCACTTTCGGGTTTTTCTGTTTTTTTTTTTTTTTCAATCCATAGTCTGTGCTGATTGGCCTGTTCATTCCATCCAACAGGTCTTGGAATTCTTTCTAACTTTCACTAAAGATAGCAATCTCATCCACTAATCTCATAATTTATATTCTTCCACCCTGAATTTCAATTCTATTCTTGAAACTGGCTTTTATATCCATTATTGCTTCTTCGGTGTACAGGCTGAATAGCCGGGCTCGAAGACTGCATCTCTATCTTCGTTCTCTGTTTTCCATCTAATTGTTCCTTCTTGGTTCTTAAACATATTGTATACCAATCCTTCCCTACAGCTTACTCTTAACATTCGCAGAATTTGTAACACCTGTTACCATTTTACATAAATGAACTCTTTTTCTTGGTCGCCTAATCTTGTGAAGGTGTCTTGATGTTTCATAAGTATTGCTTCCTTTATCAAGAGCAGTGTTAGAACTTTATCTTCCCTAATACTAAACTGATCGTCGTTAACAGATCCTCGCTTTTATTTACCACTGCCTGCTAGAGAACAGTAGAACCAACGTCGGAACAGGTAGCTACGCTTTCTAAAAGCAAAGAGGTTTTTATTCTTAGTATGGTCCTGTCCGTCCCTTGTCATGTTGGTATAGGAAGCTGCCTCTCTGGTCACTTCCGTTTTGTATCTGGAAGCACCCTTGGTAGGGGCCCACGGCAGTCTGTCCGCGGCGAGCGTCTGAAGTGGTAAGATCTCCGGCTAAGCGTGTCTCTGCTAAGACCGCAGGACAATAGATTTCTTAAGTTCAGCCTAACTGAAAATTTAATCACCTTTATTTCAGGTTTAGATCTAAAATATCTAATTTTATCTTAAATTGCAATGCAGTGTAATTCGAGTGTGAAGTTCAGAATATCTTCCAGTAGTTGCTTTGTCACTACTTTGTGAGTAAAGTGAAACCACATGTGGATGATCCGTAACTCTAACTAAGATCATCAATCTTAAATGAGAATGTGCGTGAGATTATAACGTCTCGTCTTGACAATATTTTTCAATATAGCAACTTTTCTTTATGTTCAACCCACGTGGGGTGTACTTTGTGAGACCAGTACCGCGTGCTTATACAATTGTTTGACCCATCATGTTAATAGTAAGACGATAGTAACCAGTTCGAGGTTTTTCTTTTATAATTCGTGTTTCGATGTAATTTATTTTAATTATCAAAATTATTGTGGAGTTACACTCTTTGTGTAAACCAAGTTGACCACGTGAAGCATGTAGTGTAATCATTATAGTGCAAACGTTTGTATTTTACCAACCGTGTTTATAAGTTATTAATGTGATTGGCTGGAATGTAATACGAAAGTTTTAGGACCATAGGTTGTCCAGGTAGAAATTTGAGGCCATGCTGTGTTGTGAATTCATGTATTTATGTTTTATATTGCAATGAGAATTTAAATGTGCTAAACCCACGATTTGTGATTAATAATTAAAGATTTAAGGGTGCGTTCACTTAGCGCTTACTTATGTGTTGTATTATTATTATTCTTAAAAAATTATATTAGGCGTTTTAATTTCTTAAATTAAAGCCTTTCCAATTCGAAAGTGGTGGCCCTTCCATTTTGGGCAATTGTAATCATTGAAGCAGGATTTACGTAGTTGGTGTTACGTATTGTATGTTATGAATAAATTATTTATGTGTTAAATCACGTTTGATATGTCAATTCCTTATCCCCGTCTACACCTTGGTCGTAGTCTTTTAAAATTAAATGATCAGACCACCGTTCCAGTGAACACACAGAACTTCCGTGTGTGGGAATCTTCCCTTCAGTCACTGTACATGAAGTTCCTCTGTCTGGTGAAAGTGTCAGTGTATGGTGTGGCTTCACGGCTTGGTTCATCATTGGTTCATTTTTTTTTTTTTTTGAGCAGGTTGGTGCTCAAGGACCAAAGACGTCCAGCGTGGCTGGCCAGCGTTACTGCGATATGCTTCGCCAACATGTCATACCCGCCCTACAGGAGAGAGACGCGGGAGACGCACTGAACTCAACAGTTTTCGTGCAAGATGGGGCCCCACCGCACATCGCACCTGATGTTCACCTGCTTCTTCAAAACACATTTGGAAGCGATCGAGTTATCAGCCAATCGTTTCCAAATGCTTGGCCTGCACGATCACCTGATCTCGCTCCCTGTGATTTGTGGTTGTGAGGCTACCTGAAGGACAGGGTTTCCCTGGGGAACATTCACGCATGAGCTGACCTGAAAAGCAGTATGTCAAGAAAGGTAGCCAGCATGCCTATGGACATGCTCCGCTCTGCTGTGCAGAATGCAATTCTGGGTTTTCAGACTCTTCTGGACATTGATGGCCACCGTGTTGAGCCCCTTTTGTAGCAGTAATGGTACCTGTATGTAATGGTACAATGTACCATAGCAGCACATTGAAAGCGTTTCCCGGGTTCCCGGGTTCGATTCCCGGCGGTGTCAGGGATTTTTCCTGCCTCGTGATGACTGGTTGTTGTGTGACGTCCTTAGGATAGTTAGGTTTGAGTAGTTCTGAGTTCTAGGGGACTGATGACCATAGATGTTAAGTCCCGTAGTGCTCAGAGCCATTTGAACCAAGCCATTTTGAAAGTGTTTCAATAGAAGATTCCGTATTATTTCTCTTGCCCATATCCTTTGCATTAATGCTATCTAGTTTGGTACATGTACGGTAATTAGTTTCCTTTTTATAACGTGTTAGATAGGGAAAGTTTAATTATAACCACGCGGTACACTCCATTACAAATGTATAGCACGCTGTTGCTATCTGATCACAAAAACTACTTCAGTAATTTGGTCTGATAATTAAATTCATCACTCCCCATAACGTAACGAATTCCCGAATGGTTAAGAATTACGCGGCCGAGAAGCGACCGCGATAATAGCATGTGAATTCACACAAAGAAAAATGGCAGAGAATCGACCAGAACCTTGCCACGCTAATTTATGAAACAGTACATGTGCGTAAACACATGAAACACTGCAAGCACAGTCTTCATGAAATAAAGAGAAAAGTAACATTATGAGGAGTGTTCATTAGTAATGCAACACATATTTTTATCAGCCAGTTTTGATTCAGAAATGTGGAATCTGTTGTGGTACATCGTGGAATATTCCCACTTCAGACCCTATAGTTTCTTAAAGTTCCGGTAGGTGGAGGTGCTTTACGTTGCCTTCAAAATGGCATCTGTAACGGAGGTGAGTTCCAAGCAGAGACCTTTCACTTTTGGCGGGAAAACAGAGCATCACAGATATTCACGGCGCCTGTAGAATGTATACGGAGATTTGCCAGAGAACAAATGCACGGTGAGTCATCGACTGAGGCGTCTGTCACCATCTCACAAACTACGCGACAACCAGTATGCCGGCCGGTGTGGCCGTGCGGTTCTAGACGCGTCAGTCTGGAACCGCGTGACCGCTACGGTCGCAGGTTCGAATCCTGCGTCGGGCATGGATGTGTGTGATATCCTTAGGTTAGTTAGGTTTAAGTTGTTCTAAGTTCTAGGGGACTGATGACCACAGATGTTAAGTCCCATAGTGCTCAGAGCAATTTGAACCATTTGAACCTGTACGATTTTCCGCGTGCCGGAGGCCGCACACGGCGGCTACTCCTGCAGTGTTGGAACGTGCGGACACTCTCATTCGAGGTGACCGACGGATCACAGTCAAACACCTCGTTACTCAACTGGACGTCTCTGTTGGTAGTGCTAACCCACTCGTTCTCTGGTCATTCGAGGTGACCGACGGACCACAATCAAACACCTCGTTACTCAACTGGACGTCTCTGTTGGTAGTGCTAACCCACTTGTTCTCCGGTCATTCGAGGTGGCCGACAGATCACAATCAAACACCTCGTTACTCAACTGGACGTCTCTGTTGGTAGTGCTAACCCACTTGTTCTCCGGTCATTCGAGGTGACCGACGGATCACAATCAAACACCTCGTTACTCAACTGGACGTCTCTGTTGGTAGTGCTAACCCACTTGTTCTCCAGTCATTCGAGGTGGCCGACGGATCACAATCGAACACCTCGTTACTCAACTGGACGTCTCTGTTGGTAGTGCTAACCCACTTGTTCTCCGGTCATTCGAGGTGGCCGACGGATCACAATCAAACACCTCGTTACTCAACTGGACGTCTCTGTTGGTAGTGCTAACCCACTTGTCCTCCGGTCATTCGAGGTGGCCGACAGATCACAATCAAACACCTCGTTACTCAACTGGACGTCTCTGTTGGTAGTGCTAACCCACTTGTTCTCCGGTCATTCGAGGTGGTCGACGGATCACAATCAAACACCTCGTTACTTAACTGGACGTCTCTGTTGGTAGTGCTAACCCACTTGTTTTCCGGTCATTCGAAGTTGCCGACGGATCACAATCAAACACCTCGTTACTCAACTGGACGTCTCTGTTGATAGTGCTGACCCACTTGTTCTCCGGTTGGAGTGCTCAATGGTGTGTGCCCGCTTCGTTCCTCGCCGGCTGACAGAATACCATAATGAGCAACGTTGGACCATCTGTGTGGAATTGTTTCCTCGTCACGACGCTGATCGTGACAGATTATTGTCGAACATTTATTCATCATTTCGGACAGGGAAGAAAACGGCAATCCAAGGAGCAGCGCCACACCATCTCTCCTTAAAAGAAAAAGTTGAAAGTCGCACCTTCGAGCCGGCCGGAGTGGCCATGCGGTTCTAGGCGCTACAGTCTGGAACCGAGCGACCGTTACGGTCGCAGGTTCGAATCCTGCCTCGGGAATGGATGTGTGTGACGTCCTTAGGTTAGTTAGGTTTAATTAGTTCTAAGTTCTAGGCGACTGATGACCTCAGAAGTTAAGTCGCATAGTGCTCAGAGCCGTTTTGAACCGCACCTTCGAAGAGTAATGTCGTAGCGTCGGTCTTCTGGGACTCAGAAGGGGTTTTTCCTATTTGGTGTCCATCCTCAGGGTGCAATGATCAACTCGAGAAAGTGTGTTATGCTACCCTCCGGAAACTGAAGAAAACACTCCAAAGTGTAAACGAACTTCTCCTTCTCCCTGACACCGCAAGGCCTCACGTAAGTCTGTCAACACGAGAGGAGCTCACAAAGATCGTTGAACTATTCCTCCTCATCCTCCCTATAATCCGGACGCTTCTTCTTCCGGCCCCCACCATCGTGGCCCAATGAATGATTCACTCCACGGGAAGCAGTATGTGAATGATAGGAGGCTATAGATGCAGCAAGACGTAGGCTCCGATGTAGACCAACAGAGTGGTGCCACGGGAACAGACATGCCCTCCCAGTAAGGTTGCGTAAGGTCATCGCATTGAACGGAGATTATGTAGAAAGAAAAGAAAAAAAAGGGTTTTTTAGCCAAAAGAGTGGAGAATGATATTGTGTACTGCAATCCTGAATAAAACCAACCTCCTTTCAGGAAAAAATATGTTTCGTTACTTATTGAACGCCCCTCGTACGAGGGCTGCTCAATAAAGAGTGATATAATTTTTTTTGACAACATACCATTACTCATTCACGTCCTTTTCAAAATAGTCTCCCATGAATGCGATGCACTTGTCCCAGCGCTTCTGCCAGTCTTCAAATACATGCTGGAAACCATTTTTTGAGAGGTCCTTCAAACTTGCCTCCGTAGCCTTCACCACTGCTTCAGATGATTAATAGTGCCTCCCATGAAGGCGTTTCTTCATGTTATGGACTAGAAAAAGGTCACATGGGGCTAAATACGGACTATAGGGAGGGTGGGGGATGCACTTCACGTTGATTTTTGCAAGACGTTCAGCAACAACACTGGCATTCTGCGGCTGCACATTATCGTGGTACAGCATCCACCCTGCTTCACGGAAATGTGGTCTTTTGCGCCTGATATGGACTTGCAATGTTTTCAGGACATGCCTGTAGTATTGTCCAGTTACTGATGTGTGTGCCGGTTCAACATACTAATAAACCATTCCATGAATATCAAAGAAAGAGATGACCATAACTTTCCCAGCAGAAGCAACCACTTTTGCTTTTTTAGGCGTTGGTGATGAAGGTGATTTCCACATTGAGCTTTGCTCTCAGGATCAAAATGATGTAGCCAAGTGCTATCAGCAGTGATTACGTTTGAAAGAAACTCCGGATCTTCCTCTAACATCAACTTTAATTGCATGCAGACCTGCACGCTAATGTCCTCTGTTCGGGAATCAACAGTCTTGGAACCTATAGCGCCCAAACACGTGTCATGTGTAATTTTTCCGCCATCAACTTGTGGCTGGCACCCAATGAAATGTTCTGTAGTTCAGAAAGTGATCTTAAGGTAATTCGTCGATCCTCTCTCACAATGATAATCTCCGTGAGAGCAGTAACTGGATCACCGGGTCCACCTTCCTTTGAAACTGATTTTCTCTCGTCTTTAAACATTTTAAACCACCTTCGAGCTGTGCTGTAAGGAAGAACAGACTTTCCGTAGGGCTCCTGTAACATTGTATAAGACTCAGCTGAAGATTTGTTGAAACGAAAGCAGAATTTCTAAGCCACATATTGTTTCTCGCGTGTTCCTCCATTGGAGTGGTAGGCGATACTGAACATGTCTGACCTTGCCTGCCTCACACAGGCAGGAACCAACAATGAAACTACTACGGCGTGTTTATTGCACACTAGTCTAACAGAATATCATAAAATTAAATTTTAGCGCAAAGAACTAATGATCATAAAAAGTTATGATCAGTCTTTATTGCAGGCCTCGTAACACGGACTAGTACTGAGAGCCACGTATACTTTAAAGAAACCTCACTCAAAATATTTTAATTATTAATTTCATAGATTCGTTATGAAACTGTTTCCACTAATCACACTGGGAGGAGACAGGTGATGACTAAAGTCATAAAATTAATTCTCAATCTCTCGCGAAAACAACACATCTATCACCCCAAGTATTCCGACAGCGGCGAAAGTGAGACCCATCACAGGCAGCGTCCTCGAGCCAAATGCCTCACTAGTGTTTCCACGAGATCTGTGTCGGTGGCCCTTTTTTCACCCCTTTCCTCTAAGTTCTTTTATCTGAGCTTAAGACAACCTTCTTGACCAACAATCACCAAAATCTGCTCATTCGTCTTACTGAAAGCAGCTCATAGAAGTACAATAACAGGAGCTGTCGTGACGTCACAGACTTTAAGCCGACGTTTTCCATATTAGTAGCCCAAAACATTAGCTTCTGGGGGGAGCATTTTGATAAATATGTCAAATTGCATCATTTACAAATGTACTAATCATTCTGATTATAGACTAATGAGTCAGTGATTCACATTTCATTAGTAAGTGGATCGCTCAAGCGATATTTTATATTAGGTATATGAGTTTTAGTTGGGTTGGTTGCTCTTACTGTAGTGCTTTTATTTTTGCAATCTTTCTTTAGGTATCCTATCAATACAACTCGAAGAGTGGTGTGAGAAGGAAATTCGTAAACCGTCCAGAAACAGCAAAATATGTTCTGAGCATTTTTGGGAAGAGGGCGTAGACGTAACATCAGCTCCATCATTTCGTATTGAGAATATGCTGAATTACGATGCACATCACATACTTCTCTTCTTGGTTATTAGAAACGTGTAACGAAAGAAAGTTACATTAAAGAGGCCAAATGCGTCGTGTTATTCGATCAAATGTGTCTTGAGGGCTAGGAAAACGTCTGACAGACACTGTGTTATTCATCAAAGCACTGTAATGTTTACCCTTATAACAACTGTTACATGGATGAGGCAGAACTGAAGAACGAGAAGCAATTGTAAGCAGTAGTCTGCTAATGCTTAAGGGCTACTAACTTCAAAGCAACGTACAGCCTAAGTCGGTAGCACCACCTCCCCTTATTATACCTCGATTATACTGCTAACGTGGCATCTTGGATCACACGAAATCCAAACTACACGCATGCCACACAAGTATGCAACTTAAAATAGACACGAATACTAAAATATCACATAAAAACTATTTATCTGCAGTTACTGAGTCAGCTTCACATAGCACGGAACTTTCACTTTAAGCTGAATTTTGTTCAACTCCTTTCGAAGGGATTATTTAATGTATTTTAGCACAGTTCATAAATTTTATTTTGTGAATAGTTAATGTAAATTAAAACATTTGCTTATTTTCTTCTAGAGAAATTGATATATTGCAACCTTTTTTTATTTCGATGAGAAAGAAATATTAATTAACCTACACTATAGGTATGTACGTGTTTAATTTTTATTTTACATGTCTACTTCCGTAGGACCAAATTGAGGAGCAAATCTCCAAGGTCATGGAAGGTGCCAGTACATGAAATTACAAAAGAAAAGTAATAACAGACAAAACAAAATGTTTACGAATCCAAAAAAAACGACAAGCCGTAAGTTTATGTAAGCGCAATCAACGGTATAACATTTGAATCAGTTTAATTTGTCAAAGAATTGCTTGACAGAATAGAATCAATGACCCATGAGGAAACTCTTCCGTTTAGGTCTGAAAGCACGTGCAGTACTGCTAAGATTTTTGAATTCTTCTGGTAGCTTATTGAAAATGGATGCAGCAGTGTAGCGCACGCCTTTCTGTATAAGAGTCAACGAAGTGTGATACAATATAGATTGGATTTCTGTCTAGTAGCAAGTGACTGAAACCTGTTAATTCTTGGGAATAGGCTGATACTGTTAACAAGAGGCCAATATCAGAATACCCAGACTAATGAACAGTGGTCGACAAAAGGTTCGCAAACTTACACCACTAATTGCCGGAACCGCCCTTTTCTAAGCCAAAAATACCCTCCGAGAATGGAAAGAGTTACCCCAAAATATAATACCGTTCGTGATAAGCGAATGAAAATAAGCAAAGTACATTAGTTTTCGTGTGTAACTATCACTTACTTCAGATAGCGTTCGAATGATAAAAATGGCAGCATGAAGTCTGAACGTGGGCTTTCCACGACAGTTTGCTGCCTTTCTGAATACCTAGAAAATTGAATTGTTCAGTTTCACTAATCATATGCCCATTCTATCAAATTAAAACGTCGGGTCTTCTTGAATTGTGTGTTAGAAATTGTAAAAATCGAGTCTCACTGTGATTTAGCGCTAGTTTATTTTCTTCAGGCCATGAACTTATGTATTGAACTACACTATTTGAAAAAGTGCCAACGTTGCACACAACATCCTTTACTACTAAGCTAGTACAATCGGCAGACAGAAATATTTTTAAATCACCTGTAATACTAGAGGACATATCATTTGTATAAATAAGGAACTGGTGTGGCCCCAGCACTGATCCCTGGGGCAGCTCCCATTAAACCGTGCCCCACACCGACCCCACATCATAGCCATTCACAATATGTGGAGAATGCCCTTTTCTGTCTGTTAGTAAAGTAAGAGGCGAACCAATTGTGAGGTACTCCCTGTATTCCATAACGGTCCAACTTCTGGAACAATATTTTGTAATCAACACAATCAAAAGTCATAGTTAAATCAAAAAAGATGCCTAGCGTTCGAAACGTTTTGTTTCGTCCATCCAGTACCTCACAGAGATGAGAGAATATAGTACATTCAGTTGTTAATCCATTTCTAATACCAAACTGTACATTTGTTAGCAAATTATGTGAAATAAAATGATCAATTATCCTTGCATACACAGCCTTTTCAATAACTTTGGCAAACTCTGATGGCATAGAAATAGGTCTAAAATTGTCTACATTATCCCTTTCTCCCTTTTTATAAAGCGTCTTCATTACTGAGTACTTTAATCGTTCAGGAAACTGACAATTCTTAAAGGAAAACTTAAAAATATATGGCTAAGTACGGGGCTAACATGTGCAGCACAGTACTTCAACATTCTTTTAGATACTCCATCATATCCACGAGTCCTTAGTCTTCGGTGATTTAATTATTGACTCAGTCTCCTGCTTGTCAGTATCGCAGAGGAGTATTTCAGACTGAAAGGCATTTTCCAAGAGAGTTATATGATGTTCTGTAGAAACAAAGTTTTTGTGTAATTCACCAGGAATGTTAGGAAGGTGATTGTTAAATACTGTACATATATCTTACGTATCAATAACAGAAACATTTTCATTACGTACTGACTTTATATACTGACTTTATTTCGTCGACCTTGTGCTGTTGACCGGACACTTCTCTTACGACTGGCCATATGATTTTAATTTTATCGTGTGAATAGCTATTCTTTTTTCTCTTAAAAGACATCGTAGTCGCCGTTGACTGTATAAAATATGTATTGTTACTATTGCAATTTCGGCCTTATGGCTATTTTCAAGTAACACTGCAAAAGTTACATTTTGTCAGAATATAAAACTATCTGACATGAGTACATGTCGTCGTCAAAATCAAGATTTTTGACGACGACATGTACTCCTGTCAGATAGTTTTATATTCTGACAGAATGTAACGTTTGCAGTGTTACTTGAAAATAGCCATAAGGCCGAAATTGCAATAGTAACAATAAATGTTTTATACAGACAACGGCGACTATGATGTCTTTTAAGAAATATTATATGACTGTGAATCCCAACCATGAGAAGTTAATCTATAGCTATTCTGTTTGTCTATCACATCCTCTTCGCCTCCCTGATAAGATTTTAAGCACCTTGCAGTACTTTTATAAACGGCTATTGTAGCTCGGCTGAGAATACTTTTAACATTTTGATACAATTTCCACTTTCTTCTATATGATATCCTTATCCCACTAATCAGTCACCCTGGCTGTCTTTTACTGCTAGTACCCTGTTTAGAACGTTCCAATAGAAAGCGACTTTCAAAGAGCATGAGAAGTGTTTTAAGAAAGCATTACATGTCTTTTATGTTATCGGCACTATAAACATCTTGTCACTATTGTTCCTTAACGAAGTTTAAAATGCTCTTCATTGCCTATGGATTAACTTTTATAGATAGTTTGTAGTTTCAGTACAAAGATCTTTTAGTGTTAAAATTTTTGCATCTTGATCTGAAAGGCCATTCACCCTTTTACTAACAGAGTGCCCATCTAGTAATGAAGAATGAATAAAAATATTGTCTTTAGCTGTGCTACTGTTCCGCTGCACTCTGGCTGGAAAAAATACAGTCTGCATCAGGTCGTATGAATATAGGAGATCTAACAAAATCCTTTTTCTTGCACAATCACACACAACATTCGTACTAATTTTTAATACTTACTACCAAGTCAACCAAGAATCGTCTCTAGCTTGAGCAGAAATGCTCTAAAGTCAGAGGCAGGCGCCCTACGAGTAACGTCAATTAGAAGTTTAGTTTCACTACATTCAACTGCCCCTGCACAACATTCAAATACCTGTTCAATGCAGTGCTTTGATACGTCTACGGACTCAAATGGAATACTGTTTTTTTGCGTATATGGGCACTCCCCCACTTCTCAAAGAACGCCTTGAAAAACAGCCAGCTAATGTGTATCCTGGTAAAGGAAGCTTCTGAAATGTCATATTATTTAAGTGGTACTCTGATATACAAGTAACATCAGAGTCAGCATCTATAAGCAGTTCACTAACTTTATCTCTAATACCACTTATATGAAGTGAGATTCCATGACTGTTATCATTATGTTGAGCTAACAGACCCGAATGTAAAAAAAATTCGAAGAACTTTTTACCACTTAGCGGTCATCCGTTTCGATTCTATGGACCATTTATTCCTTGGGTCACGTCTCGTAACTTGACACTGGTTTTCGGATTTTGAGTAGACAGTCGTTATGGCTCCTCTGCACACTCCTTTCGCGACTGTTCCATTCTCCTGTAGTACGTGTAATCTGACTCTAAAAGGAAAGCTGAGCGGCTGTTAATACAATAATTCTATTGTGTTCTGTTTTCAAAGTATCGAAAATACGCACGCGGAATTCAAGAGCATCACTCAAATTGATTTGTTTCAGATCTACTGAGTTGGGATGACCAGGATGCGAAAATTACCATCCACCTGATAGCGTAATGGATGCTGAGATCGTCTGGGTTCTCTTTCACCGTTATTGTGCATCACAGACCTGTACCAAAATCCAGTCAGGCTAAATTCGTCGAGTAAGTGATTTCTAGACACAGGATACAGTCTTCTGGGGATATGCGTCGCATTTTTAGTGAAAATGTGAGAGATGTCTGCCGCAAGTTCCTGTACAGACCAAGCCAGTAAATTGTGCAGGCTGCACTTCTGAAAAAATCTGTATCGTGTCCCGGAAAAGGATACAAGTCATAACGATATATGTGACGTATTGAAACACAGGGACAGAATGAACAATTTCCTGAAATTATTTCTCAATTTAGAGAACAGTTAATACGCATAATGTCGAGATACGTTGTACCAGAGCCATACCAAAGGGATCCTGCCTCCATGACAGATCTGCTATATCTGCGTATCTCCCCCCTTCCTCTTCTTCCTCCTCCTCCTCCTCCTCCTCCTCCTCCTCCTTTTCCTCCCCCCCTCCCCCCCCCCCCCCCCCGATTTCCCCATAGATTCTCTTACACGGATGCAGAAAATTTTGCGGTTTTGTGGGTGTAATAAGAAGGAGGTATTTTTAAGAAATGGCTAAAATGAACTATATTAATGACAATTAATGCATACAACAAATTAAATGAATCATTGTAGTAAATAATTTACGTAACATTGTAGTAAATTATTTACAAATTTTATAAACTTACTACGAAATTAAAAGTAAAAGAAACTCTGTGTCTTATTGGGGAGCCAAGACGAACTCAGAAACGTTGCGCAGCGGTGGGTGTGCGCCTTCGCGAATTGTGTTATACTACACGCTAAGCACCAATGCCAGGCCTGCAGCATGATGCCAGGGATACATTTTGTGAGTTACTGCAGCCTACCACAGAACTATGCATGACAAAAGTTAATAAGAGACAATTCAGAGCTCCTAAAATATGCCTTGGTGCCATGAAGTCAACGTCAACAAATTGCTTATGGAAACGAACCATCCCTACATTTGTGACGCAAATCATTTGTGACACAAGTATTTAAGCACCAAATTCTTAACGAAGAGGGCTCAGTTTTCAGAGGACGCCCTGTCACCCTTATTCCAGAAACTCTGCAATGCATTAGACGTCTAATTAGTAGTTGTGTAAGAATCTGCTTTTATTACCAAAGGAATGTACAGAGGCAGCACTGGGTTTTCGGTTAGCCATATCTGAACGACTACCACCTATATTGAACAAAATTACTTCTGAACTGCCATTTATCCACACGTAAGATTCGATTTACCAGTTACATTGACTATTTATGACCATACCTTGTGCAAACTCCGAGCCTAACACGCACAGGCGAGGATACTCTATAGAGAGGGCTATAAAAACCAGCAGAGAACAGACTGTGATTTATGGTATTCTCATGAGAAAATAAGATTTAGGCACAAACTGCTAAAGGAAATTATGGTAAGCTTGGATGAAGTCAGTTATGATGCAGAACTACTTAAACGTATCGTAATAGATGATGAAATGGATATAACGTCGAAACTAAGGCTAATTGTTCCCAATGAAAGCATTCTGGATAGCCAGGACGAAAAAAAGTTCGTCAAGTGCAACCAACTATGAAGGTCATGTTCACTATGTTCTTCGATAACAACGGCATAGTGTACCATGATTTCTTGTGAACAGTCATTAACGAGTACTTGTTCCAAGGTTGTCAGAAGCAATACGAACTAATTTGTAATTTTTTCACCACGATAATACACTTGCTCACACTTACCTGCATTTTCGTGAATCGTTAGTAGAAAAAAATACACTAATAATTCCCCAAAGTCTATACTCGTGAGACCCAACTTCATGTGACCTTTTCACGTTTGTAAAAGTAAAGCAAACTTTGAAGGGCCGTATAGGTGTGATTAAAAACGCATCGCTGAGAGAGCTAAAAGCTACCCCAAAGATTTGATACCAGCCGTGTCTCAGAGATTGATAAAAAGTATATAATATCTGATGGAGATTATTTTGAAAGGAATAACACTGATGTAGAAGAATAAGTACTTTTCAAAATGGTAAATATCCCGTTTTTTTTATAAAACCTCCAATTAGGACTATGAAATTTATCTTGGCACCTTATTTAAGGAAAATGTTAGATGAAAAAATTACGTGTCGCCCATAACGGATAAAATTAAGGAATGCTTGCTACGAGATGAAGCAGCAGTTCCTTTTCTTTTTTTCAAGTATATATAATTATGTTCTAGAGAAAAAAAAGAGGAAAAGGTAAAAAGAGTACACAGCACCCACGGTAAGAGTTTGTCGCAATGGGTTGTGCGCTTCCGATTGGCCGCAATATCACATGGTGCAGGCAGAGTATGGTAGGCGTTGATAGAAGTGCTAGAGGGTTACTCAGAGGCGGTAGTGCAGGGCCTTTTGTTTTTTGGGAAGTTTCGTGTGTGCTATGCATAAGGTCTTAAGTAATTACTTTTAGGAGATGACGAATGTCAGTTTTGATGTCACGTATCGTTCATTTTACTTTTAGTGGAAACGAGAGACGCGACAGAGTGAAATCCAATGGCAGGGTATACTGTAAAAATAGCCCTACTCTTTAGGCAGGACAGTGTCTCAAGTATTTTATACTTGTGGCCAAGACTATTAAAACTGGGGACCTGCATAAAAACTTCCTGTCCAGACTGCGATACCAAAGCATCAGATTTCTTTTGCTGCTGACAGGGTACAGACATGCCCAGTCGTTTTGCTTAGTCATATTTCTCAAGGTTCGAGATACATAAAACATTATGGGACAAGCAGGGAATTATCCAGAGAGTGATCAGACGAAAGTCCAACTTAGTCTCAAATAAAACACGTAAGTTGTATTGTTACTGTGGTCTTCAGTCCCCTAAAAATTAAAAATTTCACTACCCCCCCGCCCCCCCCCCCCTCCCCGCCAAAGCTTGTAATGCCAAATTTAATAAGCTTCTATGCAGTTCTTGAGTTCTTGTCTGATCTGCTTAACATCCATATTTCTCTTCTATACAAGACCACACTCCAGAAGAGAAAAGACTTTTTGGCACTTAAATGTATTTTTCATTTCGTTCATTATATTCGTCAGTATATGAGATAATCAAAATAACTGCTCCAAAATAAGGTGCAGTAAGGTAATGTTTCGTCTTATTGTCATTATCAAGTGACGTCTACTTGGAAGTGACCACCATATTGCATCTATAGTAAATTTTTTCTGTCATTTCTTGGTAAGAATATTACTTTTTGTAGCTATGAACCGTAAAAATGCGTTTCTGTCAGATACTTTAACAGTTCAGTTCTGGTCGTAGTAAAGAACTGTCAAAACTGAACTGTCAGAATATCTGACAGAAACGTATTTTTAAGCTTCGTAACTACAAAAAGTAATACTCTTACGAAAACATGGCAGATATAAAATACTATAGATACATTGTGGTCGTCATTCCAACTAGATGTCACTGGATAATGACAATAAGCCGAAACAGACCTATCTTGTAAAATATTTAAAGAAATGCATTACCATATTGCAACTAGCTTTGGAGCATTCATTTTCATTATGACTTAAATTTATATTCGATGTTAATAAACTTCTCTTTTTTTATGAACGGTTCTATTGATATTGCTAATTAACATTTTATATCTTCTCTATTCCATCATTAGTTATTTTGTCATCCAAGTAGCTAAATCTCATTGTGGGATGTCGGCTGAGTTGTTTAGTACACTCCTAAGATGCTATAAGCCGATCCCCAGTTACATACAGAGAAAGGAAACTACCTATCAGAAAACGCCTATTTAAGAGAAACAATATCGTACAACGGATAACGTCTTATTGTAGGAAAACTACTACGGGTGACCTAACTAATTATGAAAGTACACGTACAACACCTCATATGGTTATAAGGTGTGTTCAAAAAGTCTCTCCACAGTGCCGTATGATTGTTCGCCTGCCTGGGTTACTTACCTTCAAGTCGGGGATACTTCCAACATTTAACGTGAAAATTTGTAGGTAAAAATGAATATTCAATAAATTAATAACTTGTATTTCACTGAGTTTCATTCCGGTATATTCACTGCGGCCTACGGCAGATGCGGCTTACAATCATACGGCGTGCGGAGAGACTTTTTGAACACCCGTATTAAGAAGGGCCTCATCTAACTACAAAGGAAACTAGCAGTCACTGTAACAATTTGGTTTATTGCCGTAAAACATCAAATAAATTGCTTACAGACTGCATTAAGCATGTAAATATCTAATAAGGGGACAAAGTTCTGTAATTATTGGCGGAAACACGAAGGCACAGCGTGAAACTATATCGTGCATACGGCCAATGACTTTGAAAATGGTTAGTGGTTTAAAGAACCCAGAAAAGCAAGTACAAACATCGGTAGAATAGCCAAAGTGCATGATAGTAGCAATTAGCTAGTTGTGAACGGTAAAACTGTGCAATTATAACCTCATGAAAATTAACTAGCCTCATTCCTTCCTCGCCTCAGTGATTGTATCGCCAGCTGATGCTTACGACTATTACACAGTGTGAGCATGAAGAAGGCAGTAGTGTCTGGAAGTTCCGAGTCCAGCTCGACTTCTGTACTCTGCTCTAAGGTGGAGATCCCTCTCTGCGGCTGCCTAAAGTGAAGTGTGTTTTTGGGGCCACCCCTAAGCAAGCGTGTTCTTCAACGCCCTGGCAGCAAGTGCCTCCTTCGATTTGCCAGCTGCAAGCGTTCTCTATGACTTTGCTCTCTGAAACTGGGTCTGCCAGTATAGGTATGTAGCAGGCCAATTGCAGCAGATCACACAAGTTCCGACCAACAAAAATTTTATAAACAAGTTTGACAAATTCCTATTCTCGCATATTTTGTCGTGGTTACCCAGCAGTGGGAATAAGGTAGAAAATCTCTCCCACTGCATGACAGATTTCTCCCTTGGCCAACCATGAGGCTTGGGCGTAGACACGCACAGGAAAATGCGCCTTCTGCTTAGTGATGTGGGCAGGGCAAATGCCCAGTGGGCAGGACATTTATAAATGGACATTTTCCCACAAATTTGTCCGAAGCAGTTTTAGATGCCCAAAATCTGGGCATTTGTAAAAAAAAGTATTTTTAAAGTTTTTACTGCTACACTGTATAATTTACCAGTTAAAATAAGGGATGAGACGATGCTCCCGACATTAAAAGTTAGGAAATGTTTACAGTTAGACCTAAATACGTCATTGATTGCTTTAATTACTAAGAACAAAAAGAAAGAAGAGAGAGAGACTTTTTTAAGTATTCCAACTTGCAGTACCAAGACAGGGCGTGTATTGCTGGCAACTGATTATCATTTATAATGTCACCAGTTTTACTCTTCACTGTCGCTTTCTCTCTGTCGCGCTCACTCACTCACACCCACCCACACACACACACACACACACACACACACACACACACACACACACATACACCGCGCTGAACAGCCATGTAGTGATAAGCCAGTATTAAAAAATAAATTTTAAAAATTGTCCTTAAGTCATCGATTTGTAATGTAACGCACTGTATAGTCCATTTCAAATCTCTGAATATTATTGAATAATTATTATTGTAATAAAATTATTACTGAATGTATTAAAAAGCTGGCATGTGTTTCTTGGTGATAAATTTATTCTTTAATGTTAAACTGTTTTCAATGAAACAACAAAAAAATGCTTAATTGACATATGTAGTGACATTTGAGACAGACTATAGTCTTCTGTTCTCCTCTTTTCTTCATCTACTTTCGTATGACTGCACTACTGTGAAGATAAAAGGTCTTAAGAACAAAGAATCGATGCCCAGCTTGTAGTCAATCTTCTTGATCCAGCAGTACAGGGTAGTAACCTGAAGCCTTTCGAGATGCTTAACGTAATATGCTTTCTTTGTGGCACAGCAAAGAACACTTTACTAAATGTTATTCAGGTTAGAGACAACTTGGCTGGTTACAGGGATGAACAAGGAATTTGGTCCAGAGAATTTGTGTAGGAAGGACTGAGCCCTCACCCCCAGGAAAATAAAAATCAGCGTGTAAATCCTTTTTTGGCTTGTCAGGGTTAAGAAGAACTTGTGAATTGGCAGAAGTGGCCGTAAAAATTCTGGGTGCACTAGTTACATCAGTCGCTACAGAGCGTTCCTTCAGCACTTCTGGATGGACCCAAAGTAAAAAATAAATAAAAGACTAACGTCAAAGAGAGCTGCAACACTAACATATCTCTCCTATAACTGGAGGTTGATGAATGTAGCAGGAACACAACATAACCCTGTTGGTCCCAAGGAGAAACCCATACTGAACAGTCCCAGCAAAGACAAAATGGAAAGAAACCCGGTAGTCAGCGAGGAATCAGATTCAGGAAAATCTGAGGCAGATTTGGAACTTCCTGATTCTTCTTCAACTTATGAAGATTAAGAAACTGATTGACAACATTTCTTTAATTTTATTTCAGTAGTACAGTATAAGTAAAAATACTACCTACAAACTAGCTACTTAATATAAACCACATTCAACTTCAAAAATTACTTTTAAACTTGAGTATTGTTTTCTTTTTTGTTATGCATTACCGTGAGAATTAACCTCTTTAAAGATGTAAAAAGTTATGTTTACAGTCCAATTTATTTCCCCTAATACCTCTCCCCTAACCTTCAAGCAGCTTTTTCAAGTGGGCAACCCAACCACTAAAGAAGCAGCGTTGCAAAACACCTTTTCCAATACACAATGTCAGCTGAAACAATTTTAAGAGTGCCACTTATCAATTAATCTTTAAAATGTCCTAGGCCTGCTCGAGGGATGTTTTCAAAGCTGGAGAAATTTATGACAACTGGTCCTTCTGTGTTAACTTCTACGTCGTGTGCCAGCTAAAGAAAGCTCCCAAGGCTGCAGAAAATAGCTCTTTCTCTTCATTATAATAAGAGGAAAGAAGAAAAAGCAGTTATTAGCCTTGCAATCATTGGCAGTAGTTAATACTGTCTATAGTTGCCATGCAGTGTAAGAGAATCGGCTGTATTGGCTAAGGGGATGTGCATATTACATTATAAAATGGGTTGTGTACCAGTTTGGGCATAAACTGCCATGTAACATCATCTACTACTTTTAGCGCTTCGTTTTCTAATCTACGTCCCTCAGTATCAGCTGATTTAATGCGACTACAGCCTATTACCCTTGTTTCAAGACATTGTCCATTCCGTTGTAACATGATCTTACAAGCCCTATGGCCTCAATGACAGAATAAGAGACTTTGATTATGCTCGAAGTTTGCATTTATTCTCCCTGAACTTTTATTTCCTTTCGAAACTTCACCTCGTTTTTCCTTTACTGTTGCTCAGAGCGACAGGTGCTGTAGCGAAAAACGCAATAAATGAAGGTTTGCGCGTCTATGGTCTAGCTTTTAAAGTAAGTATTAGGATCAATGTCCGTATGTCTCTCTGGACCTCTGGACCTTAGGAGTCAGTTTCTAACTTTTTGTTTTCGACTCTGCTGTAAATAATACGTGTCAGATGCAAGCACACTGGTGCCTCGCGCATAGCAATTCACAATAACCTCCGGACACCAAGAAAGCGTCAAGTAAAAGCTCACTGTGCCCTCTACTCTTCACGGTAGTGGTGTGTGCAGTTGACGATTTTATGTAAGACGAGGATTCATTGCTCAAGGGTTTTTTTTTTGTTTTATTTTATGAATGCCACAGACTATGTATCAACGACGTGATGATGAGAGCATCATTTTTTGAAATGTGTACGGTAGTTAAATTGTATGAATGTAAATAATTGTTGTAGCATAACAGAAATTACACGTTCGGAAATGGATATTATTTCAATGTTATTCGTGCACTTTTATTTGGGCTGTATTTCATGGTGAGCATAACAAGTTATCAAATCCATCATCAAACACAAAGGTCTTAATAATCTGAGTGCTTGACCCCAAACCTTGTTGAAATTGAAATCCTCTTCCCGGTTTATTAGGCTTTCTAAGAACTTCATTTCAATAGATTCCTTAATTACACTATTCCAGGAATTTGATGTTTCGATCACTTCATGGTGTCGTTATATTTCGACCCACTATTATATTTGAAGCATTGAATGATGACGGCTGCTTTGTTTGATTCTTTTAGTCAGATGTGTCGTTGGTATTCCTTGCACCTCCTCTGCATTGTTCTAATAGTCTGCTCTTGGTAATACATTGCCACATTCGGATGGGATGCGCTAAACGTCCGGCTTTCGGAGTCCTTGATCGTCTATAATATTATAAAATATGTTTTTGTCCTTATTGGTGGGAGTGAAATACATTGGATTCGGTGACTGTCGAAATAAAGATCTCGCAAATCCGTTTAACTTGGACATTGACCTCAATACAAGCAAAACTTGGCAACCGTCAGTCAGTTTGCTAAGATCCCACGGACGACATCATCCATCAGAGCTAGAAAACGTTGAATGTGCGATTTGCGGAATAACAGTGCTGGCCCAGGAAAAGGAAACTGAAACGGTACTGTTAGTACGCTTCAATCAAACCATTCGCAAGCCAATAACACCAAAGTGTCACCAGATTGAATGTCTGTGGCCTAACTAGACTTTCTGTATTTTATGCTCGTGAAATATGGCCTTTGGCTATAAGAATGAAGCCATCTCTGTTATATTTAAATGTGTAACACTTTTCGTTTCCTGCCTATACTATTCCATGAATGTGTGACTGCGTGAAGTTCGAATGTGCTGGGACATAGAAAGGTGAGGTATTAGCCAAAGATAGAATGTAGTGAGCTTTGTCAAAATATAACCTTTGGGAAAGCTAAGCAGAGACTAGCTAATCTGAGGTGTGGCGACTGTTAAGGAGCTCTTGCTGCTATGGTTGAATAAAAGGTGTAAAATGAATTATATCATTGTGGATAACGTTCGTAATGTGTCGTTTAGAGCCGATCTAGTCAGGGAAGGGTTAAAAGATTGTTTAATTGTCATAGTTTTGATGGTATAAAGTAACTGGTAAATTGTGGTCGTGACCGTTGAGTATGAGTGTTGACCCTCAGCTCTGCACTCTGGTGAATAATTGCTAGCCGCGCGGTTAGAGGCGCCATGTCACTGACTGCGCGGAGGTTCGAGTCCTCCCTCGGGCATGGGTTGTTCTTAGCATAGGTTAGTTTAAGTAGTGTGTCAGTCTAGGAATCGATGACCTCTGCAGTTTGGTCCCTTAAGAACTCACACATCTGAACATTTTTGAAGAATTGCCTGTGCAGTTTGTGTGCATTTGAGAGAGCGTGTCGAACTGCTGCATAATTAGTGAAATATGTTCGGATACAGTTGAATTTTATACAAGTTTCTTTGTTACGTGATCATCAGAAGTTGCGGAAGGTTCATCACCTGAAATGTTTGCTAAAGTGAGTAAAGGCAAGGCTAGAGAATATTCATTTTATTATTTCACGAATGTTTAGCCGTTTCTTTGCGAATGGTACTGCAGCTGCAGTGCTCGCGTCGCAAATAGATCAGTTCTGATTCTATGTATGATATCAAAACGTATTAAAATTCTTTAATGTTTATGTAAATTCGTTTGAAGGTACTTGTGTCACGTGGGGGTGTTTTTTTGTGATATGTTACAATACAGCATCACCGGTCTAACTGTGTTGGTGAGGCAGCAAATTTATCCGCAGGGCAGTAACTGCGTCACTGCAATTCACTTTGGAGGTGTGGCAGTGGGACTTGTAGTCCCGTACCACCCTCTGACGGTGACAGTACTACACGAATCAGGCAGAAAAATTTAGCCTAACGTGGGCAGGTATGATTGGAAAGTATTGGACGTAGAATGGTGGCTAGTCCCGCCAAAGAATGCGCCCGTGGTGGGAGTGCCAGGCCTATCGTTAGCCATGGTCGGAATCCGATTCCTCGAGGATGGTTAGGGGAACCGGATGTAGATGCCAGCGGCGTGGAAGTGTGGTCCCAACGTGACGCAACCCATGGACAGTGTCCCGCAAGGCATCCACTTTCTCATAGAGCCGCCGCGCATTGTTGCATATGGTCGTCTTTAGGGGGACGATATCCGCTTCCTCGTGGAGAGTGACAATTCTCGTGAGTGGCGGGGCGTGCAGGCTCCACCTGAGCACCTTGTTCTGCAGGCACTGGAATGTCCGCATCCTAGTGACACTAATCGTGGCCCATGCAGCAGATCCATACGTGAGGGCAGGCAGGATAACTGTTCGGTAAATGCGTAGCTTGGTATGCAGGTTAAGTTCCCTACTGCGAAAGAGCGGGTACAAAGCCCTGGTTAGCTTTTGCCTCTTGTTGGTGATATACTCCGCATGACAGTGTAAGAGCAACTTGTGGTCCATCTGGACCCGAGATGTGTGGTTGTCGGGTACCAGGGCACCTGCACGCCTGCAATCGAGATATTGCGGTGGAGGACTGGGCGCCGTTTCGTGAAGTAAACTGCCGTAGTTTTGCGGCATTGAGAGCTAATTTGTTTGTGCGGCACAAGGTGATGGCGTCCACCTGTCGCTGGAGGCGGGCGACGACAGCGTTAGTAATGCAGCCAATGGTGTACATTTTTTTTTTCTTTCTTGTAATTTTGAAACCTGTATTACAGGCAGGCCTGCAGCAGCATACGACGCCGCTCTTTAGCCGCAGAGAACACAAATATGCAAATGAAGACACTTAAAGAAATAAACATGGTGGACATATAAACGGAGACAAACACTTTTTAAAATACAAGGTGCCGTTCACGGGCGTAGAGTCCAAGATAAAATTGTTCAGACACTTCGACACAGACAGAGACGAAAATTGTCACACGTGAACGTAGGGGCACAAAACGAATAACACTGAATCACTTAAGCACAAAACGACGGCACACACAGAACACGAGGCGTTGATCTCTGGCGCGCGAATATTCACTATCCGTGTATGAGTCCGGGGACCTGCCAAGAGAGGAGGAGGGGGGGTGGGAGAGGGGAGAGCAGATGCCATGGCAGGGGAGATAGGGGGAAGGGAGGAAGGGGGAGGGGAAGCCCGGGGGAAGAGGGAAGGAGGGAGGGGATGGGGAAAAAGGAAAGAGAAGGGTGGGAGGGTGCCTAAGGGAAAGGACACAGGATGTGGGGGGCGAGGATCAAAGTTGATAGGTGGGGTAGATGGAGGGGAGGAGGACATCATCAGGGAGGGGGAGCTGGCGGAAGCCACCTTGGGAGAGGGTGAGGAGGGTGGACAGATGGAGACCGGGTGGGACGTGTGAATACAGGCGCGGCAGCGGGCGGGGGTGGGAGAGGATGGGTGAGACAAGTGGATGAGGAGGATAGAGTTTGCGAAAGTTGTACAGGATCCGTATCCTTTCAAGGAAAAGGAGGAGGTTGGGGAAGGAGATGAGATCATACAGGATCCACATGGGGGAGGGGAGACGGATTAGATAGGCGAGGCGGAGAGCATGGAGTTCAAGGATTTGGAGGGATTTATAAAAGGGAGGGGGGCAGACATCCAGGACAGATGGGCGTAACTAAGGATAGGGCGGATGAGGGATTTATAGGTGTGGAGGATTGTGGAGGGGTCCAGACCCCACATACGGCTGGAAAGGAGCTTGAGGAGATGGAGTCAGGAACGTGCCTTGGCTTGTATTGTCCGGAGATGGGGAGTCCAGGAGAGGCGACGGTCGAGGGTGACGCCAAGGTACTTAAGGGTGGGAGTGAGGGTGTTAGGACGGCCATAGATGGTGAGAGAGAAATCAAGGAGGCGGAAGGAAGGGGTGGTTTTGCCTACAATGATCGCCTGGGTATTGGAGGGATTGACCTTGAGCAACCACTGGTTGCACCAAGCGGTGAACCGGTCAAGATGGGATTGGAGAAGGTGTTGGGAGCGCTGCAGGGTGGGGGCAACGGCAAGGAAGGTGGTGTCATCGGCAAACAGGAGAAGGTGGACTGGGAGTGACGGCGGCGGCATGTCCGCCGTGTACAAAAGGTACAGAAGGGGGGAGAGGATGGAGCCTTGGGGCACACCGGCGGAGGGGAAAAAGGTGTATGGATGGTGACATAGGAAGGACGGAGAGAGAGAAAGGAGCCGATCAGATGGACGTAGTTAATGGGAAGGGCGAAGGTTTGGAGCTCGAAGAGGAGACCGGAATGCCATACGCGGTCATAAGCTCGTTCAAGGTCTAGGGAGAGGAAGATTGCGGAGCGACGGGAATTAAGCTGGTCGGAAAGGAGATGAGTGAGGTGAAGGAGAAGATCGTTGGAAGAGAATGACGGCCGAAAGCCACACTGGGTAACGGGAAGGAGGCGGTGCTGGTGGAGATGCTGGTGGATGCAGTGGGTGAGGATAGATTCCAGGACCTTGCTGAAGACCGAGGTAAGGCTGATGGGATGGTAGGAGGAGATGGCGGACGGCGTTTTGTCAGGTTTAAGGAACATCAGGATATGGGAGATTTTCACAGGTTGGGGTAGTAACCGGTGGACAGGACTACATTGTAGAGCCTGGCCAGGGTGTAGAGGAAAGAGACAGGAGCTTCACGAAGGTGATGATAGGTGACACGATCGTGACCAGGAGTGGTGTTGCGTTTCGTGCAAAGTGTAGCAATGAGATCCTGTGTAGTGATAGGGGCATTGAGTTCCGTGTGCGCAATGTTGATCAAGTACTGGAAACCAGGAGCGAAGGGAGGGACAGAGGTGTCAGTTCGATTGCTTACATCTGGGACGAGGGAGTAATCGAACGGGGGATCATCGGGGATGGAAAAGACATCGGAGAGGTAAGAGGCAAAGTGATTGGCCTTACTAAGGGAGTCAGGGAAGGGGTGATCATCATGAAGAAGAGGATAGTAGGGGGAGGGTTTAGTTCCAGTAAGGCGACGGAAGGCTGACCAGAACTTGGACGAGTTGATAGGTAGGGTAGCATTTAAACGGGTGCATCTCTGTCGCCAGTCCCGGCGTTTCTTAGCCGCGAGCAAATTACGAATGTGACGCTGGAGTTGCCGGTGGCATCGTAGTGTGGCCGGGTCATGCGTGCGGAGGAAGGCACGGTGGAGACGGCGGGATTCACGGAGGAGGAGGATGGCCCGTCGGGGTAAGGTAGGACGGTGGGGTTGGACGGCGACAGTAGGGACGTGGGCCTCCACGGCCTCAGACAAGGTCTGCTGGAGAAAGGAGGCAGCATGGGTTACGTCGTCAGGGTGGTGGTAGTTGAAGGGGTGGTTATCGACCTGGGTGGAAAGGGTATCCCGGTAGGCATTCCAGTTGGCACAGGAATAGTCATGGATGTACTTAGGGGGAGGGTCATGACGAATATCAGGGCGGGGGCCACGACCGTCTGAAACGGTAAGGAGGACAGGGAGATGGTCGTTACCAACAGGCTTCAGGACATCCACCGTTATTTGGCCAAGGAGGTTGGGCGAGGCAAGGAGTGGAGTTGGATTCGGTACGGGTGTGCTGGGGGATGAGGATGAGGTCGCCTTGAAGGGAGGAGAGGAACCGATGCCACCGCCGTAACTGGGCAGCAGAACGACTATGGATGTTGAGGTCAGCGGCGATCACATAGGAGGAGAAGGTACGGTCAGTGTGGGAGAGGAAGTCGAAGGGGATAGGGGCGTTAGGGCGGACATAGATGGTAGCGCAGGTAACGGTAATGCCGGGGAAGAAGAGACTAAGGATCAAGTGTTCGGTAGGGTCGGGAAGGAGAGGTTGGAGCCGAACGGGGATCTGGCGGTGGTGCCCAATGGCAACTCCGCCACGCGCAATCGGGAGGGGATTATCGGAGTGGCGGAAGAGGTAGGGCGAAGTGTGGACGGTGTGGTGGGGTTGGAGGAAGGTTTCATTGAGGAGGAAGGCATCCACGCGGTGGGTGGCAAGGGTGTGGAGGAAGTGGTTCTTGTTGGCGGGAAAGGAGTGGATGTTGTTGAAAAGGATACGGTGCTGTCACACCATGACAGCGATTTAAACGAGGCTGTCAAGACGGGAGAAGGTGAAATGGGCCTGGTTGATGGAGTAGGTGTCATACATTTTGAGTTGGAAAATGGAACAGGCGGCGAGGGAGATCTGCTGGAGGGTGTGCAGGTGCTGAAGAGGATGAACATTCTGAAGGACGATGTTGAGGAACCTGATGATGTCCTCAACGGTAGGGGATGGGCGAAGGGAGTTGCCGGGAGAGGTGGGGGCGTCCAGAGGGCGGAGAGGAATGGTGAGTTCAGGAGTGGTAGGAGGGGGTTGGGCCTTACACTTCTGGGAGTAGGTAGGATGAGGGAGGTTACAGGTATTACAGGAGGGGGGACTGGAGATTGGGGCACTGCCGTACAAAGTGGGCTTGCCTACAGTGCGGGCAGGTGGGGGCCTCGCGGCACTCAGAAGTCGGGTGCGCATTATACCGCAAGCACCTTTGGCAGCGGAGGGATTGAGGAGGGGAATGGGAGTGGTCAAATTTATAATGTTGGTTAAAAAGGAGGGCACCCTCCTTCAGGAGACGGTGTATGGAGGGGGTGTGCTCGGAAAAAACCCGCATATGGCGGGTGGGGCGGCCAGCATTGTAGATGCAACGAACCACATGCACCTCCAGATGGGGATGGGCCTGAAGTTCCGCCAACATCTCCTCCTATGTGATCATCGTACTAAGCCGAGTGATCATGGTGGTGAGGGTCAGCGGGCAACGTGGGGGTTGGGGTTGGTGGGAGGGAGGCGGGGAAGGAGCAGGGTTGAGGGAGGCATGAGGGCCAAAGCGGGTGACAGGGATATGGGAAAGGAGGTCTGTGTGTAGGGTAGGGCTTGGGGAGGAGATAAGCACCGAATCACAGCGAGGAGTGAGGAGGGAGATGGGGGCACCAGGAAAATTCTGGCAAAGGAAGAGGGTGAGGTTCTGGGCTTCAAGAAGGGAGGGATCAGGACGGGAGAGGAGGTAGCAGTAGGAGGAGGGGGTAGAGGAGGAGGAGGAGGGGGCAGGGACGGGCGGGGAGACTTCCATGGCAACATGGGTGGGGGAAGGTGGACGAGGCGGAGCCTTTTTGGGAGTAGAGGAGGCAGGGTGCCACTGGGGCGCTTGACGGCGGCGGAGGAGGTGTGGGGGATGGGAACAACTAGAATGTGGCGGGGAGTGGCAGGTCCCGGTGCTGGATTCGGCGCCAGAGATGGTGAGGGCGATGGCGAAGGCGACGGTGAAGACGATGACGATGAAGGCGAAGGGGAGAGTGGAGCGTGGGCCGTAACCCTCCAGGCGATCACCCTGGCGGGGGCTGCAGAAACGGAAGGAGCAGTGGGTGGGAGTGGAGGGAAGGGATCAGGGGAGGCGCGGGAGGGAGGAGCCGGGGATGGGGCGACAATTAGGGAGGGGGATGAGAGTGAGGAGTGGGGGGTGGACTGAGGGGGAAGTGATGCGGCACACCACGTGATAGTGGAGGGGGATTTGTATATGATAGCAGTGGTGGTGGCTGTAGAAGAGGTGATGGGGGTCGACATTATGATAAGGGGGAAAAAAACACAGTACTAGACAAAGGAGCAAACGAGAGACGGGCAGGGCGACGAGAGACAGAAGAATTGGACGGAGAATGACGAAGGAGACTGGGGCCGAAGCCCCACTTTGCAGCCGCTGGGGGGGGGGGGGGGGGGCGGGCCGGCTGGCTGGCCGGTGGGGGCGCCTCGGCTGCTGCTGGCGGGCAGTTGGGACCACTGCTGGCCGCTGGCTGCGACCGCTGGTGGCTGCGACCGCTGGATACTGCCGGCTGGCGGGGGCCAGTGCTGGCGGGGACCGCTGTTGGCAGGGCCGCTGCTCGCTGGACTGCTGCACGCCGACGGGCTGGCTGGAACCTGCATCATCTATCGCTTCGATTGGTACCGGAATAGCACAATCGAAGGGCGGTATTCAACTGAATTACCGCCGGAGATGCCAATGGTGTATGTGACAAGATATTATTTCAAGCGTACTCGCCCACAACTGAGTGCGAGAAAGCAGCATTCTCGCAGACGCTCTCTCTCTCTCTCTCTCTCTCTCTCTCTCTCTCTCTCTCTCTCTATTCCTTGAACTAAGCTTTGGTTCGATGTTAACTATTGTGGAAAGATATAGTCTAGCTTATGATCTTAATGAGTATGGACGAAAGTATTATGGCTTAAGACAGAGGGCTCTGCTGTGTGACCGCCATTTTTAATTGAAAGGCATTTTCTGATTTTGTACGAGAATAATACGCCAATAAACCAATTTCTCGGTGGCATAAACAAGGTATGTACTGCGTAAATTATTCTCCATCTTATGGTCTTACATTTTCACATATTCGTGCAGGCCTACCAGACATTTCTTTGGACTGTGGAAGCTCGAACCTGCAAACTCTATACAATTAATTTAAAGACTTTTATACAAATCCACTTCGACGGACAGGGCATCTCCGGCGGTAATTCGTTAGAATACCGCCCTTCGATTGTGCTTTTACGGTACCAGTCGAAGTGATAGGTGTTACAGGTGCCAGCCAGCCCGTCAACGTGCAGCGGTCCAGCCAGCGTCGGTCTTTGCCAGCAACCAGCAGCCATCAGCCAGCAGCGGTCCCTGCCAGCGTCCAGCAGCGGTTCCTGCCAGCACCCAGCAGCCAGCAGCCAGCGTCCAACAGCCGTCCCAGCCAGCAGCGGTTCCGCCCAGCGTCCAGCAGCAGCAGCAAGAGCAGCAGAAGGAGAAATAGCGTCCCCACCGGCCTGCCAGCTGGCCAGGTCGCCTCCCCCGCCAGCAGCAGCAGAGTGGGGCTTCGGCCCCAGTCTCCTTCCTAGTTTCTCCGTCCCTTCTACTCTGTGTTTTTCGTCGCCTTCTTTGTCCTGTCCTGTCCTGAGCTTTTCGCCTTCTCGTAATGTCGACCCCCCACCACCACCACTACTGCCACCTCCACTGCCATCATATACACCTCCCCCTCTGCCGCCGCCACCACTATCACGTGGTGTGCCGCATCACTCCCCCCTCAGTCCATCCCCCCACTCCTCACTCTCCCATCTCCCTCCCTATTTGTCACGCCGTCACCGGTTCCTCCCTCCCACGCCTCCTCTGATCCCTTCCCTCCACTCCCTCCCTTTGTCCTCCCGTTTCTGCGGCCCCCGCTAGGGTGGTCGCCCGGAGGGCTACGGCCCACGCCCCACTCTCCCCTTTGCCTTCATCATCTTCATCATAATCATCATCATCATCATCGTCTTCACCGTCGCCTTCACTATCGCCGTCACCATCTCCGGCGCCGCCTTCCGCACCGGGACCTGCCGCTCCCCGCCACATTCCAGTCAGTCCGATCCCCCACACATCCTCCGGCGCCGTCAAGCGCCCCAGTGGCACCCCTGCCTCCTCTACTCCCGAAAAGGCTCACCCTAGTCCCCATTCCCCTACCCATGATGCCATGGATGTCTCCCCACCCGTCCCTGCCCTCTCCTCCTCCTCCTCCTCTGCCCCCTCCTCCTACCGCTACCTCCTCTCCCATCCTGATCCCTCCCTTCTAGAGGCCTGGAACCTCACCCTCTTCCTTCTCCAGAATTTTCCTGGTGCCCCCATCTCCCTCCTCACTCCTCGCCATGATTCGGTGCTCATCTCCTCCCCCAGCCCTACCCTCCACACAGACCTCCTTTCCCGTATCCCTGTTACCCGCTTTGGCCCTCATGCCTCCCTCACCCCTGCTCCTTCCCCACCTCCCTCTCGCCAACCCCAAACCACGCGCCACCCACCGACCCTTACTGCCGTGATCACTCGGCTCAGTCCGACAATCACGGAGGAGGAGGTGTTGGCAGAGCTACAGGCCCATTCCCATCTGGAGGTGTGTGCGGTTCGTCGCATCCACAATGCTGCCGGCCCCACCCGCCTTATGCGGGTTTTTTCAGAGCACGCCCCCTCCATAGATGGTCTCCTGAAGGAGGGTGCCCTCCTTTTTAACCAACGTTATAAGGTTGACGCCTCCCGTTTCCCTCACCAATCCCTCCGCTGCCAAAGGTGCTTGCGGTATAATGCGCACCCAACATCTGAGTGCTGCGAGGCCCCCACCTGCCCACACTGTAGGCAAGCCCACTTTTTATGGCAGTGCCCCAATCTCCAGTCCCCCCCTTCCTGTAATACCTGTAACCTCCCTCATCCTACCTACTCCCAGAAGTGTACGGCCCGACCCCCTTCTACCACTCCTGAACTCACCGTTCCTCTCCGCCCTCTGGACGCCCCACCTCTCCCGGCAACTCCCTTCGCCCATCAACTACTGCTGAGGACATCATCAGGTTCCTCAACATCGTCCTTCAGAATGTTCATCCTTTTCAGCGCCTGCACACCCTCCAGCAGATCTCCCTCGCTGCCCGTTCCATTTTCCAACTCAAAATGTATGGCACCTACTCCAACAACCAGGCCCATTTCACCTTCTCCCGTCTTGACAGCCTCGTTTAAATCCCTGTCATGGCGCGACAGCACCGTATCCTTTTCAACAACATCCGCTTCCTTCCCGCCAACAAGAACCTCTTCCTCCACACCCTTGCCACCCACCGCGTGGATGCCTTCCTCCTCAATGAAACCTTCCTCCAACCCCACCACACTGTCCACACTTCGCCCTACCACCTCCACCATTCCGATAATCCCCTCCTGATGGCGCGTGGCGGAGTTGCCATTGGGCACCACCGCCACATCCCCGTTCGGCTCCAACTTCTCCTTCCCGACCCCACCGAACACCTGATCCTTAGTCTCTTCTTCCCCGGCCTTACCATTACCTGCGCCACCGTCTATGTCCGCCCTAACGCCCATATCCCCTTCGACTTCCTCTCCCACATTGACCGTACCTTCTCCTCCTACGTGATCGCCACAGACCTCAACATCCATAGTCGTTCCGCCGTTCTGCTGCCTAGTTACGGCGGTGGCATCGGTTCCTCTCCTTCCATCAAGGCGACCTCATCCCCATCCCCCAGCACACCTGTCCCGAATCCAACTTCACTCCCGATGTTATCCTTTCGTCCCCCAACCTCCTTGGCCGCATAACGATGGATGTCCTGGAGCCTATTGGTAGCGACCACCTCCCTGTCCTCCTTACCGTTTCAGACGGTCGTCGCCCCTGCCCTGATCCTCGTCATGACCCTCCCCCTAAGTACATCCATGACTATTCCCGTGCCAACTGGAATGCATACCGGGATACCCTTTCCACTCTAGTCGATAGCCACCCCTTCTCCTACCACCACCCTGACGATGTCACCCACGCCGCCTCCTTTCTCCAGCAGACCTTGTCTGAGGCCGTGGAGGCCAACATCCCTACTGTCGCCGTCCAACCCCACCATCCTACCTTACCCCCACAGGCCGTCCTCCTCCTCCGTGAATCCCGTCGTCTCTACCGTTCCGTCCTCCGCACGCATGACCCGGACACACTACGGCGCCACCGGCAACTCCAGCGTAACATTCGTAATTTGCTCGCGGCTAAGAAACGTCGGGACTGGCGACAGACATTCACACGTTTAAATGCTACCCTACCTATCAACTCGTCCAGGTTCTGGTCAGCCTTCCGTCGCCTTAACGGAACTAAACCCTCCCCCTACTATCCTCTTCTCCATGTTGATCACCCTTTCCCTGATTCCCTTAGTAAGGCCAATCACTTTGCCTCTTACCTCTCCGATGTCTTTTCCATCCCCGATGATCCCCAGTTCGATTACTCCCTCTTCTCAGATGCCCACGACCGAACTGACACCTCTGTCCCTCCCCTCGCTCGTGGTTTCCAGTACTTGATCAACATTGCACACACGGAACTCAATGCCCCTATCACTACACAGGATCTCATTGCTACATTCCGCACAAAACGCAACACCGCTCCTGGTCACGATCGTGTCACCTACCGTCACCTTCGTGAAGCTCCTGTCTCTTTCCTCTCCACCCTGGCCAGGCTCTACAATGTAGTCCTGTCCACCGGTTACTACCCTGACCTGTGGAAAACCTCCCATATCCTGATGTTCCTTAAACCTGGCAAACCGCCGTCCGCCGTCTCCTCCTACCGTCCCATCAGCCTTACCTTGGTCTTCAGCAAGTTCCTGGAATCTATCCTCACCCGCCGCATCCATCAGCATCTCCGCCAGCACCGCCTCCTTCCCGTTACCCAGTGTGGCTTTCGGCCGTCATTCTCTTCCGATGATCTTCTCCTTCACCTTACTCATCTCCTTTCCGACCAGCTTAATTCCCGTCGCTCTGCAATCTTCCTCTCCCTAGACCTTGAACGCGCATATGACCGCGTATGGCATTCCGATCTCCTCTTCAAGCTCCAAACCTTCGCCCTTCCCATTAACTACTTCCATCTGATCGGCTCCTTTCTCTCCCGCCGTCCTTCCTATGTCACCATTCATAACACAGATTCCTACACCTTTTTCCCCTCCGCCGGTGTGCCCCAAGGCTCCGTCCTCTCCCCCCTTCTGTACCTTTTGTACATGGCGGACATGCCGCCGCCGTCACCCCCAGTCCACCTTCTCCAGTTTGCCGATGAAACCGCCTTCCTTGCCCTTGCCCCCACCCTGCAGCGCTCCCAACACCTTCTCCAGTCCCATCTTGACCGGTTCACTGCTTGGTGCAACCAGTGGTTGCTCAAGGTCAATCCCTCCAAAATCCAGGCGATCATTGTAGGCAAAACCACCCCTTCCTTCCGCCTCCTTGATTTCTATCTCACCATCTATGGCCGTCCTATCGCCCTCACTCCCACCCTTAAGTACCTTGGCGTCACCCTCGACCGTCGCCTCTCCTGGACTCCCCATCTCTGGACAATCCAAGCCAAGGCACATTCCCGACTCCGTCTCCTCAAGCTCCTTTCAGGCCGTATGTGGGGTCTGGACCCCTCCACAATCCTCCACACCTATAAATCCCTCATCTGCCCTATCCTTTGTTATGCCTGGATCTCTGCCTCCCCTCCCCTTTATAAATCCCTCCAAATCCTTGAACGCCATGCTTTCCGCCTCGCCTATCGAATCCGTCTCCCCTCCCCCACGCGGATCCTGTATGATCTCATCCCCTTCCCCAACCTCCTCCTTTTCCTTGAAAGGATAGGAATCCTGTACACCTCCCGCAAACTCTATCCTCCTCATCCGCTTGTCTCACCCATCCTCTCCCACCCCCGGCCGCTACTGCGCCTGTATTCCCACTTCCCACCCGGTCTCCATCTGTCCACCCTCCTCAGCCTCTCCCAAGGTGGCTTCCGCCGGCTCCCCCTCCCTGATGATGTTCTCCTCCCCTCCATCTACCCCTCCTACCAACTTTGATCCTCCCCCCCCACTTCCTGTGTCCTTTCCTTTCGGCACCCTCCCTCCCTTTTCTTCCCTTCCCTTCTCTTTCCTTTTACCCTGTCTCCTCCCTCCTCCCCTCTTGCCCCGAGCTTCCCCTCCCCCTTCCTCCCTTCCCCCCTGCCCTTGGCGCCTACTCTCCCCTCTCCCTCTCCAACCCCCCTCCTCCTTTCTTTGCAGGTCCCCGGACTCGTACACGGTTAGTGAACATTCGCGCGCCGGAGATCTACGCCTCGTGTTCTGTGTGTATCGTCGTTTTGTGCTTCAGTGGTTCAGTATTATTCGTTTTGTGCACCTCTATTCACGTGTGCCACTATTCGTCTCTGTCCTAGTGTCTGAAAAAATTTTATCTTGGACTCTACGCCCGTGAACGGCTCGATGTATTTTAATTAGTGCTTGTCTCCGTTTCTATGTCCACCATATTTTTTTGTCTCGATGTCTTCCTTTATGTCTTGTGTGTTTCTCTGAGGCCTAAGAGCGGCGTAGCATGCTGCTGCTGGCCTGCCTGTACCCAGGTTTGAAAATAAGAATAAAGGAAAAAAAACAAGACGGACAGGCTTTCAGAGGAAGAAGAATGGGACAGTAGTTAACGTAGACTAAGATTCCTACAGGTTCTGCACGCAGTTCGGCGACCGGGAGAGACATCGAGTACAGCTTACAGTCAGCGTGCAGCAGATCTCTGGTCTAACATGCACAATCCCCTGAACTTAAACGTCGTATAGTGATATCTGTTTCGTTATTTATTCATTTCAAACACCTAAACTCTTTTCTTAGAGAGACTGAGTACTAAAGAACTAATTCCTTGAATCAATAATAATGATAATAAAATCAAAGAAGTAATTAAATGAATAATAATAATAACAATAATAATAACAAAAGGAGTTCGTCAAGGTTACTTTTTGTCTCCGAAAGGAAATTTTCAACTCAGTAACTGGGTTCAGGGTGAAATAATGACTCCATGAATGATTACATCTCAGTAAAATTATAACAATTTACCTTTCACCTGACGGAGTTACACAGTACGATATGACTTTGACGGTCCTCAGTTACGTCTTGCGTAATACTTTGGTAATTTTCGGTGAGCTGCCTTGATGAATGATAGTGGACGGCATGGGTTCCCGCCATTGTGTGTTCGCTATCCCATACCCGTCTAAGACGTTTGTTTCAATCCCTTAGCGTGGAATAACAGCCTAGCAAAGCTAAATTCATTAATTAATATAGAATTTTAAGCTTCGCGGAAGATTTCATTGTTGAGCCAATCCACCACGACTTATTATAGTAAAAATACATCAGATACGGTGGCTATCATGATAGCGAATAACATAATTCGTGCATTCGGCAATGTGCATTTACACAAAGGCCCACAAAAATCTCCGTTTTGTTGCGCTTTCCGACAGTACAAGTTTAGTCGGAATACATAATGTGCACAACCCCCTTTCCTTGCAGATTTTACATATAAGTGTGTGAATGTTATGTGGCACGCTGCTACGTTGAGCGACTCTGAATTTAACCCATGCCACCACTACACTACAAAATGAATGAAGTTCTTTTGTACCTAGGAAACCAAATAAGGTAAAATTCTTAACTTACGTAATTAATTGAAACGTGATTGTCATACCAAGAGTCAACGTAATATACAACCACATAGTGAAAACAGTGTTTTTGAACGATAAATGTAGATAACTCTAAATAATCACATTTTGAGCTCGATGTAACCAGATCACCTCTCCATTTCCTTAGTAAATGCAGATTGTGTTGAACCTCACTGCAAAGAATGATTTTAAATATGTAGTTAGAGACTGCAGGAAGAATGAGTAAAGCTTTAATGGAACAGAAGTCAATAATAGCCTAACCATGATAGAGCAAAGGATTACCGCCTTCTCTAATGAAAGCGTTGATTTGAGATACTGTTAGCGTTATCCGTTGCGTTTTTAAGTTGATAATGTGTCGGGTTTCTTGCAGAGCCAGTAAATATGAAACACCTGAAATCGAGCAGTTGTGTTTAAATAAAATCACTGTCCAAGAACCCCAGGGTACACTAAGAGTTTGATATGTGCCTAGGAACTATTAGAGAGTATAAACAGGTATAGCATCAGCTTACACAGGCATGAAATCAGAGAAGAATAACACAGCATAGGAGAGTGTTGCGATTCGTATACCATAGTTAGAGTCTACCCCCACCGACGGTAACCGAGCCAAATGAACAACATGTTAGCATCAAAGAGCCGCGTGGGGTAACCGTGCGGTCTTAGGCGCCTTGCCACGGTTCGCGCGGCTACCCCTGTCGGAGAGTCGAGTCCTCCCTCTGGCATGGGTATGTGTGTTGTCGTTAGCGGAAGTTAGTTTAAGTTGGATTAAGTAGTGTGTAAGCCCAGTGACGATGACCCTAGCAGTTTGGTTCCATAGAAAGTTACCACAAATTTAAAATTTTTAGCATCAAAGCGTTTAGCGGGCTCCGGAGGTAGAACTCGGCTACAAACAGTGGCACAACACGAATAGTTTTTTTGGAGTCCAAGCACTGAATATGCGTAACATTACAGGTCACAGCACCTGAAGAGGTCGACTGTGTCGCTCATATACTTCTATCTGTATTTGACTACTTTTCAATTCACACTCAAGTGCCTGGCCGATGGTTCATCAATAGCACGTGAGAAAAACGAAAACCTAACTGTCCCGTTGTGATCTCTGATTTGTCTTCTTACAATGGTCATTTCTCCCTGTATTGGTGGGAGTCACCAAAATACTTTCGCATTCGGACAAAAATATCGAGAAAAGAACTCACCCTAAAAAAAAAAAAAAAAAACACGTTCATTTTAATGATAACCACCTCAAGTCGCATATCATATCCGAGACGCTCTCTGCCCTGCTTTGCAATAATAGAAAACGACGTGCCTTGACCTTTTCTGACGTCCGTCAGTCCTACCCGGCAAAGGCCTCATATCGCGCACTATGCAATGGTTGCAAATTAACCTGTTCTTAATCGTAATTCCTAAGTATCTAATTGAATTGAATCAACAACCTTCAAATTTGGCGCGATTTATCGTACAACTGAAATCTGACAGAATTTTCTTCATGCTCATTTGGAGAACCTCACACAAGTTACTGCTTAGAGCCAATTCCCACTGTTCGCACCCTTAGAGCCAGTTGCCACTTTTCTCACCCGTAGAGCCAATCGCCAATTTTCTCACCATATAGATGTCTTGTCGACATCATTTTGCAATTTGTTTTGAACTTCTGGTAGCGTTACCAGTCGGTAAACGACAGCCTCATCTGGAAACATTATAAAAGGGTACTCAAATTGTCTCTTAAATCGTTTCTACAGATTAAGAGCAGCTGAGGGCCTATAACTTCTATGGGCTACACCAGATGCGACTTCTGTTCCTCTAGACGACCTCCCGTCACTTACTATGAACTGTAACATTTCTGACAGGAAATCACATAGTCGTCAGCACAACTGAGAAGACATTCCATAAGCACACAGTCTGATTAAAAGCGGCGTCTACTGAACGGTGTCAAAAGCTTTCTGAAAATCTAGAATATGTTACCTAATTGAGGTCCCCTATCGATATCAGTCATTATTTCATGTGAATAAAGAGCCACCTGTGTTCAACAAGAACGACATTTTGTGATGCATGTAGCGTTTCTTTCAGGGTACCTCATAATGTTCGAACACAGTACATGTTGAAAAATTCTATTCTGTATAAATTGGAATCAACAATTTTGCTGAATAACATCAATCGTTTTCAGTCGCTGATCTTTGACTGATATCGACAGCATACATTACTTGGTGTGAATAAAGAGTCAGTTGTGTTCCACAAGAACGATATTTTCTGAATCCGTGCTGGCTGTGTGTCACTATAGCGTTTCCTTCGAGGTATTTGATAATGTTCGAACCCAGGATACGGTCAAAGTTCTCTTGTGTATAAAATTGAATCAAAAACTTGGCTGAATACTATTAGGGGTAATCAAAAGCAATTCGTTCGAAGGCCGTTCGCTCTAGAATCGGTATGTCCTATCAGGAAAAATCTGGGTGAACATTGGGACAATCAGCCTACCGATGGACCAGGATGAAGATACCAGTTTGGTAAAAACGCGTGTCCTGCAGTGTGAAGAAGTCCGCAATGGACGCTGCACATCCTCGTCCAACAGTTATTGTAGACTCTTTAACGGACCGAAGGGAGTGATTAGTATAGCGCGGGTGCTCGACCGTCACCCACTTGAACTTGCGTAACTTCTGCGTTACGGCATTTGCGATATGGAGACGCCTATTATCAAGAAGAAGCAGCATTCAGAACTTGGCGCACCATTGCACAACGATGGTTTTCGACAGACACGCTGCCTCATACAAGTTCTTCATTCTCCGATGGACGTCTACCGGTTTCTGTTCTTCATCAGCAGCGAAAAGAATAAAAGCACGTTGGTCCTGTTTGGACGCATTTGGAGTAACGTCGCAATAGTCCAATAATGGAAGCAAGGCTAAAAAAAAAATCAAGACACTTTCATAGGATTTGTCGACCTGGAAAAAGCGTTCGACAATATAAAATGGTGCAAGCTGTTCGAGATTCTGAAAGAAGTAGGGGTAAGCTATAGGGAGAGACGGGTCATATACAATATGTACAACAACCAAGAGGGAACAATAAGAGTGGACGATCAAGAACGAAGTGCTCGTATTAAGAAGGGTGTAAGACAAGGCTGTAGCCTTTCGCCCCTACTCTTCAATCTGTACATCTAGGAAGCAATGATGGAAATAAAAGAAAGGTTCAGGAGTGGAATTAAAATACAAGGTGAAAGGATACCAATGATACGATTCGCTGATGACATTGCTATCCTGAGTGAAAGTGAAGAAGAATTAAATGGTCTGCTGAACGGAATGAACAGTCTAATGAGTACACAGTATGGTTTGAGAGTAAATCGGAGAAAGACGAAGGTAATGAGAAGTAGTAGAAATGAGAACAGCGAGAAACTTAACATCAGGATTGATGGTCACGAAGTCAATGAAGTTAAGGAATTCTGCTACCTAGGCAGTAAAATAACCAATGACGGACGGAGCAAGGAGGACATCAAAAGCAGACTCGCTATGGCAAAAAAAGGCATTTCTAGCCAAGAGAAGTCTACTAATATCAGATACCGGCCTTAATTTGAGGAAGAAATTTCTGAGGATGTACGCCTGGAGTACAGCATTGTATGGTAGTGAAACATGGACGTGGGAAAACCGGAACAGAAGAGAATCGAAGCATATGAGATGTGGTGCTACAGACGAATGTTGAAAATTAGGTGGACTGATAAGGTAAGGAATGAGGAGGTTCTACGCAGAATCGGAGAGGAAAGGAATATGTGGAAAACACTGATTAGGAGAAGGGACAGGATGATAGGACATCTGCTAAGACATGAGGGAATGACTTCCATGGTACTAGAGGGAGCTGTAGAGGGCAAAAACTGTAGGGGAAGACAGAGATTGGAATACGGCAAGCAAATAATTGAGGACGTAGGTTGCAAGTGCTACTTTGAGATGAAGAGGTTAGCACAGGAAAGGAATTCGTGGTGGGCCGCATCAAACCAGTCAGTAGACTGATGACCAAAAAAAAAAAAGTCCACATTTCCGTATTTACCGCAAGCACGTCTGAAAGACACTAATTCCTTGTTACATGGCCGTGCTTATACGCCAGGATCGGAGTCGCGCTACGTTGCACACACGCTGCAGCAACGCCCTCAGATGGAAACTCTAAGTTTCGTGTTTGTGTGTGTGTGTGTGTGTGTGTGTGTGTGTGTGAGGTGAGCCAAAGTACTACCATGCATTATGGCTGGACTTCCGGGATGTCTGGGTGCAGGGATTTATTCAAGCTTATTTCAGACGTAAGCAGGGAGGGGGAAACGTAACATCGTAGCATGTGGCCCTACTAAAGGCCAGCTACTGCGGGGGGGGAGGGGGGGGGCTCGATAACTGCACGAGGAAACCGCACTCGCTGCCACCGTTGTGGAGCGATAGAGCCACTACATTCCAGGTGTCGGATAGTGGGCCTGAGTTAATCAATCCTATGAAGGAGTTTCTGCATTGCACGTGTGATGTGAACGGAGATTCGTGGGATGTTCAGTTCGGCGTGACGTACGGCAAACCGCGCCCATCTTGGAGCTCCTAAGATGATGCGGAGGCGTCTGTTTTCATCTACATCTACATCTACATGGATACTCTGCGAATCACATTTAAGTGCCTGGCAGAGGGTTCATCGAACCACCTTCATAATTCTCTATTATTCCAATCTCGTATAGCACGCGGAAAGAAAGAACACCTATATCTTTCCGTACGAGCTCTGATTTCCCTTATTTTATCTTGGTGATCGTTCCTCCCTATGTAAGTCGGTGTCAACAAAATACTTTCGCATTCGGAGGAGAAAGTTGGTGATTGGAATTTCGTGCGAAAATTCTGTCGTAACGAAAAACGCCTTTCTTTTAATGATGTCCATCCTAAATCCTGTATTATTTCTGTGACACTCTCTCCCATATTTAGCGATAATACAAAACGTGTGCCTTTCGTTGAACTTTTTCGATGTACTCCGTCAGTCCTATCTGGTAAGGATCCCCCACCGCGCAGCAGTATTCTAAAAGAGGACGGACAAGCGTAGCGTATGCAGTCTCCTTAGTAGGTCTGTTACATTTTCTAAGTGTCCTGCCAATAAAACGCAGTCTTTGGTTAGCCTTCCTCACAACATTTTCTATGTGTTCCTTCCAATTTAAGTTGTTCGTAATTGTAATACGTAGGTATTTAGTTGAATTTATGGCTTTTAGATTAGACTGATTTATCGTGTAACCGAAGTTGAACGAGTTCCTTTTAGCATTCTTGTAGATGACCTCACACTTTTCGTTATTTAAGGCCAACTGCCACTTTTGGCACCATTCCGATATTTCTTCTCAATTGTTTTGCAGTTTGTTTTGATCTTCTGATGACTTTATTAGTCGATAAACGACAGCGTCATCTGCAAAAAAGCGAAGACGGCTGCTCAGATTGTCTCCCAAATCGTTTATATAGATAAGGAACAGCAAAGGGCCTATAACACTACCTTGGGGAAAGCCAGAAATCACTTGTTTTACTCGATGACTTTCCGTCAGTTACTACGAACTGTGACCTCTCTGACAGGAAATCACGTTACTGAGACGATATTCCATAAGCACGCAATGTTTTGAATGACGTAGTGGCCGAAGACTGGATGGGCTGCTAGTTTCTCAAGTGGAGCAGCCGCAAAGAAGTGCGGGTAAAACTGTGGCTCGATATAGCCGAAGATTCATTGGAACATTCATCTGGCAACTGCTCAACTATGGGCACAATTGGTGTAGAAGGTATAATACTTGAATCCTCTTGTTGTGGATGCGACGTTTGATAAGGAGTTTTCTGTCGAGGGTGGAAACTCTATGATCGCCCCTTATGTAACGGCACTTAGTCGCCGAGCTGTGACTGAAATAGGCGGCTGAGGTGTGCTGGTGTTTTAGCACTGTACGTGGCCAGAAGACTGCGTAGCCAAAAGATTTCCCTCATTATTAATTTCGCAGCCAAAAACGGACGTTTCAAAGAAGGGACGTAAGTCGCCTCGTAGGGAATTGTCGGCGTAGGGAATTGTCGGAAAAGGCCGCGCGAGGTGGCCGCTTTGTATCGAACAGGCGAGCGTCGGCGCTGCGCAGCCGTGCAGTGCGTCGGCGTGCGGGGCGACTCTTACTTAATGGTGACGGGCTTTATCGGGTTGGTTGCGCGGAAAATGACAGTTGCGTGGAAGAGGCGGGGAGAGAGAGAGAGAGAGAGAGAGAGAGAGAGAGAGAGGGAGAGAGAGAGTGTTTAGGGCCCGGCGCGGTGCGGCCTGTCCCGGCTTCCCTTTTCCCTGCTCGTCCGCGGCCCTTCGCCGCCCTTCCGCCCTCCCTTGCCCCCAAGGGGGTTTTATTCCCCTCCGCTTCCCCCTCGCACCCGCGGCGCGGACGACCGCCAGCAACGGCAGCTAATGTTCTCCTCTCTTAATAGAGTGCGCTGAAAGCTGCACAGCTCGCCTCTGCTCGGCTAAAAGCCATTTAATGAACCAAACAGAGCGGGAGCAGAAAGACCTTGTTAAAGTGATGAGGTCCATCTCTCTCCCGGCGGCGGCGCAAGGCAGCGGCGTCGGCGGCGGCGGCGGCGTGGGCGGTCGCTGCCCAGCCCGGCTCGGCTTCACGCCTGCCTCCAGGTGGCCCTACCGCTCCTGCCGCCCTGCTAGCTACTACGCCTCGCCTGCCTGCGCTCTAATTTAGTTACGCGTATTAGCGCGTCCCGGCCCGGGGGACGCCGCGCCAAAAAAGGAATCTCTCTTCGAGGTCGCCGTCGTCCAGACGCGCTTTTTTAATAAAAATATCTCCCTCCTCTCTCCTCCAACACTCCCTCCTACCCCTCCTCCTCCTCTCGTTGTTGTTGCTGCGGTGGACATTGGCGCGCAAATTAGGTGCAGGACCTCCGACTTGCCGGTTCGAGTACCTCGCCGGCCGTGATGAAGTGGTGGCGTACAGCCACCTGTAAAAGAAAACGAAAAAAACTTGCGCAGCACGAAGCAACCGACGGGATGACGCACCTGCGCGTCGGAAACTCTGCTACAAAGTAGGCAATGCAGACGAAACACTACTATTCGACAAAGAAAAGGACACTGCTCGCGTTAGTAAGAAACTAAGCTCACAATACACGATCACAATGTAATGGTTCAATAAGCAAAAGTGCCTGTATAGTAAAGCAAGATACAGGGTGGCGCAAAATATATGTTACCAAGTTTTGTATACTACGACATAATCTACATCTACGTCTACATCTACATCTACATCCATACTCCGCAAGCCACCTGGCGGTGTGTGGCGGAGGGTACCTTGAGTTCCTCTACCGGTTCTCCCTTCTATTCCAGTCTCGTATTGTTCGTGTAAAGAAAGATTGTCGGTATGCCACTGTGTGGGCTCTAATCTCTCTGATTTTATCCTCATGGTCTCTTCGTGAAATATACGTAGGAGGGAGCAATATACTGCTTGACTCCCCGGTGAAGGTATGTTCTCGAAATTTCAACAAAAGTCCGTACCGAGCTACTGAGCGTCTCTCTTGCAGAGTCTTCCACTGGAGTTTATCTGTCATCTCCGTAACGCTTTCGCGATTAGTAAATGATCCCGTAACGAAGCTCGCTGCTCTCCATTGGATCTTCTCTATCTCTTCTATCAACTCTATATGATACGGATCCCACACCGGCGACCAGTATTCAAGCAGTGGGCGAACAAGTGTACTGTAACCTACTTCTTTTGTTTTCGGACTGCACTTCCTTAGGATCCTTCTAATGAATCTCATCTGGCATCTGCTTTACCGACGATTAATTTTATATGGTCAATCCATTTTAAATCACTCCTAATGCCTATTCCCAGATAATTTATGGAATTAATTGCTTCCAGTTGCTGACCTGCTATATTGTCGCTAAATGATAAAGGATCTTTCTTTCTATCTATTCGCAGCACATTGCACTTGTCTACATTGAGATTCAATTGCCATTCCCTGCACCATGCCTCAATTGGTTGCAGATCCTCCTGCATTTCAGTACAATTTTCCATTATTACAACCTCTCGATATACTACAGCGTCATCCGCAAAAAGCCTCAGTAAACTTCCGATGTTATCCACAAGGTCATTTATATATATTGTGAATAACAACGGTCCTACGAGACTACCCTGCGGCACACCTGAAATCACACTTACTTCGGAAGACTTCTCTCCATTGAGAATGACATGCTGCATTATGTTATCTAGGAACTCTTCAATCCAATCACACAATTGGTCTGATAGTCCATTAAACGATTCTGGGAAACTGTATCAAACGCCTTGCGGAAGTCAAGAAACACGGCATCTACCTGGGAACCCGTGTCTATGGCGCTCTGAGTCTCGCGGACGAATAGCAGGAGCTGGGTTTCGCACGATCGTCTTGCTGATTCCTGAAGAGTAGGTTTTTAGTCTCCAGAAAAGTCATTATACTCGAACACAATACGTGCTCCAAAATTCTACAACTGATCGATGTTCTGCACATCTATTCGACGTTCCTGCTTGAAAACGGTGATGACCTGTGCCCTTTTCCAATCTTTTGGAGCACTACGCTCTTCTAGAGACCTACGGTACACTTCTGCAAGAAGAGGGGCAAGTTCGTTCTCGTACTCCGTGTAAAATCGAACTGGTAGCCCATAAGGTCCATCGGCCTTTCCTCTTTTGAGCGATTTCAATTGTTTTTCTATCCCTATGTCATCTATTTCGATATCTACCATTTTGTCATCTGTGCGACAATCTAGAGAAGGAACTACAGTAAAGTCTTCCTCTGTGAAACAGCTTTGGAAAAAGACATTTAGTATTTCGGCCTTTAGTCAATCATCCTCTGTTTCAGTACCATTTTGGTCACAGAGTGTCTGGACATTTTGTTTTGATCCACCTACCGCTTTGACGTAAGACCAAAATTTCTTAGGATTTTGTGCCAAATCAGTACGTATAACTTTACTTTCGAATTCGTTGATCGCCTCTCGCATAGCTCTCCTCACACTACATTTCGCTTCGTGTAATATTTGTTTGTCCTTAAGGCTGATAGATTCTTGTTATCATATACTTGAAACGTCCCCTTTTGAAAAATTATACATGACTGTCCTTAAACTGACACACAATATTTTTAGCGCAACGCAATCTTACTTTCAAAATTCCCTACAAAAGAATGGCCCTGACTAACATTAACCTATACGTTTCACAAATCACTTACCTCACAAAAATCTTGGTTACTCGAACTACTGCAATACAGCGATCGCCACTACTGCCAGCTAAATAAAAGATTCAAACTACTGAAGGCACTAACTACTAATAGGCATAGTTAGCAAATGAAAAATTTTGATAGAGAACAAACAATGTATTTACCTTACTAGTGTTCAAAAGTCATAATATGACATCCAGTCTTACAAATTTCAAAACTCTGCCATCTCTCTCCCCACATCCACCACTGCTGGCGGCTCACCTCCAACTGCTCAACGCTACGCACTGTTCACATCCATCTGGCGAACACTACAATAGCAGACAACAATGCAAACTAGCCACAGACTGCACACAGCACAGCCAGTGATTTTCATACAGAGCGCTACGTGGCGTTACCAATATAAGAACCTAAACAACCTACTTACATACTGAGGTGACAAAAATCATAGAAAGCCACAAGCACATATACAGATGGCGGCAGTATCGTGTACACTCGGTATTAAAGGGCAGTGCATTGGTGCAGCTGTCATATGTTGCCAGATGAATCACGTGAAAAGCTTTCCGAGACGCTTATGGGCGCACGACGAGAATTAACAGACTTTGAATGCGGAATGGTAGTTGGAGCTAGACACTTGGGATTTTGCAATTCGGAAATCGTATTCCGAAATCCACAGAATCAAGAGTGTCCCGAGAAATAAAGTTTCAGAGACTATCTCTCATCACGGATAACGCAGTGGCCGACGGCCTTCACGTAACGACCGAGAACAGCGGAGTTTGCACAAAGCTCTCAGTGCTAATAGACGAGCAACACTGCGTGAAGTAACCGCAGAAATAAATGTGGGACGTACAAGTGGGACAAACGTATCCGTTAGGATAGTGCGGCGAAATTTCGCTTTAACGGGTTATGGCAGCTGACGACTGATGCGAATGCCTTTGCTAACAGCACGACTTTTGCCTAGAGCGTCTCTCCTGGGCTCGTGACCATATGTATTGGCACCTAGACGATTTGAAAACCGTGGCCTGGTCATATCAGGTGGGATTACAGTTGGCAAGAGCTGATGGTAGGGTGCGAGTGTGGCCCAGACCCCACGAAACCATGGACGCAAGTTGTCGAGAACGCACCGTGCAAGGTGGTGGTGGCTCCATAATGGTTTGGGCTATTCTTACATGAAATGGACTTGGTCCTCTGGTCCAACTGAACTGATCATTAATTAGACATGGTTATGTTCGGCTATATGGAGATAATTTGCAGCCATTCATAGGCTTCATGTTCCCGAACAACTATGTCATGTCACCGGACCACAGTTGTTCGCGATTTGTTTGAAGAACATTCTGGACAGTTCGAGCGAATGGTTTCGCCACTCATATCGCCCGTCACCGATCACATCGAACATTATGGGACACAATCGAGAGGCCAGGGTTGCACACAATCCTTCACCGGCAACACTTTCGCGACTATGGACGGCTACCGAGGTAATTGGAGTAACCAGTGGCGTAGGGGTAGCGTCTTTGGTTACTAATCGAAACGTCCTCGGTCCCGAGTTCGAATCCGTCCACCGTCGAAGACTTCCGGCAAAAGACATCACCCTCATTCCACCAACGGCCTTTTCAAAGAGGGCGCAGGAGCGGACAGAGTTTCAGGGCTTTTATCGCTCTTCGGGTGGGAACTTCCCCTGAAGGTGGAAGAATCAGCAATGATCAACGGCATGAGAATGCACAAGACAGTGGAAACCACTGCGTTAAAGACACATAAGGCGCAGCCACAGAACATGTGGGCAGTAACTGAAAAAGTGTCATGATGATCCCTTCATTGGCAAAAGATTCCGAAACAGCCCCCTTCGGATCTGCGGGAAAGGAATGCCAAGGGAGAGGTGACCACTAGAAAAAGTTGGACAACGAATGGTTAAAAATTTGAAAACTGATCATCGAATTGGTGCCTGGAATGTTCCATCTTTGTATAGCCCAGGCTCTCTAAGGAAGTTATTAGACCAGCAGGGGAAGCTGAATGAGAGCATTATTGCCATCCAAGAAATTCGATGGACAGCGAGTGAGGTATTGGAAAAGAAAGAGGGCACTATGTTCTATAGCTGTGATGATAATATACGTGAATTTGGTACAGATTTCCATGTTCATAAAGATCTGAAACATTTGGTGATGGACTTTACACCCATTAATCCAAGGATATCAGTAATTAGAATTAAAGTAAGATTCTTTAATTATAGTATAATTAATGAACATGCACCAACAGAAGAATCTAATTAACATCTAAAAGATTTTTTCTATGATGCCCTTGAAAATGCTTATGGAAAGCGTCCTAGGATTGACATCAAGATCGTACTGGGTGATTTTAATGCACAACTTGAAAGAGAAGACATGTTCCAGCCAGTAAATGGAGCCCATGTATGTATGTATTAAACTGGGGATCTAGAAACGACGGAGAGCCTGCGTCCCACAGTAGCCCTCAGTGGTTCACAACACCACAACAGGCAACAGCAGTCCACCCACACCATCGCCACCCCACACCAAACGTCTCATGCCAGACGAGTGTAACCCCAAATGTTTTCGTGATAGACTAGGTATGGTGTACGCGTACGTGGAAACAGTGTTTGCGCAGCAATCGCTGGCACAATGTAACTGAGGCGGAATAAGGGGAACCAGCCCGCATTCACCGAGGAAGATGGAAAACCGTCTTAAAAATCATCCAGAGGCTGCCCGGTACACCGGACCTCGACACTAATCCGCCGGGCAGATACTTGCCAGGGACCGGCACGCCTTCCCGCCAGGGAAGCAGCGCGTTAGACAGCGCAGCTAGCCGGGTGAGCAATTGGAGCCCACAGTAACCATGAATCCACTAATGATAATGGAATAAGACTGATCCTCTTCCCAGCCTCCTTGGTTTGATGAAGAGTATAAGATAGTGATTGAAGAAAAGAAAACTGAATAACAAAAGGCATTACAGGCGGACTGCACAAGAAACTTGTTGGAGGATTATCGAGAGAAAAGGAGGACCGAAAAGATGACACATCGCCGAAAGAAAAGAGAATGGACTAAGGTTGAAACAGAATGTATGGAATTGACCAATAATAAGAATGAAACAAGAGAGTTCTTTATAAAAGTAAACAATGGTAGAAGACAATTTGCTCCAATAACCAGCTTGATTAGAGATGAAGTAGTAAACATAATAACTGAGAGTAAGCAGCCTCTGGAAAGATGGCGAAGATACTTTAATGACCTGCTGAATCGAGAAATAGAGCGAGCAGAGTATATCTCTATTGATTGTGGACAAGGATTGAACGACGAACAGCCACTGGATGGCCTAGGTTTAGAGGTCTTTAAAAGAGCTTTAAGGAAACTGAAGAATAACTAGGCTCCCGACAGTGATAGCATTCCGCAGAATTGCTGAAATGTGGGAGAACAACATTAGAACAGTCTCTGTTTGAACTTATCACTCTCATATGGGAACAGGAAAGGATACCAGATGAATGGAATGAAGGAATATTATGTCCCATACATAAAAAGGGCGACCGAATGGCCGGCCGCTGTGGCCGAGTGGTTCTAGGCGCTTCAGTCCGGAACCACGCGTCTGCTACGATCGCAGGTTCGAATCCTGCTTCGGACATGGAAGTGCGTGATGTCCTTAGGTTAGTTAGGTTTAAGTAGTTCTAAGTCTAGGGGACTGATGACCTCAGACGTTGAGTCCCAAGTGCTTGGAGCCATTTGAAACTTTGAGCGACCGAATGGAGTGTAGAAGCCACCTTGGAATCACCCTCCTGAAGCTGGGGTACAAGGTGTTACCTAATATTATTTTTGATCGGCTGCTCCCATTGTTTGATAAAGAAATTGGAATATACCAACGTGGATTTCGACGAGGAAGGTCAACAGTAGACCATATTTTCAGCCTGCGCCAAATTTTTGAAAAACTGTTGAATATACAGTTGGAACACATCACCTCTTTATTGACTTTAAGGCTGCATACGAAAGCATCAATAGAAACCAGTTGTTTCACGCATTACAGGAGATGGACTTACATGGAAAGCTCCTGAGAATGGTTAAAATGATGATGTCTGACGTAAGAAGATGCATTCGAGTTCAAGGAATTTACTCAGACTCCCTGGAAATAAAAAAATGGGCTACGTCAAGAAAATGCATTAGCATGCCTATTATTTAATGTAGCACTCGAGAAAGTGATTAGGGAAGCAGGCCTACAGACGAGGGGCCCCATCTTCTACAAGTCAGTGCAGGTTTTAGTATATGCAGATGGAGTAGACATCATAGCACGGACAGCACCAGCACTGAAAGAAGCTTTTACAGCCTTAAGCCAAGCAAGTAAGAAGATGTGCCTTATGATAAATGAAGGTAAAACTAAATATATGACCTCTGGGAAAGCACATCAACCCTATATGCCGTCAACTTTCAGTGTGAATGTATACACATTTGAAAGAGTTGATAGCTTCAAGTATCTTGGTCCCACGGTCACTTGCTTTAGTGACATCTCAACTGAAATTAAGATTACGCTGATATCAGTAAATAAGGCATATTTCGCCTTGAGTAATTTATTCCTCTCAAGACTCCTTAGCCGCCCAACAAAGTTCACTGTTTATAAAATCCTTGGTAGACCAGTTCTCACTTACGCTTCGGAAACATGGCCCTTGACTGAAACCGATACAAGGCTGCTCAACGGATTTGAGAGGAAAGTTTTGAGGAGAATAATTGGTCCTGTTTATATCAGAGAATAATGGATGCTCCCATAACAAAAATCATACGACCAGGAAGGATAATATGGACAGGTCATGTGGCAAGAATGGAGGAGTCTGAGCTGATAAAGAAGATTCTCTTTGGTAATCCTGGAGGACAAAGAAGACGAGGTCGACGTCGAACAAGATCGTTGGATGGAGTGGAAGAAGACCTACGGAAGCCCGGATGCAGAAATTGGAGGAGGGTAGCAGTAGCATGTGACCGTGATGGATGGCGGAAGCTCGTTGGGAAGTCCGAGGTTCACCCTGGACTGTAGCGCCACGGAAGAAGAAGAAGAAAATGGGTTGCTAAGTCGAACCGGCTACATGAAAAATGCGAAGAAATCGAGAAAGAGATGATCATCGGAAGGGCTGACTCAGAATATAGAAAAATGAAAACAACAATGGGATCCAGTATTAGAATCAGAATTTAAAAGAGCATTGCAAGATTTAAGATCAAATAAAGCAGAAGAAGTAGATAACATTCCGTCAAAATTCTAAAATCACTAGGGGAAGTTGCAACAAGACGACTACTAACATTGGTATGCAGAATGTATGAGTCTGGTGATATATCTCCGACTTTCTGAAAAATATCATCCACGAAATTCCGAAGATTGCAGGAGTTGTCAAGTGCGAGAATCATCGCACGTTCAGGTCAACAGTTTAGAGATCCAACTCACTGACAAGAATAATAAACAGAAGAATGGAAAAGAAAATTGAAGATCTGTTAGATGACGATCAGTTTGACTTTGGGAGAGGTGAAAGCACCAGAGAGGAGGTTCTGACGTTACGGTTGATAATAAAAGCAAGATTAAAGAAAAATCAAGACACGTTCATAGGACCTGTACCCCTGGAAAAAGCGTTCGACAGTATCAAATGGTGTAAGTAGTTCGAAATTCTGAGGAAAACAATGATAAGATATGGGAAGAATTGGGCAAATATAACTTGTACAAGAGCCAAGAGGGAATAATAAAAGTGGGATATCAAGAACGAAGTGCTCGGAATAAAAAGGGTGTAAGATAAGGATATAGTTTTTCGCCCCTACAGTTCAATCTACACATAGAAGAAGCTGTGATGAAAATAAGAGAAAGGTTCAAGAGTGGAATTAAAATTCAGCGTGAAAGGATATCAATGATAAGATTCGCTGATGACATTGCTACCCTCAGTGAAACTGAAGAAGAATTACAAGATCTGCTGAATGGAATGAACATTCTACTGAGTAGAGAGTATGTATTGAGAGTAAATCGAAGAAGACGAAAGTAGTGACAAGTATCTGAAATGAGAACAGCGAGAAACTTACAGTAGGATTGATGGTCACGAAGTAGACAAAGTTAGGGAATTCTGCTACCTAGCCAGTAAAATAACGCATGACGGACGGGACAAGTGGGGCATCAAAAGCAGACAATCACCGCCAAAAAGGGGATTCTTGGCCAAGACAAGTGTACTAACATCTAACATAAACCTTAATTTGAGGAAGAAATTTCCGGGAATGTACGTTTGGAACAAAGCATTGTATGGTAGCGAAAAATGGACTGTGGGGAAACCGGAACAGAAGAAAATCGAATTTTGGTGGTACAGTTGTGGTGCTACAGATAAATGCTGAAAATTAGATGGAGTGATACCGTAAGGAACAAGGAGGTTCTGCGCGGAATCGGAGAGGAAAGGAATATATGGAAAACAGTGACAAGAAGAAGGGAGAGAATGGTAGGGTATCTATTAGGACATCAGGGAATAACTTCCACAGTACTAGAGGGAGCTGCAGAGGGTAAAAACTGTAGAGAAAGACAGAAAGTGGAATACATCCAGCAAATAATTGGCGACGCAGATTGCAAGTGTAGCTCTGAAATGTCTTGGCGGGCCGCATTAAACTGGTTAGAAGACTGACGACTCAAAAAAAAAAACGAGAAATCAGATATAGCAGGAGACAGGGGATTTCCAGCGACTTGTTGAGTCTATGTCACGTCGATTTGCTGCAATACGCCGGGAAAAAGGACGTCCAACACGATATTAGGTGGTATCCCATTACTTTTGTCACCTCAGTGTATTTATGCTGCGGAAGACAACCTAAAATTTAATAGAAAAGTTTTTCAAAGATATTTCCTTCTACAGCAACGAGTGTGTAGGATCCGCGATGAATTATTGACGATCGTCATTTTCGACTGCACGGATCTTTCTGCAAATTGCAGTACGAAAATCCTGGAGTGTTGCAGGAGCGTCTTCGAAGACTCTGTCCTTTAAATAACACCAAAAGAAATAGTCGCACAGGTTGAGACCGGGACTATTCGGGGGCCATTTCACATCACGTCCAACAAGTTGGACTTGTGGATTAACGGTGCCCCAGTGAAGCCCGTTTTGTTTACTGACGTCGCCATGGAGACGGAAGTGTGCCCATGAAGTTATCACTAAACCTTATCGTAAACGACTGATCAATTTTCAAAGGCCTCAGTCATCTCATTTCTAAAAGAATATCGCTGCTCCAGATCACAGTTCTTCAAAGGCTGACACAGGTTGGGGAAAATGTAAAGTTTCTCTTTCATTATCACCAGAAGAGACAGGCGTGTCGTGCAGAGATGCTGTGCTGAATGTCTTTTCGATATAATGGATGCTCACTGAACAGGGTTCCACATTTTCCAGGGTCTCAGCTGTGGCTGGTCGTCCTGCGAGGTTCTCCTTTGACACCTGTAGGAATCCAGTCGTTTCGAAACCTTTCATCAACCTGTAAAAAACGTTGTAAACATTACACAGAACCCGTGACAGAGGATGCTTCAGTTTTCTCATCACAACTGGATTTCCTGTCAGTGCTGCAATCTCACTGGGAAATGTTCGTTATGGGATCAAATGTGCTACTGATTGCGCGTTTCACCATTACGATACGTCCAAAATGCATCCATTCTAAAAAGCAAACTGAGACACTGGTGAATGAGCTATAAAAGTTCCAGGCTTGCTATACAGCAACATCACAAGGAGACTCACATACGGAATATGATTAAACAAGAGTAGACACTTTCTAACATCTATTTTGCGCCACCTAGTAGTGGTGCCTTGTCTTTCTACTGACCTCAGCATCTCATATTGGAGGATGTTCAGTTTTCCAGACAAACTGAAGGGAGAACATAAAGACTTGAATGACGCTTAGCTGGATGTTCACGAGCCTGGATCCCTGTTTTCCCGAACAGACGTTAGGGAATCCAAGGGACGCACCATAACGTTCGTGGTCCTGGAGTCACCAGCGGCCGTCCATAGTGTGGTTAGCACTGGAGTGCAAAATTATCTTCATAAACGGTCGAGTCACATTAGGGTGACCACCGCCTGTTTCGACGTCAACGTGCAATAACCACACACGGACTGCATCAGGCAGCAGTAGCAGTGAAGGGTATACAAAGCGTTTCGGGAGATGGTCGTGGACGAGGAAACAAGTGAAGTTTCTGTCGTAATGCGGAAAGAGAGCACTTTATCTGACGACCAAAAGTGCCTAATCGTTGGCTTTGGGCCAGGGGTTTAAACATTTCCAAAACTGTTCACTTGCCGCCGCGGTTGAACTAGACGGTGCATGGCAAAAAGGCGCTATCCAAAACCACTGCCAGAGCAATTATGGTGTACCATAGACCAAAGGCGTGATCGACGGCTCCGGAGATGAATACAGGCGAATATACGTGCAACTGTTGAGCACAATGACCGCCTAGATGAATCAAGGGGATACAACGACGTTCAGCGAACGTTGCTGCCTGCGTACGGACCTCCGCAGCAAACACTTCCTTCATGCACCCAAGCTGCTTGTTCATCGGCGACGAAGGCTGGAATCTGCATACCAGTACCGCAACTGGACGTCCATTGAGTGGCGACAGGTGGTCTTTTCAGGTGAATCACATTTTACTCAAATATCCTGCACCGATCGTCGGAAGCGCCCAGACCGGAGGAGGCAGCGTTTTGGTCAGAGGAATGTTTTCGTGACATTCCCTTAGTGACCTCGACATTCAGGAAGGCACAGTGGATCAATACAAGTATGCTTCTATCCTTGAGGTACGATGACATCTACCAGCAGGACACACAGCTCGCATTTTACATGCGTGATTCAAAGAGCGCCACGATGAGAGTAACGTACGCCCCTGGTCACCAAACTCCCCACTTTAAAACCCAATCGAGAATCTGTGGGACCATCTCGATCGAACTGTACGCGCCATGAACCCTCAACCGACAAACCTCTTGAAGCTGAACACGGAACTTTAGTTGGCATGACACCACATCCCAGTAGATACCTCCCAGAACCTCAATGACTCTCTTCCTGTACGTTTCGCAGCTGTCTGCACCTCAAAAGGTGGTTGTTCAGACTTTTGACAGGTGGTCACATTAGTATACTGGATAGTGTACTATAAGTTACACTACTGGCCATTAAAATTGCTACACCAAGAAGAAATGCAGATATTAACGGGTATTCATTGGACAAATATATTATACGTGAACTGACATGTGATTACATTTTCACGCAGTTTGGGTGCATAGATCCTGAGAAATCAGTACCCAGAACAACCACCTCTGGCCGTAATAACGGCCTTGATACGCCTGGGCATTGAGTCAAACTGAGCTTGGATGGCGTGTACAGGTACAGCTGTCCATGCAGCTTCAACACGATACCACAATTCATCAAGAGTAGTGACTGGCGTATTGTGACCAGCCAGTTACTCGGCCACCATTGACCAGACGTTTTCAATTGGTGAGAGATCTGGAGAATGTGGTGGCCAGGGCAGCAGCTGAACATTTTCTGTATCCAGAAAGGCCCGTACACGACCTGCAACATGCGGTCGTGCATTATCCAGCTGAAATGTAGGGTTTCAAAAATGGTTCAAATGGCTCTGAGCACTATGGGACTTAACTGCTGAGGTCAATAGTCCCCTAGAACCTAGAACTACTTAAACCTAACTAACCTAAGGACATAACACACATCCATGCCCGAGGCAGGATTCAAACCTGCGACCGTTGCGGTCGCGCGGTTCCAGACTGCAGCGCCTAGAACCGCTCGGCCACCCCGGCCAGCAATCTAGGGTTTCGCAGGGATCGAATGCAGGGTAGAGCCACGGGTCGTAACACATCTGAAATGTAACGTCCACTGATCAAAGTGCCGTCAATGCGAACAAGAGGTGACCGAGACCAATGGCACCCCATACCACCACGCCGGGTGATACGCCAGTATGGCGATGACGAATACACACTTCCAATGTGAGTTCACCGCGATGTCGCCAAACACGGATGCGACCATCTTGATGCTGTAAACAGAACCTGGATTCATCCGAAAAAATGACGTTTTGCCACTCATGCACCCAGGTTCGTCGTTGAGTATACCATCTCAGGCGCTCCTGTCTGTGATGCAGCGTCAAGGGTAACCGCAGCCTTAGTCTCCGAGCTGATAGTCCATGCTGCTGCAAACGTCGTCGAACTGTTCGTGCAGATGGTTGTTGTTTTGAGGCCGGCCGGTGTGGTCGAGAGGTTCTAGTCGCTTCAGTCTGGAACCGCGCGACCACTACGGTCGAAAGTTCGAATCCTGCCTCAGGCATGGATGTGTGTGATGTTCTTAGGTTAGTTAGGTTTAAGTAGTTCTAAGTTCTAGAGGATTGGTGACCTCAGATGTTGAGTCCCGTAGTGCTCAGACCAATTTTTGTTGTTTTGAAAACGTCCCCATCTGTTGACACAGGGATCGAGACGTGGCTGCACGATCCGTTACAGTCATGCGGATAAGATGCCTGTCATCTCGACTGTTAGTGATACGGGGCCGTTGGGATCCAGCACGGCGTTCCGTATTACCCTACTGAACCCACCGATTCCTTATTCTGCTAACAGTCATTGGATCTCGACCAACGCGAGCAGCAATGTCGCGATACGATAAACCGCAATCGTGATAGGCTACAATCCGACCTTTATCAAAGTAGGAAACGTTATGGTACGCATTTCTCCTCCTTACACGAGGTATCACAACAACGTTTCACCAGGCAACGTCGGTCAACTGCTGTTTGTGTATGAGAAATCGGTTGGAAACTTTCCTCATGTCAGCACGTTGTAGGTGTCGCCACCGCCGCCAACATAGTGTGAATGATCTGAAAACCTAATCATTTGCATATCACAGCATCTTCTTCCTGTCGGTTAAATTTCGCGTCTGTAGCACGACATCTTCGTGGTGTAGCAATTTCAATGGCCAGTAGTGTACCTGGTGCAAATTGAGTACGATCAAAGAACATTGTGAAATAGGGACTAACAGAATAATTCATTAAAGCTGTAAAGACAGTGACTTCATATTTCAAAGGACAGCATTTACTCTGTCAGGGCATACTGATTTAGGTACTTCGAGCTTTTCCTAAATCATGGCGGGATAGCTTCTTCATCAACGCCACGGCCGACCACCTGTCATAACCACATGAAACATACTTACACAGGGTGTCCCAAGAGGAATGATCAGTATTCATAGATACGACAGGAAGGATCATTCGACGTGAAAATGTCCAGTAAATACGGGCTCTAGAAAGCGTACCATAATAGTTGTGAGCATTCGTTCAGTACAAGAAATGTGTTTCACAGTAGTGAAGATGAGCAAGTGCTCATAGGTCATTCGCTTTAGAGCCCAAGTTCTCCATGAATTTTTTTCTTGTTTTGGTCCATACAGCTACTTCTCAAAGTATGGAAAGCAAAGAGCTCACAGTAGAAGAGATTTGTTTTACAGTATCATTGATGAAGAAATGTTGATAGCTCTTAAGGAATGCTTTTTAGAGGCCATGGTTACTACATTTTTTTTTCTTTGAATGGTTGTTGGTGTCATATCGCTGAATACTGACCATTGGTCCTGGGACTCCCTGTATATTCTTTGTGTATGTATATTAACGCTAATTTTTTTCATTCTATTTTGATGAAAAATGTTATTGTGAGATGGTTCCTGGATGATTGACCCAAAAAAATAAATCACCGGTCAAAAGCATGCACGGAACCGAGAGGAAAGGGGCATAGGAGTACTGATGCCTACCCACATACAAAGTTTTACTACAAGCGTTTATATCATTACATGACTCCCTGCCAGGAAAAACGAAATAAAACGTGCATGGTGCATTTGTGTATTCATTAATGTCCAGCTAAAGCACCTTTCGAGACGTTACGTACGCCGCAATCGTTCGCTGTCCACACTGCACCAGACAGTACCCGAGGGTACTACCTACGGAGGTAGCGAGACGTACCACGACTCCAAAATATAATCGCGCATACTTCGAAAAACTTCCAGTGAAAATAACCAACTGCAGATTACATTTGATAAAGCATAATTACACCTGTGTGGTCAGAACTACTTACTGATTCTTCGTTATTACACGAGTAAATTCAGAATTCTATTGGTACACACGCTTATACATAAGAACAGTCCACTTTAAATTACCCACCCGAATCGTGCGCTTTAAAGTGCTCCTTCCGGGACGGGGAGATGCCTCGGTCCTGGATCGAAGCCATCTGGTGCTTTAACGATGACTGTTGGTGTAACGGCCAGGCTGGATGTGGTTTTTAGGCGGTTTCTCACATCTCACTCGGTGAATACCCGGCTTGTACCCGAGTCCCGCCTTAGTTACGCAATTAGAAAACATTAAGAAAACTTCCACATATTTTTGGCATGAATAACACTATAACACTACATCCCGGCTGGGTCGGAGATTTTCTCTGCTCAGGGACTGGGTGTTGTGTTGTCCTAATCATCATCATTTCATCCCCATCGACGCGCAGGTCGCCGAAGTGGCGTCAAATCGAAAGACCTGTACCAGGCGAACGGTTTACCCGACGGGAGGCCCTAGCCACACGACATTTCCATTTTTACTACATGCAGACAAATGGGCTACACACATTCCGTCACAGGGGGATGGGACGGGGGGACGGCAACAGGACATCCCGCCACCCCTTTAAATTAACCATGCCAAATCCGTTACTAACCACTAACCAAGCCGACCAGGCTTCGGTGCGAGATAAAGGCGCAAGAAAAAGAAGAACTGCAGTTCAGCCTGACAGTAAAGATTCGCAATGGTACAGGCATCTATATGTTGATGATAATTCATGTTCCTATATACATAAACACTGTGAGTAAACAACACTTTCCATTCGTTGGCGAATTTAGTATACTTCCGTAACAATACTTCAGTCCAATTCTTCATTATATTCAAACGATTGTGGCGGCGCAGCGTGATTTCCCAAGTTCCAATCGCCTAGTGGTGAATTTCTTCTAAGATATGCACACCTCCTTGAAGACGCTGGCATACATTTCCTACAGGGCTGCCCATAACCAGGGGGTGGAGATCTCTTACGAACAACACGTTGCATGGCATCCAAGATACGCTCAATAATGTTCATGTCTGGAGAGTTTGATGGGCAGCGGAAGTGTTTAAACTCAGAAGAGTGTTCCTGGAGCCATAGTATAGCAATTCTGGACATTTGGGGTGTCGCATTGTCCTGATGGGATTGCCCAAATCCGTCGTAATACAAAATGGACATGATCAGACAGGGTGCGTATGTACGTGTCACCTATCAGAGTCGTATCTAGGTGTATGAGAGGTCCCATATCACTCCAACTGCACACGCCCCGCACCATTAAAGAGGCTCCACAAGCCTGAACAGTCCCCTGGTGAAATGCAGGATCCGTGGATTCATGAGGTTGTCTCCAAACCCGTACACGTCCAGCCGCTCGATACAATTTCAAACGAGACTCTTCCGACCCGGCACCATGTTTCCAATCATCAACTGTCCAAAGTCGGTGTTGACAGGCCCAGGCGAGGTGTAAAGCCTTGTGTCTTGCAGTCATCAAGGGTACACTAGTGGGCCTTAGGCTCCGAAAGCCCATATAGATGATGTTTCGTTGAACTTGATGATGGTCCAGCACTGAAATCTGCAGCAGTTTGCAAAAGGTTTGCACTTCTGTCACGCTGAACGATTCTCTTCAGTCGTCGTTAGTTCCGTTCTTGCAGGATCTTTATCTGGCCGCCGCGATAGCGGAGATTTGATGTTTCACCGGATTCCTGATATTTACGGTACACTTATGAAATGGTCGTACGTGAAAATCCTCACTTCATCGCTACCCAGGAAATGCTGTGTCCCATCACTCATGCGCCGACTAATACACCACCTTCAAACTCACTTAAATCTTGATAACCTTGTAAGAGGTCCGAGCAGATGTAATTTCGATGTATTGCTCATGCGCTGCCTGCGATATGCAAGGTATAAGAGAATCGCTGATCAGAGAGCAGTGTTGACTGTACAAACTGTGTAGCAGTAGCAGTAAGTTGTTGCCAGTGTGTGTGTCTGCTGTGGTCTGGTCTGGTCTGGTGTATCATGTTGGCTGGGCCGGTCGCGGTGCAGCGATGCCGGAGACTGAGTATTATCGTATCAGGTAAAAAAAGCAGCCTCGCGCATATCTAGTAATATTATGTAAACTCCCATGCATATCTTTTAAAAATGTCCTAATAATAACAAGCATTCATTTCAATTTAAAGAATTTAATTTTTTTTTCAATGCATGATCATTCCGATTGTTGCAAAAAAAAAAAAAATCATTTGCTTCCTTTCATAAATAACAAATGTATAGGCCAGCATTGCACAGAGCTGCGCCGGAAAAGAGCTATTGTAAGAGTAGATAGTTGCCGACTTTATCGAGGTGAGAATTTTTGCTTTTTATTCAGAATGATGTTACAGGGCCATGACGCAGCACTGCTGTCGTCCAAATTTTACCAGGTTACTGAATTTATTTTTTTATTACGAGGTTTAGGAATTTTTCTGTTTTGAGCTTATATTAAATGAGAAAAGAATTTTGTGGGTATATTAAATGGGAACCAGTTTTGTGTGGAGGTTAAATGTGAACGAATTTCTGTAGAGAGGTTACACTAAAGTAGAATCTCATTCACTATTCATATTTAATTTATTTAATAATTTCGTGTGGGGAGGTTACACTGAAATTAGAATCATTAACCAAATAATATTTAAATTATATTTTTCGTTTCGAGGTTACACTTGGCGACCCTGCCAGGATCGTATTTCTTTGTGAATCTGTGAGAAGTAGTCATATATCTGCTCTTATTTACTTAAATGTAATTTGCATCTGGCGCAACGCATTTACTAATTTGTCACTCTTTCTTTCACAGATCATCGGCAATTTATTGCTCTTTGTTGTAATTGTGTTTGTTCCAATTTTGCTTCGTCTTTGTTTCATTTTTGTGCTTAATTTTGATTTGTGAAAAATGCCACGAAAAACTGTTAACAGTACATCGCGATGTGCAATGAGTGAAATAGCCGACTCGAATAGCTTGACCGATAATATTTGCGACACTCAGTGTAGTAATGATAATCCTCCATTTACAGACAATCAGTGCGTACCGACCACTAATATTGATTTTGATGCTAATGATGAGCAAACAAATCCAATTATATCCAGAGTAAATGCAACAATTGATGACGTGGCACATTCCATTATAATGAATGCTGCTCACCCGGTTTGCAAAATTTGAATTGTGAGCAAATAATTGTTTCTAACGAAGGTGAACAATGTACTCAAAGTGCATCAGATTTGGTTGATTCCGATGTAGTGGCCAACAGTGCACATCCGATTGGCAAACCTTTTTGTAAATCACAGAATGACCAAATGGTTATACAAAACGTGACACATACAGATACACCATCACACGGCACAGAAAATACAGCAGCTAATTTTGGGATGGATCAAGTTATGGCATTATTACTTCAACTCAATGAAAAATACGACAACCAGAAAAAACAACTTAAAGAAAATATGAAAGAACAAATTAACGAATCGAACAAACAACTTAATGAAAAACAAGACAACAATTTTAAACAGCTTAGTGAACAGATTACAGCTATTGCCGTGCAATGTCATGATACTAAAGAACAATTATGTGAAGAAATTAAGGCTTGTGCTAGGAACAGTCGTGAAGAAATTAGGTCTGTGGCACAAGATGTAAATAATACACATGCAGCCACAACTAAATTACTTAGAGATGAAATTAGTGCAGTCGCTAAACAATGCTCTGAAAACGCAACACAGTTACGCGACGAGTTTAAATTAATGTCAGCAGAACTTTCACACACGCTGGATGCGAAAGTAGACGCGAAATTTGACCAACAGAACAGCCAAATTGACGAACGTTTTAATCAACACCTACAAAACAGTGAAACGCGTTACCGTTAATTTATACAGGAAGAGAATAAAGTAAAGCGACAAGTCATGGAAACAATTACTGCACAGAGACAGGAAGATAAGCGTAAATTGCTTACGAAAGCAAAAACATACGTAGACAACAATATTGCTACAGTATCAGGCGAAATTAATGCTATCAAACAGTTTAACACCGAATTACATGATGAAATCTCTGACCTTGAAACAAAAACAGACACACACACATAGTAGACTTTCAGACAGTGACCGACAGACTTGAACAATTAGAACTAATACAGGATCCCAATGCCATCAAAGCAGACGTTAAGAAATTAAACAAAACCACACGTAAAATAAAAGAACAAATTAATGCTTGCGAGACTAAAAACGATGATCAGGTAAAAATACTGACTGAAAAATATGATGAATTGGCCAGTCGTATTGATGTTATCGAAAGTAATAATGACACCAAATCAGACGATACGTCACCAGTTTCGTTTAATCAAACACCCGAATTCCAAAATTTACAGCAGACGATCAGTGAGGTAGGTTCGTCCAATAATACATTACGTAGAAAATTGTCATCTTTACAGCACGAAGTGACGGAGATGAAAAATATTTCAGCCTTTAACACAACACAGCATACGCCACTTTGCGAACATTCGTCAGACTTACACAGCCAGTATAATTTAGGTAATTTACAAAGAGTACGTGAGTTAGATTCCGAACAGTCACAGACAAATAGATTCTCATACAATCCTGAACCTGTTCAGACATACAGAGACGATAATTTTGATTACAAGCACTTTCTATCAGTGAGAAAATTTAAGGTATTTAAAAATGATAGAGCACAGGTACACATTTTGGACTGGACACGACAATTTGCTTTTGTATTTTCAACAGCATTGCCTGTAATGCAGAAACAAGAACTGGCCTGGATACAACAATTTACTTTTGAATTTTTACCGCCATTGCCTGTAACGCAGAAATTAAAATTTATTTGCAGTGTGTAAGAGACCTCAGGGGATTCATTACACTTCGATGAATATGTGCCGTAGCGTGCACAGGGCCCCGAGCCGCAGTAGTGTTGTTTCCTCTTTAGTTTTCTGCACTGCTGTCTTCTCTTTTACTATCCTTTATATCTATCAAAACAGCTCTTCAACTATCGATCTATCTAGAATTAAGAATGAGTAAAGAAAACCCGATATGACAAGTTTTACCGAAAGTGACATTTTCATTAGACACTCCCGAAATGACAAGAACTATCAGCGTAATTTTAATGACAGACAAAATTACAATCATCAGTATGTACAAAATTTTCAGCTATCGCAGACGAATTTTGGCAACAATAGAGGTTTTTCCCAACAACAGCAACAAAACCAGCCGGTTAGCATACCTAACCAACAATGCAGTCTGAAGGTCAACCAAGCTTTAATGTGTCGCCGCGTACACATACAGCGTCGGCTCCACCAAATAGTAACGCACAGTAGCAAGGAAATCAGTACGTACAGAAAACACATCGTTTTAACTCCTATCGCAACGCACCGTATAGAAATGACTATCATGACAGACGTAAAAGTAATGAGTACAATTTTCAGCGTACGTTTAACAACAGTCGGTCTTACTAGCAGCAAAATCATCCGCAACAACACATTATCATGAATGAACCAGACAGTAGATATCACCCCGAACGTAATACGTGAGGAAGACATAACAGAACAGTACAAATAGTTGAAATGCCACAGCATCCTCCCGCGTCAGATAGAATTTGACTAGATACAGTACAGGTTGCATCTTCCAGCAACGCAAGCAATACTTTTGACACGCAGAATCTTGTTCACGAAAATGTTATTACTTTTGACGGCATCCGTGACACTCTTTCGCAGGAAAGACCAGTTATTGAAAAAACCATTTCACACCCTGTCATTGAAGTAAAGATTGGATCATCCAAATTTTCAGCAGTAATCGATTCTGGATCACCTATGTCAGTTATAGATGAGGAAACTTTCAACGAATGTAACAAAGAGAATACCTATCCTATATTACCATTAGGCAAAACTAGAGTAAAAGCAGTAGTATCTGGTAAAGGAGTAGGTGTAAAATTACAAACACATTTATCATTTTGTATTGCAGGTCATACATTTCACTCAAATTTTTGGATTGTTCCCTTATTGACAACAGACGTCATTTTAGGTACGAATTTTCTGGTACAACATGACGCAATTATTGACTTTCAAAACTCCTATTTAATGTTAAAGGATGAAAATGTACAACTGGCTTTAGAATTTCAGCACTCTTTATCTGCAGAAGAACAAACAATTAATCGTACAGAGGTCATTTCTGCATCGCGTAACATAGACTGTCATTCCACATTGTTCACAGATACGTACGTACACAACTACAATACTCCAGACGAAGCCGACTATGACGCTATACAAATGATTTCTGATAAAGCTAAACAGAGCAGTGAAAATGCAGACGACGAACGCACGCAACTGCGCAAAATTATTTTACAGCAAGCTCCAGTTTTTGACAACGTCCCTGGTACTATGTCCGGTTTTATGTATGAATTTCAAGTTAAACAGCACGACACATTTAAAGCCAAACATTATCCCATTCCGTATATTCACAGAGAACAAGTTAAGAAAGAATTGCAAGCTATGCTTGACCAAGGAATTATTGAACCGGCAGTTAGTCCGTACATAAACCCACTCCATATTGTTAAGAAAAAGGATGGTTCACTTCGCCTCGTACTTGATTCGCGTCACATCAACGACATTATTATTAATGAAACAGATCGCCCACAGACACTAGAAGAACTTCTACAGAAATTTCATGGTACTGCTATTTATTCCATATTAGATTTGAAATCGGGATTTTGGCAAATTCAGCTCCATCCGAACTGCAGAAAGTACACGGCTTTTCTCTGTTTTGGTGACTGTTATCAATTTTGTAAATTACCGTTCGGTTTAACTATTTCTTCAGCAGCATTTATTCGCGGTTTGAATAGTATACTTCCGACAGAACTTAAAGACAGAATCACAACGTATGTAGACGACATTCTTATTGCAGAAGTTAACTGGTCTGAACACAATCTGATTCTTGAACAACTGTTACGAACTTTACGTGCACAAGGACTCACAGTTAATCTCAGCAAATCGCACTTTGGGAAAACTTCTATACAATTTCTTGGACATGTAATTTCAGCAGAAGGCATTGCGCCTGACCCGGAAAAACTTCAAGCTTTACGTGACATTACTGTTCCTACGACGAAGAAACAACTACACAGCTTTTTGGGTTTAATTAACTTTTTCGTAAATTTAGTCATTACTCTGCTTTAGACACCCCTAGATTATGTCAATTGACGGGTAAAAACACTATTTGGTCCTGGGATAGCCAAGCACATTCTGAATTTGTGAATCTGAAAGAAGCTTTGTTGAACGCACCACTTTTATCACATCCAGATCTTACTAGAAATTTTTCCATTGCTACCGACAGTTCTAACACCGCTTTAGGCGTACACATTTTTCAGGAAATTGAAGAAGATGGTACTACAGTAATTAAAAAGATCGCCTTTGCGAGTCGCATTCTGTCACCTGCTGAATGCAATTATTCTGTTACAGAACTTGAAACATTATGTGTTGTACGGGAATTTACGAGATTTAGGTATTTTCTTTATGGAAGACACACTACCGTTTACACAGATCATAGAGCTATACAGTTTTTACTTTCCGCTAAATTTACACACGACAGATTAAGCAGATGGAAACTTTATTTACAGGATTTTAATTTTATAATTGTTCACATTCCCGGTACACAAAATATTGTAGCAGACGCACTATCCCGTTCTCTCAGCAACAATCAGCAAGACATCGCAACCAACTTCTGTAAAGCAAATTTCAGCCTCATGTATATTCAACAAGTTGCATTTGAAAATTTCATTTCGTCGTCATTACGAGACATAGCACAAGAGCAGAGTAAAGACAATGTATGGAAAGAAATTAAACACCTTTGGCAAGATAGGAATAATGTTACCATTAGAAACCATTACACTGTACGCAATAATATTCTGTTTCGCCGCTCTCACCCTGACAGCAACAACTGGTTACTATGCATTCCTGACGAGCTTGTTAACAAATTAATTTGGTATACTCATTTAAGTTACGCACATTATGGAGCCAGAAAATGTTTTCTAATACTGAGACAGAACTGTTATTTTACCAACATGGAGAAACATATTCGACGAGTTTTAGCGTCATGTAAAATCTGCCAGAAAGCTAAGTCAGACACGACTTCACATATTCCTCCGTTACATCCCATTGTACCTGTTAAACTGAGACACATGCCGCTGTAGAAATTTTTGGTCCGATTCCCAGAACTAATAGAGGTTTTTGCTACATCTTTGTCACTGTTGAACTCAATTCAAAATTTGTTACCTTCACCCCGTTACGCAAAGCTACTGCTACATCTGTTTCGAAAGCATTTGTAAAACATTTTTTATTTCATGTAGGGCATGTATTGAAAGTAATTTCCGACAATGGCTCACAATTTCGATCTGCTATATGGACACGTATGTTACAAACAAGAAACATTTCTCCGATCTATATATATCCAAGTATCATGCTTCTTCGAACCATTGTGAACGATTAATGAAAGAAATTGGTAAACTATGTAGAATATACTGCCATAAAAAACATATTGATTGGGACACACACACACTCTCATTCCAGGATTTAATTAATTCCATGCCAAATGAATCTACTATGCTATCTCCGACTGTTATACTGAAAAATGTTGAACCACCTAACAAAATTAAAGAATTAGTATCCTTTCCTACATCTCGTCGACTACAACACCATGAAATAATTGACATTGCGCTGAACAACATCAAACGTGCCGCAGAGAGCCAGAGAAGACAGCAAAAACAGGTTTGTACACGCCGTGACTTTCAGATTGGACAGAAGATATTAGTACGTACACACTATTAATCTAACAGAGGAAAGAGTAGATGTAGTAAATTTGAGCTTCTATATGCAGTTTCATACAGAATTCGCAGCATTCGTCACCCCAATGTAGTACACGTCGAAACTCTGAGAACCAGAAAAAGTAAAGGCAATCACCATGTCTCCAATATTAAACCCTTTATTGAATGTACATACTTTATGATTTATCACACTGTAATGCCTTTTCCTGATTTTTATATGACCAATGATGCAATTATTTATTATATTTTTCTTGGCAAGTGCCTGGCAAGGTAAGGTTAGCAGGTCGTTTTTCTTGTCGTTACACATAAGACCGTGCACATTTTCTAGATAAACTTACATATTTTATGAACAATTATGCAATTCTATCTAGTGACATATTAATTTTATCAAATTTTTCTCCATTAAAGTCTTCAACTCTCGCCTCTATCAACTACACAACATACAAGCTGAACACAAAGAAAGTCATTTCTTGTCATTATATATCAGACCGTGCACATTTTCCATTTTTCACGTGTGTATGATTGTTTTCCTATTTGTTTGTATGCACTATGAAATCTTTAAGATATAACAAACACCAGTTAACTATGACATTTTTGCCTTACGATATCTCAACATCGTGACTATTTTACATTTTTTTTTTTTTTTTTGCTACTACATTATGATACTCTGTGTACATTTTTGCACCTGCACACTGTCTATGTTTTTGACATATTACGTTTTCCATCATGCTATGCTGTATGCATAATTATATCACTACAAACCAGTTTTTATTTAATGGGTATATGATTTAAATGCAAGACATTAATCATTGTTCATCATTTTCAGAAAGCAATAACGTGTAAATGAAATAAATGAGACAAACCACAGTGGATTACTATGAAGTGGGAGTTTCACCTTCGGAATGAACGAAAGAAGATGCAATACCTCGTCACGAAGAGTAAATGGATCAGAATTAACAAACATTAACATGAATATACTATACACATCGTATAATAGCAGTCTTAACTAATTTTTTTCTTTCAGAATACGAGGCGATTGATGCAGGCTGTCAGACTGAACTACACATCTTAGTTTTAGTGATGAAATACGCTAGAAATAAGGAACTCTATACTATGAATAGTTGTATGAAGTAAATGGTAATATGAATAATGAATAATGAAGTGTCTTTTTGCAGGTGATAATGAATGATGATGAATAGTGATGAAGAATATGGTAATATGAATAATGAAGTTTTTCTTTGCAAGTGATGATAATAATGAAGTTATGGTGATATGAATAATGAAGTTTTTGTTTACAGGTGATGATAGTGATAATTTTATATGGCCACTAAATGCACCACTTTTAAGTTTTTCTTTGCAGATGAGGATAATGACGAAGTTTATATATTTACTGTTAGTTAAGAAATGCTATGTAGTTATTTAAGTATTTGTTGCAGTTCGTTTTGACATTTTGTCTTATGTCGCATGGTATAATGACTGAAGGTTTTGGAAAGGACAGCTAGAGTACATATATATTAAGTACACATTTCATTACCTGTTAATTCGAAGTTCACTACTTTTCAGCATAATATGCATTTCTTCTTTCAGCTTAATAATCCATTTTGTATTTTTTCTAGGAGAAGCTATTCATGAAATTAATGTGCTATAAGCAGTTAATCATTAAACCTGTTCTAGTACTTGCATTTTTTTACCCATTTGTGTGTGTCATTCATGAATGTTATCACATATACTCTACTTGTTTCATAACCTTGCTACAGCTGATCCATGACGAATGACGTTACCTATCCTGATTTGCAGCAATAAGTCAAAAGCAAATATTTTCATGTCCCAGCAATTAATTATCGATCCCAACGCAATGCATTGCTAGCACAAAAAAAAAAAAAAAAATAGGCCTTGAATCATAGTTACAGTGTGTTACATTTTAAATATGTCTTATGTCGCTGGAATGATCAGTTCTGAGTAATACCGAATGATGTTTTCTAATCACGGACCTTGAGTAATAGTTACAGTGTGTTACATTTTCAATATGTCCTATGTCACTTGAATGATGAGTTCTAAGTAATACTGAATGATGTTTTGTAATAATGCATAAATACTATCCCAATAATTTCTGTAAATAATATTTTTGTTATACTCTATAAATGCTATGCCAATAATTAACTCTCATTTTGAATGATAACTACTGAATAATACTGAATAAGGTTTTATAAAAATATGAGAATACTTTGTAACTGGCCAATGAGTGCCAATAATTATTTTAAATATGTCGTATGTCACTTGAATGATGAAAAATGTTTTGTACTATTCAATACTTGCTATATGTTTAGTAACTGGCAATGAATGCCACTGTTTCTTATTTTAATTTTGTATTATGTCACCTACATGCTATTGTATATGAATACCAGTAGCTTGATGCTACACTCATTAGCTCCTGTTTTGAAGGATGACTTCTGATGGTTTGTACCTGGCCAAAGAGTGCCAATGATTACTATAACTAGATGAATTACGTAAATGGTATGCCATTAATTAACTCTTGCTTTGAATGATCACTTTTAAATAGTATATAAAAATGGTTTGTAACTGGCCAATGAGTGCCAATATTTACTGTCATCAGATGACTTATAATATTCTGTAATACTCTATACATAGTACAGAAATATTTAGTAACTAGGCAATGAGTGCCACCAATTACTCAAATCGGTTGATAGACTAGTGTAATTCTCAATGATGACTAGCATAAGACTTAATGTCCTTCATCTTCTGACCTAATTACCAGAAATTACTGCAATATACGTTTGTCTGGTCTATCCTTATGATCATGGAGCACTATATTTGGTTTCTGCACTAATTCTACGTTGGTGAAAGAGTGTGGTGTTGACACATCATGGTGTCCACTACCTTGAACAATGAAGATGTTATTATGGTTCCACTGTTTGGTGTACCTAATGTACTACCAAAATGATAACATTGAATATTCATACGACATTTCAGTGTCTTGACTACACTGATTAATACTTCAGGGAAGAGAACTTGAGATCGTCTCACTTGGTGTTGTGCTTCTGTAGAAAGATATGGACTTTCCGTGCAGCTTTGTGCAACCTACTGTGCTACAACCATGATGCAATCCTAGTTCTTGTAATATGGTAAAAAAATACTGCAGTGCGTACGCACTTTATGTCATTTGTTAATATGTTTTGTACTCATTGCGTATACATTTTGTCATTGCTAGGTATGTTCTGTACTGCAGTGCGTATGCACTTTATGTCATTTGTTAATATGATTTGTACTCATTGCGTATACATTTTGCGATTTCTTGATATGTTCTGTACTCAGTGCATGTGCACTCTATTTCATTTCATGTTCTGCACTTATATATATATGTATATACTCTGTGACTGTAAACTTAGTTAATTAAGAAAAATTTGTTGCTCATGGCAAGTCCAATTGACTCACTTAAATCTTGATAACCCACCACTGTACTAACAGTAACCATTCTAACCACCGTGCGAGACACTTGTTGTCTTATATAGGCGTTGTCGACTGCCTGTTTACATATCTCTGTATATGAATACATATGCCTATACCAGTTTCATTGGCGTTTCATTGTATTTATGTCTGTAATACAGGGTGGTTATAATTAAAGTTCCCCTTTTTGACATGCTATAACACGGAAAATAATTACCGTACGAGTAATAAACATGGCAGAACTAATGTCCAGAATATGACCTGCGTGATTTCCATGCGTTACAGTGGCACCGTCCAGTTTCGAACTATGGTCACCAGGTCCTGGATCAGTCATCGTAATTCATAGACACCTGACCAGTCGGAGTGCGCTTGTTGACGTGACTTCCACAGTTTATGGCACTTCTCAAACATTTTAGTATCGAAGTATCAAAATATTAATAATTTTTGGAGGAGCACATATCAGTACGTCTGATTACTACGAGATCCAACTCCCGCTCTACTCTAGTCTCTACCCAAAGGAAGCTTCTAGTTCCCAAGAAACTCGCGAATGTGCTAATTTCTGTTTGGCAGAGGAACATCACGGCCAATTGGGAAGCAGCATCAAGTGCGATCAATACCACACATACATACAGAACTAATCAAAATTCGTCACTGAATCAGAACAGTGAATTATCATAAACAAATTTGGAAAAGCTACAAATACAAAATTAATTTCCTTTTAACAAAAACTGTTTTTCCGGAATTATAATCTCATTTCCCCAGTATCATACACTGATGAAATAGTTTATAAAATTTTCCCACTACGAATGACTAATACACATGTCATTCTCGAACATTACTCACGTGACGTGTTATTCAATGTATAGTATAAAATTTTTTCATAAAACAGTATTTCACATTCACACCTTATTTCCCTCTCAAAAATATACAGAATAATAGTAGTAATTAATAAACAATCAGAAAATTAAACAAACAAAATCCGAAATATGATTAACAGTATTTTGATTGCCTTTCGAACACTGTCCATCAGCTAGTATCCTATATCATATGGTACACATACACTAGAGCCATCTGAGGCCACCTGTCTTGAGCGTGACTCAGACCGCACGCCTGTTCACAAACTGCCATTTCCGAAGGACGATGTACAGGAGCTGCACCTCTCACCCCCTCTAATTATGAAAAAGTTTGAAATTAAAATTTTTGAATAATTAAACTCAAGCGTCAGGCCTATCTCTTAATTCAGTAGTTCTAAAACAACGTAGCCTATGATTTACAAAAACTCAAAATTCTTCACAAAATTACAAGTTATACAAATTCTTTTTCAAAACAACAAATTAACTTGTGTTTCTCAAATAGTTCAGATTGTCTACAGTATTTTAATAAAATAATAAATCTCAATCATTAAATCTTTCCTGCACTTTGTGCTTTATAGTGCGTCCATGGATGCTTGTAGATTCATACTACCTTATAGCTGATATTTCACTAGTGTCCTGCTAAATTATGAATCATGTATCTTATATTGTTGCGGCATCTACGTATGTTGCGTCCGTAAGATTTGACCTTCGTCTATGGTGCAGTCTTCAGTTGGACGTCCATAGTTCCTAAAAACAGAGTTTCGTCTAACACTACTACTTTTGAAACGTCCCCTTAGAATAATTATACATGACTGTGCTTAAACTGACACACAATATTTTTAGCGCAACGCAATCTGACTTTCAAAAATCCCTACAAAAAAATGGCCCTGACTAACATTAACCTATACGTTTCACAAATCGCTTACCTCACAAAAATCTTGGTTACTCGAACTACTGCAATACAGCGAGTGCCACTACTGCCAGCTAAATAAAAGATTCAAACTACTGAAGGCACTAACTACTGATAGGCATAGTTAGCAAATGAAAGATTTTCATAGAGAGCAAACAATGTATTTACCTTAATAGTGTTGAAAAATCATAATATACATAGCAGTTCATGACATCCAGTCTTACAAATTTCAAAACTCCGCCATTTCTTTCCCCACATCCACCACTGGTGGCGGCTCACCTCCAACTACGCAACGCTACGCGCTGTTCACATCCAGCTGCCCAACACTACAATGGCAGACAACAATGCAAACTAGCCACAGACTGCACACAGCACAGCCAGTGATTTTCATACAGAGCGCTACGTAACGTTGCCAATAAGAAAACATAAACAGCCTACTTACATAGCCCACATGCCCCCACAAAAAATTTTACAAATTGTTTTGGGCAGTGGCCAATAATGATTTGATAAAATTTTTCATAATTACTATAACAAAGATATCAAATGCACACACTTATTGATACAATGTTGGTCCAAAGCTAAAATTTTCTCACAGTCCATAAAGACAGTCCTGATCGTTCATCACAGTAAAATAACAGTGTTTTTCTCAATGTCTGAGCAGTAAAAGAAAATGCACACGGAAGTAGTGGATTTCCATGCAGTTTTGAAGAAGTAGTGTTGTCCTTCCAACGGAAAGACAGTGCTGACTCTTGACATGCAGACAGGTAATGGGCCACAACGGAGCAAACCCACAGCAGAGTCATTCGAAGTTTTGAAGAATACTGGTAGGTAGGTCATCACAGAGCAGACCCACTGTAGTCCTGGTAGAGATAATGGTATTGGTGGCCACCAGAGGTGCAGACCCACTGCAGTCCTTGTAGAAATAATGGTATTGGTGGGCTATCAAACGTGCAGACCCACTGCAGTCCTTGTAGAGATGGCCAGCAGCCATCTGTTGCGACTGTGCAGGTGCACAATCACCATCGAAGAGTCTTGCAGAGAATATAGCAAGTCCATGAACCACCACTTGAGCACACACAAAGTTTTTGGAATAGTCCTTAGAAGTCTTGCAGACAATATAGCAAGTCCATGAACCACCACTTGTGCACTCACAAAGTTTTTGGAATTGTCCTTAGAACCAGCAATGTTGTTAATCAGTTCCTTGCTGAATTATTAACACATGTGCAAACACTATCAGTCCCTACTTCTCACATATTGTCCATATACTATGACCAACAGACACGTGTGCAGTGAAATGTAACTTACAAGTTACTTAATTTAATGAACTGGTGTCAATTACAATTTTATAACATAAGAATACAATAACAAAGGTACAAAATACATCATTAAAGAACATAACAATACAGATAACATTTGTAGTAATACAGGCTTTACAAAAGAATAGAAATATACATATACATCAGTGTTACAGGAATTATGACATAAGTACACACATAAAAGATCAGAATAACTTTCGAAACATCAACATGAGCATTAAAACAAAACAGAATAAATAATGTCTAAACATCTTTACAAAGTAAATAACATAGTATTAGAAAAATTCTACAACATAACAACATCAGCTAAACACATAAAGACAGGAAAAACACAAATACACAAGGGAACACAAACACATAGTGGGATAACACAAGGAAAGGACAGGGTTTCTTTTACTGTAGTATTTTGCAAACAAAACTTTCTTTACTTCTCGGAGATCTCCCTTCATTCTTCATTATTTCCAAAAAGTCCTATCTATACCTGCTTTCCGTTCTTTTTTCGTATAACTTCTCAATGCATTTCTTCCAATTCATCACAACTCGTTCTCTTATATAGCGTACCCCCTCTTAAGCTAACTTAAATCTACTGAGCTCCGATGCTAAACTAAGGGATGAGGCAATGCAGCAGCATAAAATAATTAATACAAGCAGCAATGAAAGAAATGTAAATTGTTAAAGCAAGCTGCAGTAAATCTAAATTACCAAGCAATGCAACATTACAACTAATATGAGCCAATGTGCAGCAACAAGAAAAATAAATCAGTAGTAAAACTAGCTTAACAGAGTAATACAAAGTAAAATTTAGTAGCACTGTGCCTGACAAACAGCAGCAGCAAATGCAATAACTTATGTCTAAACATGACAAAGCTCAATCAGAAAAAATATTACGCTAAAGATAGCCATGTCTAATACCTATATCACATCTTAATACTAGAGTGATGCATCAGAATAAGTTACTGTAGCAGACAAGTTACCAAATAGTTTAAAAAATTATTTATGCAGTTCCTGTGAAGGGAAATGTCTATTTGTGCTCTCTTTTCTAAGAAAGTACATCATAAATGTATTCTTTCCTGGGTCTGTAGACAGAAAATAGTGATATTAGTACATCTATTAAATTTTATAATAACCAATGCTGCAGTGCAGCTAGAAACTAGATATTAAACGAAATGAGCAAATATATATAGCCTATATAGAGCAATGCATGAAACGTCATTCACTAGGCAAATGGCGTCTCCAAAGGCAAAAGAATCTCTTAACTAGAAAGACAATAAATGTAAAATGTTCCTCATCATTTCATTAGGCATTTCAGTAAATATCATAAATTAAGAGCTCCACAGTGTAATCATATGTTTCCAAGTTTGAGTGTGTCGTATTTGTGATGCTTTCTACAAAGAAATGTCAATAGCGACGATAATGGCCTCCCTCTTTTTTTTACCTGTGCCTCTGAAAAGGCACACACTAATGGCTTTTTCTCCAGGCATCTGACACAGCTGGCCGCTCAAGACGCATTACGTCAAGGTCACTTGTCTTTCTTACCGAAATATTTACGACAGCAGTTTGCACAACTGTGACAGTCTCACATAAAAATTTCACAGTTCGAGAATTTGCGTTGCAAATCTGTAGAAACGAAATCCTATAAGTATACCAGTGTCCAAAAAATATTAGTCGGTATTGTGATACATTCACGCATTTAGACACATTTCATAGCTCTTAAAGTACGATTCTTGGTTTCCAACATACTTTTTCACAAGTCAGAGTGCCTAACCACTACTCATTATTCCTTACCTTATTACACATATACATATTCGTCGACATTTCTTCAATATTTCATCATAATAAATACGTAGCATAATCAAATTCCTCATATAGCATCAGCTTATTGATCATAAACATACCGCAACAGCGTAATAAACATCGTCATCATAACATCATAAAATCTCAGCCAAATCTCAAAAAAGGTGTAGCTTTCTGCAATAATGTCAAAACCTAAAAAAAATTCTCTGCTCATTTCAATAGTGTCATCTACCTCAAACGTACTTTAAAAATCATGCTCCTTTACCAAATACATCATTCAAAGCTCTCATAGTATCACAATGGTTCCGAAAAAATATGAACAGTTCACAAAGTACAGACAAAATACAATCTCATAAGTGTGAAGTTACCCAACTGTGTAATTGCGTAAACATGTGTCACTGATGTAGTAAAAAAAATGTTTATCTCTCAGTTAAATGACCAGATAGCTGTGTAATTATGTGTTAGAGAAATATGGTACCGATGTGTAAAGTTGTACATGCAAATACCATATTAGCTAGGGCTCCTTGTGCCTGCCAAACACATGGTACACAAAGTAAGCGTGTACCCCCCAGAGGATTAATGTAATTATACCCTCAGGTGTTACAGATTACAGCAATGGAATGAAATGTATCACGGAAAACTTTCTCTGTAATTCAAAAATGTTTAAAAGTAAATGTCTTAAGTACAAAATTAATCACTCAAATGCGTGTCCTGTAGCGCTTAACTATGCTCTTGTTGTAAGATAATCTCTGTGAAAGTGTTGTAGTTATCGTCCTCCGAAAGCTAAGTTCTGCAGAAGTCAATGTACTTACCTCATGATAAACAAAAGTGAAATGCTTTGCGTATAGATATCGTACTTATTACGTACCTTACCGTGATCAAGAAAGTACTATAATGTAACGTATTGTTGTGCTGCGAAAAAGGCTGTCTCATTGTAGCTATACCACAAAAGTTATAACTAAAACATGTTTTACTTTCCAGAATAATACATAAAACTGTGCAGACATAAAACAGAAACACCGCAAAAGCAACATTGTAAATTGTCACTCATTAGTAGCGTCGTGATAAAATCGTGTAGTTGTCACATAAACTAACCACTGTGTCATCTGGTATCCCTCAGAAAGTACTTTAAATCCAGAATGTATTTTCAAGTAAACCAAAATGTGGCATTAAAACCTCATTAGCAGTACCAGTATATGTTCTAAGTATGTAAGTCTTATAGTCGTTACGTAATCGTGCAACTAACAAGCAAGAATGTACACGCACAATAACACTTTGTCGTCTGTTCACCATAACAACGCATTCGCAATTACTTTTCTAAGTTACCTATGTTCCTGACTGGATAGTTAGTTAGCTTTAAAACATAGTTGCATGTTAACAGTTTGTAATTGTGACAAAGAGTACTAGTAACGTGAAGTGAAAAATTTTATAACAAAGACTAAGTTAAAAAGCAGATTATCTCTCAATAAATGGTTTTACATGTGAAATGTGGTGTAACCCTTTGCTCTTCCTAGTATGCAGAGTTTCAACTTTAACGCAATTATCATATAGTATACGTCGGTAACGAATACTGGAATTTTTCCCAAGCTTAGCATCTATGTTATTTTTCCCTGAGCCAGCCGGCGCACGTGGCTGCCTAGGGTGCGAGTCATTGTCTGTTTCTTTGTTGGCGCCCGTCGTTACTGGGATTAGGAGACCTAGCTTCTACAAATTCACCTTGACGAGAAGGCCCTGCCCTGTTTGAAGCTCGCCAGTTCTGATGGAATTCAGGTCTGTCGTTTTGTCGGTAGTTTACATAGCTTCTTGTTTGTCGGTCATGTGGTGGAGAATTTCTCCCGGAATCGTAACTGCGTGGTGGACCGTTGCTTCTGAAGTTATTCTGTCTCCCTTGATAATAATTATTTTGGTTCCTAAATTGTCTGTTTCTCTGATTGTCTCTGTGATAGTCACTACCGCGGAGAGGTGATCTTTCCCTGTAATTATTACTACTCTGCCAATGGTTGTCATACGGGTGGTGTCTGTTTTGTTCACGATTTGTGTTGTGAGAATAGCCTTGTCGTTTCCAGTTATTATTTCTTTCGTCGCGGAATTGCGACGGATGTAATTGTTGTGTTCCTGTCTTCGCGTTCCGCGATTGTCAGAGTCAATTTCTAATTCTTGTAAGAGTCCCTGAAAAGCTTCAATGTCGTCTTTGCAACGTCCTGCCAAAATAATATGCCGTAAATGTTCAGGTAATTTGGTTAAGCAAATGCGGATGAGTTCTGAGGGGCTGTATGGGTTTGACAGGTACTGATTCTTGTGCAACATGTCTTCAAAATATTTCACAAGACTGGAAAATTCAGATTGTTCGAAGTGTTTCATCATTATGATGCCATGTTTTACTCGGTCTTGTGTGGCTTGAGACCAATATGCTGAGAGGAAGGCATGGTAAAATTCTCCTTCACTGTGGCAATCGTGAATGACCGATCGCATTCTTACAGTTGGTTCATTCTCTAAGTAGCCACACATAAATTCTAATCTGTGTTATAATGACCAGTTGGGAGGAAAACAATGAGAGAATTGATGGAGTCACGCTTGTGGATGAATGTCGTTGTCAGAATTCTTAAATGTTTTGAATTGACGTGTAGTAATGAACAGCTTGTAGTCAAAATCATCATGTCGGCGAGTAGCATATCGGTCATTGTTACGTCGTGTCGGCGCTTCCATCTCAAAATTCGGTGCACCTTGCCAATTTCTTTCATAATTTCCGAAATGCCCTGTGTTATTATTTTGTGGCTTTTCCGTATTTGTAAGTCCCTCTTCCCGTGTTGGAGCGCGAGTGTCCTCTGAAATATGTAATTTTTGTATTACTTGTGCCAACTGATCTTGTACTTCCCGGATTTCTCTTTTGTGTTGCTTATTAATTTGATTCTGATTTTGTTTGAATTTCTTAATTTGTTCATACTCCTCTGTGTCATTAAAGACTACCAGTTTTGTGTCATTTAGATTATCATCTACCTTCATAGATAAATTATTTAGCTGATCCAAAAGTTCAACTACTTTATCTGATAATGAACTAATTTCCTCCATGTGTCTTCTGAACCAATTTTCAGAGTATCTACTGTGTCCTTTAAGTTTTCTTGAGTTTTTACAAGTTGCGTAACCGAATCAGTAGATGCAACTGAGTCAATTTTAGCTTGCAAGGTCTCATGATTTTGATGAACAATAGTTTGCAGTTCTTTTATGGCTGCTTCGTGATTCTGTAATGCATTTTCTTGCCGCGAAAAAATAGGTTGAAAATGCTCACAAATCTATGTTTTTACGTCATTACAGACTTTTTGACATTTCGATTCAATGTTATGTAACTCAGTAGTAAAATCTTCACGTGTTTGTTCAAGTGTGGTGTCTAACTTTTGAAGCTTTTGCTGTGTTTGTCTCTGATTTTGTTCCATTGTGTCTAACTGGTGTCTAACTGTTGCTGTGTTTGTCTCTGATTTTGTTCCATTGTGTCTAACTTTTGAAGATTTTGTTCCATTGTGTCTAACTTTTGAAGCTTTTGCTGTGTTTGTCTCTGATTTTGTTCCATTGTGTCTAACTTTTGAAGATTTTGTTCCATTGTGTCTAACTTTTGAAGCTTTTGTCCCATTTGTTGCATTAATTGTAATAACAATGCACTGGTGTCTGAAACATGTTCCTCAGTGCTATTCGGCAATGCATTTGAACCGGCAATATTCGCAGTTTGAAATGCAGAAAATGTGTCTTGACTTATTTGAGAAAACGGTGAGGACGCAAAACCTGAATCTACAGTATTTGCAAGATTGTGTCCTGTCATTTCGGATTCCTGAGGCAAGCTGTTGCCGACCGATCGATCGATAATACTTCCCTATTCACTAATCGTTTCACTGTCTACACCATTGTTTGCAGCCCGCTCCATTTCCCTATGTACAATTACCAAATTACTACTTTGAACATTAGTTGATTCATTACTCTGTGGCGTTAACACACTGCTTTCGTCTTCACTGTGGTTTCTCAGTTTACTTTGGAGCCTAGTATTACGTTTTTCACACGCCATTATTGTCACAATATTTCACACGATAACACAGAAAAGCACAATTTGGAGAGCAAAAATAAGAGAACACATTAACGTAGCACTGAAAATAATACCTCGTTAATTGCAAGCGCAGCTGCGAAATACTTGCTGCAAATCTACATGCATGCCACAACTGTTTTACTGTACAACAATGAAAAACTACAACTACAAAGGAAATTCTCTCTATAATTACGCGCTAGCAATTATCCTCGGCTAAGGGTCGACATATGAAACGTCACCTTAGAAAAATTATACATGACTGTGCTTAAACTGACACACAATATTTTTAGCGCAACGCTATCTGACTTTCAAAAATCCCTACAAAAAAAATGGCCCTGAGTAACATTAACCTATACGTTTCACAAATCGCTTACCTCACAAAAATCTTGGTTACTCGAACTACTGCAATAGAGCAAGCGCTACTACTGCCAGCTAAATAAAAGATTCAAACTACTGAAGGCACTAACTACTGATAGGCATAGTTAGCAAATGAAAGATTTTGATAGAGAACAAACAATGTATTTACCTTAATAGTGTTGAAAAATCATAATATACATAGCAGTTCATGACATCCAGTCTTACAAATTTCAAAACTCCCCCATTTCTTTCCCCACATCCAGCACTGGTGGGGGCTCACCTCCAACTGCGCAACGCTATGCGCTGTTCACATCCAGCTGCCCAACACTACAATGGCAGACAACAATGCAAACTAGCCACAGACTGCACACAGCACAGCCAGTGATTTTCATACAGAGCGCTACGTAACGTTGCCAATAAAGAAACATAAACAGCCTACTTACACTTTATACAACATCTTCCTGAAAGATAAATATTAAAACAAATATGTTCCTTATAATTTTTCTTCTTGTTTGTATAACTATTGATATTTTTAATTATTTTCGTCATCAGAAGTAAATTAATAGAGAACATTATTCAGGTGATGCACTCAGTTGGCACAAATATCAAACACTTGAAAAATTATTATCTCTCAACGAGAATCAAACTGTGACTTCAGTAAAAGAGGCTGGTAGTGAAAGTATTTTCTAGATTTAATAACTAACAACAAATGTGACACGTTTCATGAGTCCACAGCCGGAATCGGCAAACCACAGGATGTTGACACTCCAGAAAGGAAAAGTAACGTGAAGACTGACTTTCCCGAACGTAGCTGGAACGACAGTAAAATAAAACATCCCCCCCCTCCCCCATCTGTATGCTCGCAATTACTTAGTCTGCAGACCTTGAGCTAAGAGAAATACTGCTGGATGGTGAGTGCACTCTTTCAGTTTATTCAGTACAAATTATGAAGCTGTCAAAGTTCTGAAAGATTGTTGTTATTATAGTTCTTAAAACAATTGTATCACACAGACACATTTCAAATTCTTGGACAAATGTTTTTCAAATGACGTATTTATCCAAAACGAAAGTCGTGGAAGTTATGGTGAAGGGATGTACTAAGCGCTGATGTAAACAAATTTTATAAAATGTTTTAATACAATGATATGTTATTATTATTATTATTATTATTATTTTAAATCTTAGGCATCTGTGACTCGTTAGAAGTGATAGTGATGGAAAAATATATTTGGAGGTCCCCTGTTACATACGTACTTGAAAAACTATTGTCGCCCTCTTTGAGAGTGCACTATGGTTGCTTTAGAGGGCTGTAGAAGCTGTAAAACACTACATTTCAGGCAATGTAGGAAATTTAGTGGATCTACAGTAAAGGTGTCAATCTGAGACGTGTCAGCAACCGATATGCATCTGGTTGTGACGTACAGAATGACTTTCCGGCATTATTTTAAGAAATACGCAGTCCACAATAACACCGTGCGGATCCAGTGAAGTAGCAACGGCCATGGCGGTCCTCTCCCTCCCCCCCCCCCCTCAAATCCCAAAAAGAAATTATTTTACTAAAAATATCACCTTCAAAATTCCTCCACCTATTTTCGGAGAGTAAGGTAGCATAAAAATTAAGAACCCAGATAGAGCCACGGATTCTAGAATTCTAGAAAATTACAAAATATGTTTCTCACCTAATACTTCTCAGATGCTTGCCTGACGGATAGCCCACGTGATAGGCGTACGCCTTCACCAGCTACAGACAACCTTGCAGTCAGGAAAATGCAGCCATTCACCAGTTGATCATGGCTGCTACTGACAACAAAACCGACAAAGTTCTTAAGCCCACAAGCAGAACTGGCAAACAACGTGATGTTGAGAAGGACAAGATAGAAAGGGAAAGGCCATCTGCTAAGGAAAATGTAAGGAAGTCTGACTCCCCCGGACTGTCGTGTCCTGAGAGGGAGTAAGAAGAACAGCTCAATGCGTGACAAGGAACCTTACCTCGTTCTATGAACTCGATGACGTTAACTGGTCGTGGGCTTCCTGCTGATTCCGCGACCGTGGCTGAAAAGCGAACTTTGAGTTGTGCATAGCACGGAACTCGGTAGAATTACTCGAAAAACTGGGTGCGATTATCTAGGTACAGCAGTGAATGCACTCTTTCCTGCTTAGAAGTTCCCATCTATAGCTGACTGAGTCTTCATTCTCTAAGTCTGGTGAGAGTCCTATAATGGCCGAGGCTAGTGCAAGTTGCTAAGTTTGGATCCTACAGACGAGCGACGTGGAAACGACGTCATCTGTTCACTGCACTCCTCTTCAGACGGATAAGAGGGCCCTATTTATACTGTGTCTTTTGCTCACGCTCCCTTCTGGAAGGTTCGATGATGGTGATCTGAGAGCGGCTGGTCACACGGTTAGTGCATGATGTCCACCATACTTGGTTCTTCTGGAATATTCTCTAGTTGCTGCACTGTAAGCCAAGCAGATCTGGTCACGTAGGCTGCTGCTGCTAGTTACAGCTGTATATTGTATAAAATCACCATACGATTAAATTAAATAAATATCCCCTAAATTCTCCATGACCTTGAATCTTTTATAGCTTCCAACATTAGAAGTTATTAAAGCGTCAGACACTACTAACTTCAGATTCATGAGGCCAACAAAGACATTTGTAAGTACGCAGCACCACCCAAATTACTGGACAAGTCGTTCGAATTCTGGGTCTTCCTATGTAAACTTTTCTTCAGTAAATTTGGATTTGCCAGAACTTTCAATATAGGTTTGATTCCCTCCATTGCTGCCAAAGGAAGAGAATGATTATGTGTAAATGCTTTTAGATTACCGGAAAATTCGTCCAGGTCACATTGTGCCACATCCGTGGCTTGGAGATCACGTGAAAGTCCACGGCGACCACTTGGCTGTATTCCGACCGTGCGGGAACTAACGACAGGTTGGAGGCGCCCACCATGTTGCCGTCGGCAGCTTCCGCAATCACCTCCATGTTTGCGTCTGCTGGCTGTACACCTGCCTTCGCAGTGCCCTCTTTGTCTCCGGAACTACCTCCACATTTACGTCTTTTTTTTCCGGCCGGGGAAGCTATAAGAAGTACCACTCTTGCACAACTAGAACATCACGATACAATGCAGTGGGGTTTTGGTCGTCTATTGTGAGATAACACACCATAATTACAAGCAGCACAAGTGTTTCACCTAATTCGTTAATTTTTAATCACATTTTAGAGGTTGCACGCAGGTCCATATTTCGTTTCACATATTTCATCCACAACAAAGCAATTAATATTGTTAAGGGGTTTGGAGTTATATTTCTGTGGACGAGTATTCAAATGAAACACTTAATGTTGGGAAAAAAAATGAAGCATGTTGATTTAATTTTCTTTTAATTCACAAGAATACAAAGCGAAATTCTCTATAACTTGTAGTTACGATCTTCTTGAGTTATTATTCATTTTTCGATATATATTCTTTGTCTTTTTCAAGATTTTGAACCCACCATTCAGCAAGTACACTTATTCCCGGACGGTGAAAATCACTCTCTGTGTTCTGCACAGGATTTCACGGTCTTCGAATCCTTAAATCGACGGCCAACAAATTTTTCCTTTATTGTCCCAAGCAGATGGTGCTAGGTCTGGTCTCCGTAGGGACTTGCGACTGTACAACACCTTGTATAAGGCTATAACCCAGTATTAGCATACTTTAACACATACAGGCACCACACTACTGCTTATTTTTGTTATATAATTCCATAGCAGCGCTCCAAGTGCCCATCAAGCTGCACTTTGGAATACGGTATCGTATGAGTGCGAACAGTATCGTTTATATTGATTTGTAACACAGGTCTTACAAAAGGTAGCGCATGCGGTGCAAGAAAAGTCGACAATAACCTAAAAATTACAGCACTTTTGTCGTTAGTTTTCCAAGGACACTGGGACGTATGGAACGGTACGTTACAGGACAGTTTACGTACGATGCCCTTGTGACGTACGGATATTTTCTGAAAAATGTCGCCGGACGGAGTGGCCGAGCAGTTCTAGGCGCTACAGTCTGGAACCGCGCGACCGCTACGGTCGCAGGTTCGAATCCTGCCTCGGGCATGGATCTGTGTGATGTCCTTAGGTTCATCTACATCTACATCTACATTTATACTCCGCAAGCCACCCAACGGTGTGTGGCGGAGGGCACTTTACGTGGCACTGTCATTACCTCCCTTTCCTGTTCCAGTCGCTTATGGTTCGCGGGAAGAAAGACTGCCGGAAAGCCTTCATGCGCGCTCGAATCTCTCTAATTTTACATTCGTGATCTCCTCCGGAGGTATAAGTAGAGGGAAGCAATATATTCGATACCTCATCCAGAAACGCACCCTCTCGAAACCTGGACAGCAAGCTACACCGCGATGCAGAGCGCCTCTCTTGCAGAGTCTGCCACTTGAGTTTGCTAAACATCTCCGTAACGCTATCAAGCTTACCAAATAACCCTGTGACGAAACGCGCCGCTCCTCTTTGGATCTTCTCTATCTCCTCCGTCAACCCGATCTGGTACGGATCCCACACTGATGAGCAATACTCAAGTATAGGTCGAACGAGTGTTTTGTAAGCCACCTCCTTTGTTGAGGGACTACATTTTCTAAGGACTCTCCCAATGAATCTGAACCTGATACCCGCCTTATCAACAATTGATTTTATTGATCATTCCACTTCAAATCGTTCCGCACGCATACTCCCAGATATTTTACAGAAGTAACTGCTACCAGTGTTTGTTCCGCTAGTTAGGTTTAAGTAGTTCTAAGTTCTAGGTGACTGATGACCTCAGAAGTTAAATCCCATACTGCTCAGAGCCATTTGAACCATTTGAAAAATGTCGTTTTCCTTTAAGCATATAAAATGGCTAATAAATAGCAGAAGATCTGATCTTTTGCAGGAAGACGTTGTATATCCACCCAAAAAGGTGAAATTTTGTTTGCCACACTTGCAATAAAATTACTGAACGTGGAACGCAGGAAAGTTGTATAGAATGCAATACCTACATTATTTAACGTAGTAAAGAAGCCACCACAACTGTACCTAAAGAGAAAATCACATTCGCATGACAACAAAACGCCAAAAGCAATAAAACTGTTTGCCAATATAGGGAAACTGATTCTGCAGTCGTTGGTACCTGTGAGCCACAAACTGTAAGAATGTTCAATATAGTTGTATTTTGAGAAAAAAAGGTAATTACGTTTACAAAACTGTAAAGACACTGCAAATCAAAATTATTACATGTCAAGAAGATCGGGTATGATAATAAGAAACGATCGCAGCAGAAACATACACTTTTCACGCTTGAAATACTGTGTTTCTGATCTGTTGTTTTCAGCGGAGTCAGCTGCAGTTATACACATAATAGGAAGTATTTCTTCATGAATGAGTCGTAGTTTATGTCATTGAATCAGTGAGATTTGGCACATTTGCCTTTATTTTAGGATAATTCATGTCTTTTGATAATTTACTGATGACTGGAAGGCAAAAATGTTATAAATATACCTTTAATTAAGTACAAATATAATTAAAAATAAATATTAATCTTACGGCTGGCTTTCGCGCCACCAGGGGCGCTGCTGTCGTTCCACCTGTCAGAAAACTTTCGCAGCAGTGAGTGTCGTGACGTATGTGTTGGACTATGGTATTACTGTTGAAATATTTAATTTTTTTTCGTATCATGAATGCGATTTTTTAAATATCTTTTACTTATGGTCAGTTTCAGTACTGTGTAATCGTTATAAACCTAACATGAGAAATGAATATGTTATAAACAGAGCTTTGTTTGCAACAATTAAAAACAATTCTGTAACATCTGTACAGTAGGTGCAGTGACGATGTCAGGGACTTCGCAGGACATCGAGACACTGAAAATATCTGACTAGTAAAAAGAAAATCTCTGGGTTGCGGAAGGTCTCTGCCAACAGCAGCTCTGGCGCAGCGATTGTGTGTGCAGCAATTTGTTGTGGTTGCGAGAGCCACCGTAAGTTCCAGAGGCCACATACTTGGATACTTCAAAAGGAATAAGGAAGAGTATTGCTTCGGAACCGTAAGTATAAGGAATATTCGTATATTCATCTGGAGAAGAGACCTTGTAATTCTGATTGTTGCCGCCGAGCTACTGCTTCGCGTCTAGAGCGTCTAACTTTTAGCTTTGTAAAAGACGTTCCCTTATTTTGAGTGATTTGGACAATATAAACTTTGTGCGAACTTTAATTCCATAGCTGCAATTATCCTAAAGCTTTATACATGGATCAGGATTAATGTCGTCACATTATGAATGCAAAGTTTTAGTAATGTTAAGGATACTAGCTTTGCTAAAAGGTAAAACTAATTTTTTTCTTGCGTGTAAAGATCGTATAGGTGCTAATTAATAAAAACAGTCAAACAGCTTTTGAGTGATAACAGTGTCGTGCAACATTTGCAGTAAACATTTGTTGAAACCATTGAATCTGGCAAATCACAGTGTATTTTATTTTTTATGTACTATTTTTATTAGAATCGGCGAATCAAAATAAAAAGTCTGAATTTACTTTCGATTTTAAGCTTGTGATCATTAGTTTTTGGTTTTATTTAGATTCCCTTTTTAGTTCGCTTCAGTTTGGTTTAGCTTCGATGACGAAGTATAATCAGTATCGATCGTCGTAGAACTGGCAAATGAACCCTGAAAATAGTTAAAAGCCGCAGCAATGGTCCCGAAGATTTCGTCGCTGAGTTGCAATACTGTTAAGTATTGTTCGGTCGCCTGATAACTAAAAAGAGACTTTAATTTCACTTACAGAACATTCGGAGCAAGCAAGAATGCAATGCAGTGCACAAATAAAACGCGGCTGTCCAACTGGTTGCGTAGAAAATTTACGGGCTAATGCTCCTAGTGATACGCTGACCGCGTCTGTACATTCCCCTGGGAGCATCCAAAACTCATTTTCCGGAAGTCCTAGTCGTGTTCGCTGTCTACAATATCAGGTAAACCACTTTTGAATGAACAAGAAATATTCTTTTCCTTTCAACCACTGGATTGACGAAATTACTACAATCGTTTGTGGGATGAATATCATTAATATGACACAGTTAACGTCGTGCAAAATGCAAATTAACATCGATAGACTATAATGGATGCTGCAACAATAGCCTTAAATACTCACTGACTGACTCAACATAACATCCGTTGTGATTCACGTCTAGATAAGAGATGGTGATCATACAATCGCTGCATTCTTTTAATACAGCTCCCGCTCTCCACAAAGAAACACAACAGTCGAAGATTGTTCCCTGCGCACTCGTGTCTAATCACAGCCAGTACGTTATATGCTAATTCAAAAAGAATTTGACCAACAATGTGGCCTGTCAGCCATCCTGCTCCGGAAAGCAGTGAGTCATGGCTGTAGCTGTCAGATAAACACAAATGCTTACATACAACCATCTCTTACATTTTCTATTTTTAATTCTCAGTACTTTTGGTAATTTTATACATCGGTGCCTAGGCTACCTTATTCCAGCGTTGCCATGATATTTTCATGTTAGTTTTAAATCATTAACGCTTACATGAAGTAAGTTTAGAGTGAAACTTAAGTATTTGTAAAAGTTTTTCCCTTAAAATTCGTTATAGTGAGATCACCATACATTGTTACTATCGCACCATTTACATCTATCATCCCTTCAGTTTTCATTTTGTTTACCATTATTTTAAAAAACTTTTGAGGTTGTGAATATGAAATTTGACTTAACCAAATATTTTGCCATCCTCGCAAAATTTACTCCTTTGCGAGTAAGGACCGATGTGTGAATACTACTACAAGCCCGATTATAACCGACTGGTTTCAGAAAAAAATTGCGCGCTTTAGAACAGGCGACAGGATTATTTCATTCCATGACTGGAACTTCACAAAAATGCTAGTTTTAATTAATAATAGATTCGGTTAAGCAATCCAATAATTACATTCATTTGCACTCATTCTTATTACGACAACGTACTCAGTTGCCACAACTGTGATCCGTTGTACACTTTTCCACATCGCTTCGGTCAGTTTTCTTCGGAATCTATGCGTTTCTAACAAATAATCGTTGAATTGTTGGCTGATACTGTCAGAATAAGGTTACTTTTAGGTTATTCTCTCGCTTTTCATTAAATACAGATTCTCTTACAAGACTGTGCAACAGTTAATTTTAGAATCTTTTTTAACTAGACTAAATGAATATATATATATTTTTTTTGAAGATGGCACTAATTTCTGACAGTATTTGTTAAGAACATAAGACAGTTTTCTATCATAGGTAGCGTGATGTGGGTTTGTAACATGAGTCAACAAAGTCTGTAGGTACTCCTAAATTAAACTATATTGATGAAAGAATCGACAGTACATGCTCGTTCCTATGTCATGCAATGCTAAAGGAAATCGTGCATTGCATGGAGGCCACGGTGTGAAGCAGTGCGTTGTCGTCGTTGTTACGTGTGCGATGGGGCGGTTTGGTCTCTCCCTGTCCTTTAAACAATGAGTCCGCCTACCTGCATATATTTCAGGTCTTCTGCTGCTTCACTCTGCGATGGTAGATACTGGTTTAGCTGACAAAAACAGCGTTGACGAATATTCGGCTAAGTACCTACCACACAGAGGCCACATAACTCCAGTCTGTGGACAGTAGCTGAAAGTTAAGTTAAACTATCGAGCGTTCGGGATTCTTGCATGACTCGTTTGAAAAAATGTCTAAAATTTTCTTAAAGTCGGTTTATTGTCTTTACAAACAGAAAACGGCCATAAAGTTCGTATTTAATATCCCGATATCAGTTATGCAGTTTTACTAACTGTCTCCGTTACAAGTTCGCTCCCAAAAGCTGCCAGACGATATTTAGTCCGACCCGATATTTTGAACATCTTAAACAGTCACTGACTCAAGGTTGCTTTCTAGTAAACACATTCAGTCGTTCAGTAGCCGTCTTGTAAAGAAGTGCTCACCATAATGTCTCGTAATCTGCACGAAACACTCCACGTGGAGTTTATGTTTGACTTGAAATGTTTTTACCCAAATATTTCCTTAAATAAGCCACACACAAGGCTCAAACTTTCACAAAATGCTCAATACTGTAGTCGCTCTTCGTCAACGACACGAGAACCGATCAAACGATCGAATTTCTTCATTTTGATACAAATTTGATCAGCGCTATTCAACATAGGTGTTTACCTGAAGACGGCTCCCGAGCGACTATATCGACTCATAAATCAGAGGCACAATGCCCTATTCACATGTGCAGGAAATGCTTAATTCCTATTGGCTAGTATGTTAAGCATCTCGAGCACTTCTATACTCTCGCTGTTCCTAATGTCAGCGCCGGCCGGAGTGGCCGTGCGGTTCTAGGTGCTGCAGTCTGGAGCCGAGCGACCGCTACGGTCGCAGGTTCGAATCCTGCCTCGGGCAAGGATGTGTGTGATGTTCTTAGGTTAGTTAGGTTTAATTAGTTCTAAGTTCTAGGCGACTGATGACCTCAGAAATTAAGTCGCATAGTGCTCAGAGCCATTTTGACCTAATGTCAGCCAATCTGATTACTACAAGTAATTTAGACTAGAAATCTCTACACATTCCTCCATTCACATTCTCAGTCTCTGCAAAACAGTCACACAACCCAAAACACGATGAAACAATAATTTTCCAAAATACTTTTAATTACATCAGAAATCTGTGGTAGTCCAGAAAATTAGGTTATGTGAACCTATCCTTTTGGTTGTAGTTTCAATTGATGCTATAGATAAGCGCATTACAGTTCCTAACTCAGTTTCACAATGCCAGCTCGGTTATTATGCGTTTCAGGTAATAATTTGTATCTCCGAAAGTACTGAAGTTATTCAAATCAGATGGCTCTAAGCACTATGGGACTTAGAACTTCTTAAACCTAACTAACCTAAGGACATCACACACATACATGCCCGAGGCAGGATTCGAACCTGCTACCGCAGCAGCATCGCGGTTCCGGACGGAAGGGCCTAGAACCGCTCGGCCACTGTGGCCGGCACGGAAGTTATTGATTTGAAATTTTAACACTGTAGTTGTGTTATCCATAGACTGTAATATACAAAGTACGAAGAAGGTCGATTAATATTTAATTGTACTTCAGATTCCTAGAGAGTATGTGTAACATATTGCACGCAGCGTCAGGCAAGCAGACGGCTCGCTCGGCCCAGTAGCCAGCGTCAGCTACGCCAGAATGAGAACCAAAATCTGCGCTCCTCCCGGCTCCACGGCAATCTACGCTTTCAATGTAAAATGACAATCCGTAACAATTTT